>NC_064642.1:111110661-111429828 GCF_023864345.2 Schistocerca serialis cubense | reverse complement strand
CACAGCATGTGGCAATGTCTACATTCTGGAACACATGTTGTGGGACTGTGGTTCTACAAAGGTACAATGGGTAATCGTTGCCAGGCATTAAATACGGCGGATTCCAAAGTAGCACTGAGAAACGACTCGACCTGACGCATTTTGAGCGATACATCAGCCACAATATCGGGGATGTTCAAGAAAGTCATGAAGAGGCATTCAACCCGCGTTTTGCTACTTTTACAAGTAAAGTGTTTGTAGGATGGAGAGAACTGAGATCGGCAGCCACTGAAAGACACGGCCTTAAAGATAGCCCATCGCATTAGTGCAAGTGATTATGTAAATGTGAAATCGAAGAGGTGAGTTGTGGAATAGGCAGCCACAGTGGAAACACTGGTGACTTACTGAAATATATCTTTGTTTTCATTCGTCAGTGTTCTCACTGGTTTGATGCGGGGAGCCACGAATTTCTCTCCTGCATCAACCTCAACATTTCATGCACCACTTGTACCTTACAACCTCAATTATTTCCTGGATATATTCCAATCTCTGTCTTCCACTACGGCGTTTATCCCACACAGCTGCCTCCACGGAGATTTTTCTCTGAAGCCTTAACACATGTTCTATCATTCTGTCTGAACCGTGATTTATTTTCACAGAATATTCTTAAGAATTTATTTTATTTACTAGCGATTCATCAAGAACATTAACACATTTAATCACACTATGTAAGCATGCAAGTAGTTGCCAGGAAGTAACTGATGAAATCATAACCAAATTACTTTCAACAAATGGGAATTTTATTCACTTTAATAGTGCCTAAAAGCATTTTTTAAAAGAAACGGATTTAAAATTATAATCATAAAGCACCCTCTAAATATCAAAGTTACAATTTATTCAGAGACAGAAAGAAACAAGTTTTGACTGTATGAGCTTTCGGGCAGAGAACCTTGCTGCTCCCTTTTGACACGGCCGTAGTTACGACAGCTCACAACAGCCTCTGAAAGACTACACCGGTGCAAATCTGCAACACACCAGATAACTTTAAACTACGAGTTTTAACAATTTACACACGCACAAAACTATGCACCTCCCCGTAGGAGGGATGGAAATGGTACAAAACACTAACCATTAAAATATTAACCTTGCCACCGAAGGTGCAACGTTATTTTAACTTCTAAGAAAAGTCTTACGGTGAAAGTGGGGCAACTTTATATACTAAAATGATCATTTAAATGAAAGCCCATGAAATGCAATTTTATATAAAATTCTGCAAGGTTGGCCAAACAATAGTTAAGATGCTGTACAGTACACAGATACCACCTCTCAAGATCATAGGCAATAATATCAAAGTTTCCAAAGATCAAAACATATTTCAGGTATTAGGCCATTAAACTCCAAGCAATAAATTCGCTAACACACCAAATCCGACAAACATGACAGAAGCAGCAACTAACGTACGGTAGATTGATAGGGAGATTACCGAACAACTCGAACTGCAGGTAGCTCTAACCCGCCCCTACTACACAAGGGAGAAACGGACCATCCAATTTATAAACAACCACCTTCCCACGGGTGGGGAAATGGAGAAGGAGGGTGGGACGATCCCAAAGCAAAACGGCTTGTGACCTCACCAAGAAAACAAGTAGAATTTAACAAGAGTAAATCAAACACCATTTCACCAATCACTTAACTTCTAATAAACTGCGATTTCTCGAGAAGACCTGGCGCAGTACCCCCAAATCGCTCTCCCGAACCGTCCGCTGTCAGCCGCTTCAACAGACGCGGTAAGGCGCGCTGATCTCCCTTGTCACGGTGTTGCAGCTCGCACCGGCCAGACTGATGTCGTGGGTTGACTCGTATTGCTCTCATGTCGACCGCGAAGTCACTAGCTGCCCGCATCTCGTGGTCGTGCGGTGGCGTTCTCGCTTCCCACGCCCGGGTTCCCGTGTTCGATTCCCGGCGGGGTCAGGGATTTTCTCTACCTCGTGATGGCTGGGTGTTGTGTGCTGTCCTTAGGTTAGTTAGGTTTAAGTAGTTCTAAGTTCTAGGGGACTTATGACCACAGCAGTTGAGTCCCATAGTGCTCAGAGCCATTTGAACCAGCCATTTTTGAGCCACTACCTCTCGCTATACGCTGCGGTCCACTGGACTCACGTGGCGATCTTCTAACATTCTGCGTGGTGTCTGTTTGTTCTATATCGTGTCTCCCTACCACTTTCGCGCAACGACGCTCTGAGCGTGTTTTTTAGGGAATTGACTAGTTTGAACCTGGGACCTGTTGCTGGCAAGGAGATGCCAGACCACGCGTGACATGTAGAGTTCAGAAGAGTTCAGTGAGACTAGCGATGATATAACCAAATACTTAATGATTTCAGCGTCAGCTCCACTGCACTCCCTGTAAAAGAATCTTAATACTAACTAAATTTAGTGGAAGGGGTTCAAGTCTTTCCTATTTTTAGTTAGCTGGTAACATAACGTCGAAAAAGCAGTTAAGTTTACCGTTGGAAATTTTATTCTGCTCAAAAAACATTGTTTATGCCTCTGAGCACTATGGGACTTAACATCTGTGGTCATCAGTCCCCTAGAACTTAGAACTACTTAAACCTAACTAACCTAAAGACATCACACATATCCATGCCCGAGGCAGAATTCGAACCTGCAACCGTAGCAGTCAAACATTGTTTATAAATTGCACTATTGATAAAAGGAAATCTTTTAATACAGGATGATAAAAACCAACTGCGTTCAACAAAAATGTGAACGAATATTCCCTGAGTTGGTTTCCAAGTTCTACAATGGATCGAAGGATAACCTATGCCATATCACATCTATAATCTAGGTTTAAATAAAGTTTTGCAAGAGAGAAAACTATCAAAATGGTCTACAGTGACCCTCAATTAACTTTAATTACTTTTCTAACTTGTCGTAAATTACAGTGGCTGATGTGGCTTCTCAATAACTATATAACAGAAAAATCATCGCGTTTCAGATTTTTCCTTCATGTGGCAAATGTGAACACCATGAGCTTTAATTGACGATCGATACTAGTATTACGCAAAAAGGGGGTGTAACAGATGAGACTTCTGCAGTTGTGAGTGAAGCTTTATGCGGTGTTATGCGGCATCGCGTGCGTTCATTACCTTGTCGGTGTTCGTCAGGGGCCGGCGGGCAGCACAGCTCCGCTCACCTCGCTGTCTCTGAAGCAACTCTCACCTAACTTCTCCTTACTACTTGGTTTAAAAAAATTATCTGGCTGTGTTTTCATCTGACCAATCAGGGTCTCAATGTTAACCTTAAGCTCCGCCTACAAAAATTCTGTCTATACAATGAGAAACGTTATACTTTTCGTCGTGGGGCAATGTTTATAAAGTTTGCAACGTAACAGAGATGTGAAAAAGTCTCATGCTAAAACTTGCAGCTGGTGTGGTCCTTTTAGTGTTATCGTAAGATCTATACTGTTCTTCTGGAGGGCTCTATCTTTTAACATGGGCTGGGGGGGGGGGGGTCCTGACGTAACAGAGACATGAAAAAGTCTCACGCTAAAACTTGCGGCTGGGGTGGCCCTTTTAGTGTTATTGTGAGAGCTATACTGTTCTTCTGGAGGGCTCTAGCTTTTAACATGGGCTGGGGGGGTGGTCCTAGCGGTTAGCTGGCGACGTGGGTGTCCGTCCCTTATCGTAGGGCCTTCTAGCTTAACACGGTTCTGCTCTCGGCTTCTTTTCTCGTTTCTCCCCTCGGAACTGCGTCTGTCTCACGATGGGAAGGTATGACATGCATTTAGACATTCATGTGTTAGTCTGTAGTATTCCATTTGCTCACTCATTACTCGTATTACTTTGGTGATTTTAATGTCACGATTTATTTGGAGCTATGTGACATACTACTGGATTTGCTTATCATGTCAGGGTTTTCATGGAAGGTGTTGGATTTGCCTGACACCTTACATATCATCACCCTTCGAACTTAATTTTTGCACTGAAGTGATTGAATCATTGTCTAAGCCAGTCAAAAATTATTCCGTTATCTAAATTTTGTTGCCTACTGTTCAGCCACGTTATTCTGTTCTAAGCTAGTTTGTATTACTAATTTATATTTTCATATTGTTCCACATTATTATCAAAAATATGTTTATATTGACAAGGGAAAAATATTTTTATTCTATTATAATTATTATTTTTCAATTATTTTCTTTCTTTATTTAATTGTGAAGTTTGTTTTTTAAGAACTTTGTTATCGAAAGATCTTTCATATCGATTTTCTTAGAAATATTGTTTTTATAAATGTAGTAATTAAGTAAAATCTATTCCTAACACATTTTCTAAATACCATGCACAAGTAAAATGCTTTTGTTTCTAGACACTCATTTCAACATTGTTACACTAACAAATAAGAATTATTTCCAAGAATTGCTTTGACAAAGAAATATACATACACAAGTATTGAGACATTATCCTAACAAATGTTACAAATGTTAAAAAAAAAAGGAAAAAATCCAACAAGATAATTTTTTATTCTTTGTTTTTATAAGGAGAAAATAAGTAAAATATGGTTATTCTTTTATTGTTATGAGGAGAAAATAAGTGGCATATAATTTTAGTGTTTATTATGCCTTACTTTTGTTCTTTATATACTGTCCATTTCAGAACTAATGACTTATTTTTATCGATAGTCTATTTTTTACTTAAGTCCATAGTCAATGACTGTTATTTTGTAGTTTATTAGCTGTCTGGTGTGCTTAACTTATTTAGTTTTTCACACGTTTCTTTTGCACAATTCCTACATCATATAATTTTATTTCACACATTCACACAATCCTATGAGTGTTTAAGCATGAGGTTGATGAATGTTTTTTGTGCGAAGGTGATGGACTTGAGCGAGATGGATGTGGGCAAGTATTTGATGTACGGCTTCGTTCATCATTCCTTGTTGGCTTTGCAAGTGTGTGTTGGTGTTGTGGAGGTCCCATAATGGAATGGAGCTGTGAGTGCAGAATCTTGTGGTTTACTGGCTTTGTATGCATGAAAGTCATCGTTATGTGTCGCTGAAAGCGGTCGTTTTTCGTTGTAATACTTCGCAGACGACTAGTTTACAATAGGATAGGGATTTGGGAAGGTATGTCGTCTATTCTTCACCCATCTTCTTTCTTGGTCTCAATCTTGCGAATCTTTAACTTCCGTTCTTCCTGCTTTTTCTCTGCTTCTTACTTGCTTCTTGGTTCTTCTCTGGGCAGGATATGCAAATATTTATTGATAATTAGTCGCTTTGAAGTTCTCCTCTTAGTAACAGATTGATAAATAGTTTGGGCGTGTCATTTTTACTTTGTAGAAGTTTTCTTCAGTTTCGTGCATCAGCGTGCTGTTTAATAGCAGTAGTGTGACTTTTACACATATTTTTTTGCCAGTGGTGGCTTGCCCAAGTGGTCTTCTCGTCAGGCCGTTTTTTGCTTGCTCCGCTGAGTCAGGGTGTTCGGAGACCCTTCAGGCGTTCGGTGTCTTGTCGTGTCTCTGCAGGGTTCCGTCACTGTGTGGTTCTGTGTTCTGTCCCAGGAGGGTTCCACCACCCTGTGTTTCAACTTGGCAGAATATTTATTTATTGCCCACTTCGGCTACAAGGGCCTTCTGTTGGTCTTGCTGTCCTTTCCCTTCTCTCGATGCTTCTGCCTTGTAGGAATCATGTCTTGCTATTTACGTCCTTTCCTTTCTTGATACTTCTCGCATTGCAACTTGTGGGTCATTGCATCTCGTCCTTGCTGGAGTTTTTACAATGGTTCTTACTAAAAGTTTTACTTATAATCATCTAACATATGTCTAGTACCTACATTGTTTTACGCCTTCTTAAAAGCTTTACAAATTTTGGCGCCCTTTCCATGTTACAATTCTAAGATATTTTGAGTCTTAGCGTCTACAAGAATCCTCAAATTCGTTTTTTATTTTTGTGTAGTGTCGTGGTGTATAGCATTTTAGTATTTCATGCTGTTAGACTATCTACACTTTATCCCTTCACCTTAATCTATGGTACTATTGGTGTTATTTTTGTTTTTGTTTTTATTGAAACTACTTTCTTTTTCCCACCTTCCTCTCTCTTCATTCTTCTTTCTCCTGACGATCTTATCTGCAACATAATCTTGAAATATTGTGCTGATTATTTACCAGTAATAAAATTAATCTTCAAACTTTTTGATATGGCTCACATGGTGAAGTCCTAAGGTTTTGCCTGTTTTTGGGTTCATTAATTCCACAGTGTTACCATGAGCAATTCGGCTAATTATGACAGGTCCTTTGTGTGCAGCGTAAAACTTATGTATTTTGTGTTTCTGTTTGCTGGAGAGATGGTGTGTTTTTACAAATACTTTCTGGCCTACTGAGAATGTTCTTTTAATTGCTGTTCTATCTCCTCTTTCTTTTCTTTTAACGGCTGCCTTTCTGATGTTGGAGAGTGCTGTTGCTATGACTTGTTTGTGCTGTCTATGTGGTACAATAGGAAATTTAACATTTCCTCTGGTTATGTTTGGGGGTTCAATATTTTTAAGCACAGTAACTGGAGGTAGTAGCGTAGTGCTATGTGGCATTTCATTTATTACTTCTTGAAAATCTTTAAGGTATATATCCCAAGTGTTGTGTCTTTTGCCTGCATATAATCGGCATGAAGTGCCTATGTCCTTCATAGATCGTTCTGCTGGATTTACGCTAGGTTTGTACTTAGATATGTCGATGGGTTTTATTTTGTGTTGTTTTAACGTGTTCTGCCATTGCACTGATTTGTATTGTGGGCCATTATCCGAAATTATTCGTTCCACTCGACCTACTTGTCTGAGAAAATCTTGTTTAAATGCTTTACTTATAGTAAGACCCATTGCCCATTTTAATGGTGTCAAGGTAACATATTTAGAAGTAAGTTCCAAAACGACAAATATGAAAATATATCCATTTTTTGTGCGTGGGAAGGGCCCCATCAAATCTGTTGCAGCTATTTGTTTTAATCTTTTAGGGATTATTGGAAACATAGGTGGTTTGGTTTGGAAAGTGACGTGTTAAGCCCTCATACGTTTTTTGCATTTGACTAATACTGTTCTAATTCGTCTTTCCATATTAGGAAAATGGCTTGTTTGCTTTATTTTTAAAAAGCATTTCTTTGGTCCAAAGTGGCCATTACTTAAATGTGTATACCATATGTACTTATTAATTAGTTCATCTGGGATATAAATTAACCATTCATTCGTTGCAACATTTCGTCTAAAAAATAAAACATTGTTTTTTACGAGATAGTGCTGTCGAATGTCTGGAAAATCCTTACTTCTCCACTTGTGTTTGATTCCTAGTATTTCGGGATCCTTGTCCTGTTTTTTGCCTATGTTTTTCAATGCTGTCGTAATGTAGTTTTCGAAAGGTACTTGTTTCATATAGTACGTTGTAAACTGGTCTTCTGCTGCTTCCAAACCTATGATATTGGATGCACCCTGTGGACATCGTGATAAAGCATCTGCTAATACATTCGCTGGTCCTGGTATGTGTGTAATAGTGAAGTCAAATTCTTGTAGTATTAACATCCATCTGGCTAACCTCCCATGAGTTAGTTTGTCGGATAACAAAAATTCTATTGCTTTGTGGTCAGTGTATACTTTTGTTTTTCTTCCGAATAGGAAGTATCGAAAATGTTGGAAGCCTCATACAATGGCCAATGCTTCCAGCTCCGTGACTGAATAGTTTTACTCGCTTTTTGTGAGTACCCGACTGGCAAATGCAATTGTTCTATATGATCTTAGCCCTGCCTGTTCGTATTCTTGGAATAAAACAACTCCTAAACCTGTTTTCGCGCTATCAGTGGCCATACAAAAATTTTGTGTTAGATCAGGATGTGCAAAAATCGGTGCTGTTGTTAGTGCGTTTTTCACTTTTAAAAATTCTTCATTGGCTTGTTGATCCCATGCCCATGGCGTGTTTTTTCCAGTCAATGCACATAGGCGTGGTGTTGTTAGAGAGTCGATCCAAATAAATTTTTTATAGAATCCGGTGAGACCTAGAAATCCTCTGAGAGTTTTCTTATTATATGGAGTACAGAATTCTTTGATTGCCGTTAGTTTTTCTGGGTCGGGCATTACCCCTTTCTCTGAAATTATGTGTCCTAGAAATTTGACCTCTCGCCTTCCAAATTTGGAATTTGTTATATTTACTGTGACCCCATGCTCTTTCATGAGCTGTAAAAACTGATTTAATGTGTCGTTGTGATGTTCCCAAGAGGGTTCTGCTATAATCACATCATCAACATAACAAGTAATTTTTTGTAAAATTTCAGGACTGAGTATAGTATTAAATCCCCTAATAAACGCTGCTGATGATATGTTTAAACCAAATGGCAATCGTTTAAACTGGCAACATCTACCGAATACGATAAATGCTGTAAATTTTCTACATTCTGGGGCCAATTCTATTTGCCAGAAACTACTCCGTAAATCAATTGATGAAAATATCTTAGCAGCGTGGAAGTTTTGTATCAATTCCTCTAATTTTTCTGGGCGATCTGTCTCAGTGATTATGATTGTGTTGATCTGTCTGGAATCAAGCACTAACCTGATGCTCCCATCTCCTTTTTGTACAATATGGAGCAGGCTGTTATATGTGGAGGTAGCTGGTTCAATAATATCGTCATCTAACATTTTAGATATCTCCTGGAATACTTTATTCCTGTAGCTTAATGGGATTGTATAGGGTGGCACTCTAAATGGTTTGTGCTGTTATACTTCAAACTTGTACTGAAAGTGTTTAATACTGCCAGTCTTAGGTAAAAATATCTTTGCTTTATCTCGTAAAATACCCTCTAATTCTCTTTTGCTGTGTTCCGAAATACCTTGAACTTCTTGCAATTTTTCGTCGATTTCTTTATGGACTTCTAACATCAGTTGAGGCGATTCCTCCTTTTGTGCATACCATTCTAATTCTTCATCCTTTTTATCTCGCGTCATTCTTATTTGTTTGTTTATAACTGGTATTTCTTCTAATTTTAGCTTTTGCGCAAAGAGAAGTGTGACATTCCCGAATGTTACGCTACCTTTCCCCATATCTATTATTGCTCGTCTCTCATTTAAAAAATCTGCACCTGTAATCAAATCTACAGTTAGTTTAGGTATAATCACGAAGTTGGCTTCGATATTTTGACCTTGACACGAAAGAGTTAACCTTGTTTGTCTCGTAACTTCCGCAGCATTGTTTCTGATAGGACCTCTTACTCTAATCTTACGTGTTTTCAGAACTGGCAATTCCTCATTGGCTTTACACTGCATGAATAAATTTTCTGAGATCGCAGTCAGTTCATTTCCGCTATCAATTACAATATTGACTGGGATATGCTTTACCATGGCCTTCACAATTGGTTGAATTTGAAAGGGTTGGTTCTGTTCTTCTTCTTCTTGCATCAACGAATCCTCCACTGAAACATACATGAGTCTTTTTAGAAATTTCCCTTGTGAATTCGAACTTTCTGTAGGATAAGCTTCGACTGCTACTTCTCTCTCTTTTATTTCCTCTTCTCTATTTCTTCCTTCATTTACGCTTTCTTCAACATCCTCTACTTTTTCCTCATCCTCGTCTATCTTCTCCTTCTTCGTCGCTACTTCCACATAATCGCATCTAAATGCTCTAATTATCGCTTCATAACTTCCTTCATTATATACGTTGGGTTGTGTGCCCACTCGTAACTTATTTTCAACTTCTGTCGACTGCGCATTATCCTCATTGAATTCGCTTTCCCTGGTTTCCATCTCAAATAGCTCTGCAATACTCATTACTTCGTCCTTTCCTCCTACATTCGTTGTGCATGTCTCTGGTAATTCATCTTCCTCGTCAGTATTCTCCCAATTAATTTCGTCCCAACACGATATTGTTATTTTCTTGTCTTCGTTTTCATCTGGTCCCTGCTGATTTGTTTCTTCCTTCTTCTCTTCTAGTGATAAGATTTTTACTTCTCTGTTCAAGGTGCTGCAATTGTCCTGGGTCGGTGCGTCAGTCTCTTTGGCATGGACGCTTAGCTGTCAATTCGAACGTTTATCAGGGTTTGGTGGTCTTACCTCCACCTCTTCTATCTATATTCTCTTTTCTTGTTCAGATTGTTGATAGTGGTTTCTTTGTTGACAATTTGTCGGTCTATTGGTTCTCCAGTACCCGTTCCGGTTGTCGTTATTCCCTCTGTAATAGTTGTTGGCGTTCCTGGGTGAATTATAGTTATTGCCATATTCTCTTCTAAATCCATAACCGGTTCTTTGTTGAAATCTATTGTCGTTTCTTGATGCGAAGTTATCACATGGTTCGTAATTATTGTTTCTTCGTACTGTGTCTTGTGGATTCCACTGCTTTTTGCTTTCGTTTTCACGTGCGCTTCGTCTTTTTCTTGCGTCATCTTCCGAAAATATGAAGTCTAGTTCCCTTAGAATACCTTTAAATGCTTCGACGTCATTGCCTCCGCGACCTACTAATGATTGCTGGTATTTCAATGGTAGCTTCATCGCGCATAATTTAATCAACTCTCCGTCACTGTATGGTACATCTAAGCTTTGATTTTTCTTTGCCACTAATTCGAAAAATTTCACAGGACTCTTCTCTCCTGAATTTTCAAAATATGGGTTCTGTAATAATTCGTACTTCACTCTGTTCTGTGCTTCGCTGGACCAATATCGTGAGAGAAACTTTTCTCTGAAATCGTCGTACGATCGGCATGTCGCTGCAACATTCTGCATGGTTTCTGCGACTGTTCCTGACATGTGTGCACATATAAAGTCTAATTTGTGTGCTAGCGTCCAATGTTCTGGTAATCCTACTCGGAATTGATCAATAAAAATTGGTGGATGTAATGAGTTTCCTTCTCGAAAGTGTTGAAATTTTCTGACTGTGGGGAAATGATCGTTGTCGTACTTCGTCATAGTTCCATAGGAAATTCGCGATTCTTCGCCACTTTTGTTTCTGATCATTTCTCCCGTCGTCCTTTCAGGTTGTGGTAGATCCATTGGATATTGTCCACTGTAACTTTCGCCTACCCTTGCGTAGTATCGTTGGAGTGGTACGCAATAATTTTCTTCCATCGGCTATGAACGTGTAGCTGAATGTATTGCACTGTACTCTTCGCGACCTGGCTTTCCATTGTCAGGTATTGGTTCGGTATCTTGTCTGGCTAACCTTGCTGCTTCATTGCACGATCAAAACTGTCTTGAAACATACATTTGTGGTTCCGCATGTGTTTGTGATGACGTTTGTTCATCAAGAATTTCGAAACTTGTTTGTTGCTGTGCAGGCTGTCTGATTTCACGTATGTTACTTTCCGCTTGTGTTTGGAATCGCAAATACGTAATATCTTCGTTAATTGCATGTTTTTCCGGTGCTGTTACAGATACGGATGTGGTTGCAGACTATGTGCTTGTTCGATCCTGTTCACTACGCTCTTCAATGGTTTGCAACAACTCTGTTCGCAATTTCTGAAATGGTCACTTCGTTTGCGCTTCTGTTTTGACTATGCGGTTATCATATCTTTTCAGTGCTGCTTTTGTGACACGTTTGTGTAACACACGGTTTTCAACAACTTCACGCGCTGTACCTGCTGCTTGTCTAGTAATTTCGTTTATCTGTTTCTCTAGTTTCTTGACTTCTCCCTGGGTGCTGTTACGTAATGTTTTGATCTCGTCTTGAATGTCATTACGCAATGTTTGTACGTCCGCTTGCACCTTCGCAATTGATTGTGACCTGTTATTAAGTTTCCTATCACTTCTCGAGATTCTTTTGCCTCGTCTTCAATATGACTTAGGTGCAACTGAACTTTTTGTTTTGTTTTGTTCTTTAATCCCAAGCATTTGCTCCTGGTTTCTGCATTCAGAATTTGAATTTGGTTCGCTATGTCTTTATTTTGCCTTGTCATGGTTTCCGTAATTTGTTGTAATAATTCTGCCAGATTGGTAGGTGCTATTGCGTTTTCTTCCGACTTCCTACGCTCTGTGTTTTCGCCCAAGTGTTGGTTCGCAACCGATTGCATTGAATTGTAGTGTGACACGTTTCTGCTCGCATTCCTTGTACTCTGTGGTGAGGGAGCTCTGATTACATGTACTATGGGTTCTACGTATTCAAGACGCAAGTTAGAATCCTCATCGACCGTCTCTCTACTTTCCTGCTCCTCTGTCGTATGCTGACTTACGTTTTCTATCCCTTGACGTACATTATCCTCGTTATGGTGCGCTATATGTCCTATTTCTCTCGATACAACTTCGTCTGTTGTACTCTCCTCTATTCTCTGTCCATTTTCATGCTGGGTCTCTACCTCAATTCGGTCAAGGTCTCGATTTGCTATTGCTAATCTTTCCGAGTCCCTTATTTTCTGTTTTAAAAGCAATTAACGAGCCCTACTTCGAGTCAACATGCGCTCATACGATCTCACGCGTTTCATAAACTTTTTGTTCACACGACTTGACACTTATTATACCCAAGACTGACAATCCATTCACTTACTTGTTGGGTCAGAACCAACTTGTCAACGATGTATCCGCCACCTGTGCGCTTGCATTGAGGAGAAAACTTAATTCTAACAATTTTTAAAGTTCATAACTTAATTGTGCTATTGTCTCTGCTAGAATGTCTCACTATCTATCGCTGCAGCTACTGTTTTCAACTATTTATGCGTTAAAAAAAAAATTTTTTTTATTAGGAAAATTTTTTAACAGGATATTTTTCTGACCTAGTTAGGCATGTGGTTGACCTTCAATCATGGTATTTTACCATCCTGGCAGGGTCGCCATTTTCTAACATTCTGCATGGTGTCTGTTTGTCCTATATTGTGTCTCCCTACCACTTTCGCGCAACGACGCTCTGAGCGTGTTTTTTAGGGAATTGACTAGTTTGAACCTGGGACCTGTTGCTGGCAAGGAGATGCCAGACCACGCGTAGAGTTCAGAAGAGTTCAGTGAGACTAGCGATGATATAACCAAATACTTAATGATTTCAGCGTCAGCTCCACTGCACTCCCTGTAAAAGAATCTTAATACTAACTAAATTTACTGGAATGGGTTCAAGGCTTTCCTATTTTTAGTTAGCTGGTAAAATAACGTCGAAAAAGCAGTTAAGTTTACCATTGGAAATTTTATTCTACTCACAAAACATTGTTTATAAATTGCACTATTGATAAAAAGAAATGTTTTAATACAGGATGATAAAAACCAACTGCGTTCAACAAAAATGTGAACGAATATTCCCTGAGTTGGTTTCCAAGTTCTACAATGGATCGAAGGATGACCTATGCCATATCACATCTATAATCTAGGTTTAAATTAAGTTTTGCAAGAGGGAAAACTATCAAAATGGTCTACAGTGACCCTCAATTATCTTTTATTACTTTTCTAACTTGTCGTAAATTACAGTGGCTGATGTGGCTTCTCAATAACTATATAACAGAAAAATCATCGCGTTTCAGATTTTTACTTCATGTGGCAAATGTGAACACCATGAGCTTTAATTGACGATCGATACTAGTATTACGCAAAAAGCGGGTGTAACAGATGAGACTTCTGCAGTTGTGAGTGAAGCTTTATGCGGTGTTATGCGGCATCGCGTGCGTTCATTACCTTGTCGGTGTTCGTCAGGGGCCGGCGGGCAGCACAGCTCCGCTCACCTCGCCGTCTCTGAAGCAACTCTCACCTAACTTCTCCTTGCTACTTGGTTTAAAAAAATTATCTGGCTGTGTTTTCATCTGACCAATCAGGGTCTCAATGTTAACCTTAAGCTCCGCCTACAAAAATTCTGTCTATACAATGAGAAACGTTATACTTTTCGTCGTGGGGCAATGTTTTTAAAGTTTGCAACGTAACAGAGATGTGAAAAAGTCTCACGCTAAAACTTGCAGCTGGTGTGGTCCTTTTAGTGTTATCGTAAGATCTATACTGTTCTTCTGGAGGGCTGTATCTTTTAACATGGGCTGGGGGGGGGGGGGGGGGGGGGTGCTGACGTAACGGAGACGCGAAAAAGTCTCACGCTAAAACTTGCAGCTGGGATGGCCCTTTTAGTGTTATCGTAAGATCTATACTGTTCTTCTGGAGGGCTCTAGCTTTTAACATGGGCTGGGGGGTGGTCCTAGCGGTTAGCTGGCGACGTGGGTGTCCGTCCCTTATCGTAGGGCCTTCTAGCTTAACACGATTCTGCTCTCGGCTTCTTTTCTGGTTTCTCCCCTCGGAACTGCCTCTGTCTCACGGTGGGAAGGTATGACATGCATTTAGGCATTCTTGTGTTAGTCTGTAGTATTCCATTTGCTCACTTGTTACTCGTATTACTTTGGTTAATTTAATGTCACGATTTATTCGGAGCTATGTGACATACTACTGGATTTGCTTATCATGTCAGGGTTTTCATGGAAGGTGTTGGATTTGCCTTACACCTTACAACCTCAGATGCGCGGACGCTCAAGACGGACCAGTCATCTTGTGTCTCAGTGCGCGACCGACCAACCGATCGATCCAACCGCCAATGACCATTACCAGAGCAAGCTCGAGCAGACTAGCGGCCTAACGCGCAGACTCAGATGCAGGAATTAAGCCCCGACCGGGCGACCACTCGCTGAGTTCTCATATTGGCGGAGTGGAAAGACTCTCATTTTGCCGGCTTTAAAGGTTGATCCGAACGACAGACATACTAGCACTCCGAACGACAGACGGACACTAACTGCCTAACAAATGTGGACGAGAGACAGACCCAGACTGACCGACTGGCGAGCTCATAGGCCCCTTAAATGCAGGTGAACAAACAACCTTAATTCGCCGTTTCTGCAGAGAACCTTCTCATTTTTTACCTTGTCAGTCCATGTGATTTTCAGCATTCCACTGTAGCACCACATCTCAGACACATCGATTCTCTTCCCGGCCGGACGGTGTGGCCGAGCGGTTCTAGGCGCTACAGTCTGGAACCGCGCGACCGCTACGGTCGCAGGTTCGAATCCTGCCTCGGGCATGGATGTGTGTGATGTCCTTAGGTTAGTTAGGTTTAATTAGTTCTAAGTTCTAGGGGACTGATGACCTCAGAAGTTAAGTCTCATAGTGGTCAGAGCCATTTGAACCATTTCTTCTGTTCCGGTTTTCCAGCAGTCCCTGATTCACTACCACATAGTGCAGTGCTTCAAACGTACGTTCTCAGAAATTTCTTCTTGAAACTAACGCATATTTTTGATACCGGTACACTTCTTTTGGCCATTAGTGCCCTCTTTGCCTGTACTAGCCCGCTTTTTGTGTCATCCTTGCTTCGTTCGTCATGCATTATTTTGCTTGCGATGTAGCAGTATTGTTTTGACTTCGCCTACTTCGTGACCACCAACTTTGATGTTAACCTGCTCGCTGTTCTCGTTTCTGCTACCTCTCATTACTTTTATCTTCTTCCGGTTTACATTCAAGCCATATTCTGTGATCGTTAGACTGTTTATTCCATTTAACAGATCCTTAATTCTGCTTCACTTCCACTAAGGATAGCAATGTCATCAGCGAATATTGTCTTTGATGTCCTTTCACCCTGAATTTCAATACCGCCATTGCTTCTCCGATGCCTAGATTGCACAGTAGACTGCATCCCTGTCCTACAGCTTGGTAAATCCATATAATTCGTTCTTGGTCTTCCATTCTTATTGTTTCCCCTGGGTTTTTGTACAAATTGTATATCACCCATCTTTCCCTGTAGCGCACTGATGTTTTCTCAAAATTTCGAACATCTTGTTCCATTTCACATTGTCGAACGCTTTTTATAGATTAACAAATCCTACGAGTGTATCTTTTTTTCAGTCTTGCTCCATTACAGGCGAATAGTAAGAACCGCCTTTCTAGTGCCTTTATATTTCCCAAAGCCTAACTGATCGTCATCTAACAGATTCTCAATGTTTTTTTTTCATTCTTAGGTGTTATTCTAGTCAGCAGCTTGGCTTCATGAGATGTTAAGCAGATTTTGTGATCGTTTTCTCACATATCTGCACTTGCTGTCTTCGATGTTTTTCCAGTAGTCTGATGACATGTCGCCAGTCTCATAGATTCTACACACCAACTTCAATAGTCGTTTGGCTGCCATTTGTCCCAACGATTTTTAAAAATTCCGATGGAAATTTATCGATCCTGTCTACTTTATTTGATCTCAAGTATTCCAGAGCTCCTCTAAATTGTGACTGTAGTACTGCATCCCCTATATCTTCCTTATCGAATCCAATTTCATCTTCTATCAAGTCGTCAGACAGTTTGCCCCCCTCATGGGGCCTTTACTGTACTTTTACCACCTATCCGCTCTTTTCTCTGCGTTTGACAGCGGATCTCTCTTTGAACGCTTAATGCTACCAGCCTTGTTTTTAATTTTACTGTTTGTTGTTTTGAATTTTCTGTATGCTGAATCAGTCCTTCCGACGGTAATTTCTTTTTCGATTTTTTCACATTTTCCTGCAGCCATTTCAGCCTGGCTGCCCTGCACTCTGTTTCATTTCCAAGTGATTTATATTTTTGTACTAGCTGAATATCTGGCGTTTCTCGGGTATGTATTTATTCCAGTCATTAGTCCATTTCCTCTTTCCCCTTCTCTCACTCCGTCTCGTCTTTTTACTTCTCCCGGTTTATCTCCTCCTTCATCCCTTCTGCCCCTCTCTCTGTCCATCTCCTCCTTCCCTCTCTGTCAATCTGCTCCTGCCCCCTCTGTCCATCTGCTTTTACTGTCCATCTCCTCCCCTCCCCTCTCTCTGTTCATGTCCTTCTCCCCTCTCTTTGCCTATTTCTTCCTACCCTTATCTCTGCCTATTTCCTCCTCTTTCCTTTCTCTGTTCATCACCTCCTATCCATCCTTTCTATCCAATTTCATCTCCTCCCTCTCTATCTCCTCCTTTCCCATATCTGTGCCCATCTCTTCCTTTCTCCTCGCTGTCTGTCCTTTTCCGCCTCCCCCCTGCTCTCTTCATGTTACCACGTTCGTCCAAATCGGAGGCCGGTGGTTCTTATCCCCACAGTATTCCTATCCATATTGTAACTAATATGTCGACCAAATTTGGTTTAAATCGTTCCAAGGGCTTAGGACGAACTTTTCATCGTGGCTTTTCACACGTGATACCACAATATTTCACCTGTATTTCGCTTTGCAGTTTCACTTTCACGCAGATGAATGTTTATGACATATCTCCTGAACTCAAAGATATGATTCTGCAGGTACATCCAGTGGCATTTGTGGCCAGTGCATGCGAAATGTGTTGTGAATCGGGTTAGTAGTAAAGAAATAATAAATTAAAACGTCATGTATAATGCTGCATTCTTACGCACCTCAGCATTTGACGTCATAGCTACTAAATTATGTGTCGTACAATGATATATTTTTGTAGGTACTGAAATGTCAGTGGACGCTCAAGGATAAAGGAGCAACCAAGCATGGGAAAGGTGCAGGCCATTTATCACAAGTCATTTGTTACTTTACAAAAGTCTGACAATCTTTTATTGCATAAATATCAAAAACACTAATGAAATACAAATGCTAATAGCTTCTTGCAATCAACGTAATTAAGGAAGCACAACCAATGAATGACAATAATTAGCACCAGCAACACATTTAAAATGTTAACAGCAGCTCAAATTTCAGCGGAAAATTGTATAAAATAATTAAGGAAAGGCATTCAGGCAATTACTCCATCAATTCAACCAATTGGTGATTAATCAGTTAATTTAAACGAATAAGATGCAAGAAGTGTAGTAACATGAAATTTCACAAGCCTGATAACGGACGAGCTGAGGCCTATTAAGTACTAATATTTTATGCAACGAGCACAGGAACAATTCTCAACGCAAGTATCCAATATTTGTTCAGTCAAGATACTGACGTGGAAAAATAATAAAATACCATTTAACAAATTGAGGGTTACACCAATATCAGAACTATTACCTTAAAACCAAATTTTAAACAGGGAAAACTTGAAAGGGGCAGGTATGGCCGGCCAGGTCTGCGTAAGATGGTTTAAAATAAAGGGCACTTCCGGTTAAACGCCCGATGGCTACGAGATAGAAACCCAACTTACGAGGGATGTTATAGCAAGCAAGGGGTCCGCAACGTTTCAGAGGCTACGATGCGACGGGAAGCGGTGCGCCGCTCGCGCTCAAGTACACAGCCGACGTGGACAGGCTACGGCCGATGAACCGGTGGGTATCATGAAACACCCCGGGGCAGCGCCTCCAAACGCTACGGACAGCTCGGAAAGCCGAGAGCAAACAAGCAGACGGATAATTCATTTATAATAATAGAACATATGAAAATGCTGAACCAAAGGCAAGGAACTCAATGTGAGGGTGGCCTCAAGCCCCAACCATCCTTACGTATTACAACAAGAATATTACAATAAAAATTACTATGAGGATTGACCAGTTAACGTTACAATAAAATATAACAAAAAGTTAATGTAACAACCAAGAAATCACAGTGTTACTCAAACACATTAATTGTCTTAAAAGGTAACAAGCAAATCTTGAACGAACACTGAAACAACTCCAATAGTAATCATGTTGAGAACAATAAATACAAATTTTTTTGAAAGGGGCAAAATCTCAGCGGAGTTATGGAACTTAATTGCCCAACTGAGTCAAGATACACTGGGCCACTAGCGTTAGCTTACCATTGCTGTAGGCAATATTATTCACGATGTACCAAATGTTTCTCTTGCAAGATTGCACTTTTATGTAGCCTTAATTACGATGTTGTAAGTCGCATTTCTTATATGCACATTGCAAAGCTGGCTCTTCACGCCATATTATGTAAACATTGGCGTCCTCTGCCCACTTCAAAGATAATGTAACCGGCTTGTATAAGAAAGAGTCCCACTGTTTCCCATGACGTACCACAGATCGCATGGTGCAAACGTGGATGCCTTTATGACGATCTTTGAGAAGGTGATGTATTCTAGAATAGTACCTCACCTTGGCAAATCACAGTTTGGGTTCAGAAGGGTTGCTCTACTGAGAATGCCATTTGCGTGTTCACACACCATATATTACAAGCATTAAATAACAAAATAGGTATTTTCTGTGACGTATCGAAGGCATTTGAGTGTGTGAATCATACAGAGTAGTACACTCGTAGATAAACTGAAGCTTTATGGATTAATGGTATAGCCAACCAATGGATCATCTCAAATCTAACCAAAAGAATGCAGAAAGTTGTACTTAACAGTAATTCAACCAACAGAATCCAGGAACATAATTATGATTGGGAAGAACTCTCGTTTGGGATTCCCCAAGGCTCAATCTTAGGTCCACTACTATTTCTCATGTATGTACATGATCTACCATCTAATGTACAACAAGGAGAATGAGTTCTTTCTGCAGTTGACACCAGCGTTGTAATCACTTCCACTATACATACAGAAATGTAAGAAATGGTGAACAAAGTTCTCAAACGTATCAGTGGCTGGTTTTTTGCAAATGGTTCCACCCTGAATTTCACGAAGACACGTCATATTCAGTTCTGCACCTCTAGGGGTACTGCACCAGTGATACGTGTAACAAATGGCGATGAAATAATACATAGGGTGGAGACTTCAAAATTCTGAGGTGCCCATATTGATTAGACTTTTTTGAACTCCTAAAACAACTTAGTTCAGCCACATTTGCACTTAGACTCATAGAAATTTTTGGGAAGAGAGAAATCAGTAATTTTGCAGTGAACACATAATGCGTAGTGGGGCGATCACACTTTTGTAGAAATAATTCAAAAGCCAAGCTCGCTTAAATACTGTTTACTGGATAACCGGTTTCAACACACTTAAGGTGCCATCATCGGATATATGAAGATATAACATGACAGGTTTGAGGGTGGGCTTACATAAGTTACATTGTATACATTACTATTAGTACAGTACCACGTACCTGAATGTAGATTAACATTTGTAAACCATTTGGATATAATGATACATGAGGCAGACCAGCTGATATAAAATCATTGTCACAAAAAATAAAAACCAATAAAAAATACCGTGGGACTGTGTGTGTACTGCTGGGACAGCGCTGTGTAGTGGCCAGTTGTGAACCACTAGAATCGCAGCAGGTATACCTGTGCGGAATAGGGCAGTGTGATGCCGACCGTTGTTAGTCGAGCAGCGGTCATGTACCAAATAGTTTTATCTTGTGGCTGCTGTTTTGCATATTTTATGGAATAGAATGACCATGAGAGTAGTTGTTTTTTATTTTTATTTTATTTTTTGTGACAATGATTTTATATCAGCTGGTCTGCCTCAAGTATCGTTATATCCAAATGGTTTATAGATGTTAATCTACATCCAGGTATGTGGTACTGCACTAATAGTAATGTATACAGTGTAACTCATGTAATCCCGCCCTCGAACATGTCATGTTATATCTTCACAGATTCGGTAACGGCACCTTTAGTGTGTTGAAACCAGTTATTCAGTAAACAGTATTTAAACGATCTTGGCTTTTGAATTATTTCTAGAAATCAGTAAGTTGACATATTTTGCTTATTTTCATTCAGTAATATCAAATGGAATAATGTTCTGGGGTAACTCATCTTTAAGAAAGAAGGTCTCCATTGCTCAAAAATGTACTGTAAGAATAATATGTGGTGCTCACCCGCGATCATCTTGTAGACATCTGTTCAAGGAGTTTGGCCTTCTGACTACTGCTTCACATTATATTTATTCCCTCATGAAGCATGTTGTAAATATCCACTACAGTTCAAAAGGAACAAT
Organism: Schistocerca serialis cubense; assembly: GCF_023864345.2. Classification (NCBI taxonomy): domain Eukaryota; kingdom Metazoa; phylum Arthropoda; class Insecta; order Orthoptera; family Acrididae; genus Schistocerca; species Schistocerca serialis. The sequence continues at coordinate 111,409,137 of NC_064642.1, read as the reverse complement.
GTGGAACATAATTACAATACTAGAAGGAAATATGACATTCATTACTCAACATTAAGGTTGTCTTTAGCACAGAAAGGGGTGCACAACACTGCAATAAAAATTTTTGACCACTTACGCAGTGGTATAAAATGTCTATCAGACGGCAAGGTAAATTTTGAAAATAAATTGAAAAAATTTCTCCCTGACAGCGCCATCTATTACATACAAGAATTACTATGTCTGTAATGTATAAAAGGTGGTGGGTAGGAACTGCTAACTCAATCTCTATATCTTGCTGTCATTTCGGAAAAAAAATATATGATGGTGTTTAGAGTACAAATTAATTTGCAATTTGAATATAGAATGACTCGTCCCACATCATGACGATGATCCATGGAACATGAAAGTAACTATCTAACTAACTATGCCAGTGGCTGATTAAGCGCAATGTAGCAAAGCTAAAAAACCTGTGATTTGGTCATTTATTTCTCCACTTCGATATCAACTGAATCATTCTAATTGCCAGTAAATTAGCATATTACACAAAAGTTCTCGCACTTATTTTTGACAAACTTGGCTTATGTAACTGAAGATACATGTTTTGACGAGGACTTCAATGCTATTCAAATCTAATGATTTATAACACATAAGTAAGAGAACGAATCATGCAGCCCATATATTGATTTAACTTGCCGTACTATTTTTCTGATACTTTGTATGATACTTGTAATTTCATTGTGCTTTAATCTGCTGCATTTGTAACGCTACATAATGGCCTGAGGGCTAAATCTAGAGTGAGAAATAAAAACTGTTCTACAGTCATATGGTGGTTATATCTTTAAAAAAAATCATAGTCGGTACGTCAGTCAGGAAAGCAACAACTTCTCAGGAAAGGAACATAAATAAGACTCAGCTTCGATCTCAGTGGCCATTGATACACGTGGTGGCCTAGAACATATTAGACAATTAATTTCAGGCCCGAATGACAAGACAAGCAGACACTGAACAAATTGCAGTTAAAAGAAATTTTAAAACACATTAGATATGGACTCAGATAATTTCGAACAGAGGCACAAAAGGTAAATGTAACACTTGAGACAGAGTGATCGAGAACCACAGGCAGTCTACCGTAGCAACTTCAACGCGCGAGCACGCGTGTCAATCAAGTAATGAGTACTTTACGTCCTAAGGGCTGAACAGACGACACCAGAAAATGAGCAGCACTCCAACACCCACATCAGCAAGCATGCCTCCTCAATCCAGGGTAAACCGGCTGCGTCGACACTAGGCCCAAGTTTCGCTAACCAACACAACTCTACCGACCACCGGCCGCTTAGACAATCGTGCGCCCGTGAGCTTCGTACACAGCTCACCGTATTTCACATGTGCCTTTTATTTCTCTCTCACTGATAGCTACCGACTGCCTGCCACATGTGATCAACAACCCGCTCCAAGATGCTACATCCAAAGAATCAACCAACAGGCGACTGAAACGCCACACAATGAGTAGACAGGGATGGATCGAGCCAGTAGGCAAAAATGTGAGAACATATAACAAGCCGACACGGCTCAGGTACGTTCGTATGTGCATACTGCCTGCGACATGTGTTGCAAATAGAGGTAGTGGTAAAAAAGTAATAAATTAAAACATCATACATAATGCGGCAGTTTTTCACGCATGTCTATTTACGTCTATCTCCTGAACTATATAACGTACAATGATATGTTTTTGTAAGTACATTCAATGGCAGATGTTGATAGTGTGTGCGAAAAGTGTTGGGTATAGAGTTAGTAGAACGAGGTAAGTGTTGTACAATGAGATAATTTTTCTAGTATAGACAATGGGATTGTGAATACCGTCTGCAAAAGGTGTTGCGAATACAGCTAGTAGTAAAGAATTATTAAATTTTCATGCTTCATGTGGCCGCTGTACTGCACAAGCAGCGAAAATATAGTAAGCATCAAACATTTTTCCTGTCATCGTTTTGTGGAGGTTGTCAGTGAGAAAAAGTTTCGTAAGGGTTTGAAATTATGTGTAAAGTTTGTTGCAAATATCTAATTGCTCCCACTCTCAAACTCAAGTATGGGTCCAGAATGAGATTTTCACACGGCAGTGGAGTGTGCATTGATATGAAACTTCCTGGCAGATTAAAACTGTTTGCCAGACCGAGACTCGAACTCGGGACCCGAGTTCGAGTCTCGGTCCGGCACACAGTTTTAATCTGCCAGGAAGTTTCATATCAGCGCACACTCCGCTGCAGAGTGAAAATCTCATTCTGGAAACATCCCCCAGGCTGTTGCTAAGCCATGTCTCTGTAATATCCTTTCTTTCAGGAGTGCTAGTTCTGCAAGGTTTACAGGAGAGCTTTTGTAAAGTTTGGAAGGTAGGAGACGTGATACTGCAGAAGTGAATCTGTGAAGACAGGCGTGAGTCGTGCTTGGGTAGCTCAGATGGTAGAGCACTGCGCGCGAAAGGCAAAAGCCCCGAGTTCGAGTCTCGGTCCAGCACACATTTTAATCTGCCAGGAAGTTGCTTTCTCACCCATAGCCTCACTATTTTGATAGGTAAGTGACTTTTAACCCAACCGCCCTCCCTCCCCCCCCCCCCCCAAGATGATTTCTAGGGAGTAAGTGATATGTGTAATAAGTTTGATTGAAATCGGTCCAGCAGTGGTTTAGGAGGAGATGTGGAACATACAGGTGGTTGTCCCTCCACCTCCCGCCCCCCTCACAGAGATTATTCTCAGACAATAAATGATACGTACGCCAAGTCTGCTACCTAGGTAGTAAAATAACCAATGACGGACGGAGCAAGGAGGACATCAAAAGCAGAGTCGCTATGGCAAAAAAGGCATTTCTGGCCAAGCTAAGTCTACTAATATCAAACACCGGCCTTAATTTGAAGAAGAAATTTCTGAGGATGTACATCTGGAGTACAGGATTGTATGGTAGTGAAACATGGACTGTGGGAGAACCGGAACAGAAGAGAATCGAAGCATTTGAGATGTGGTGCTATAGACGAATGTTGGAAATTAGGTGGACTGATAGGGTAAGGAATGAGGAAGTTCTACGCAGAATCGGAGAGGAAAGGAATATGTGGAAAACACTGATAAGGAGAAGGGAGAGGATGATAGGACATCTGCTAAGACATGAGGGAATGACTTCCATGGTACTAGAGGGAGCTGCAGAGGGCAAAAACTGTAGAGGAAGACATTGATTGGAATACGTCAAGCAAATAATTGAGGACGTAGGTTGCAAGTGCTACTCTGAGATGAAGAGGTTAGCATAGGAAAGGAAATCGTGGCGGGCCGCATCAAACCAGTCAGAAGACTCATGACAAAAAAAAAAAAAAAAATGCCAAGTCTGGTTGAATTCAGTCCAGTGGCTTAGGAGGAGATGTGGGACATACATACATGCGTACATACATCCATTTTTGTAACATTTTTGTATTTACGTCTTTTGTCGACCAGATGGAGTATTTCTTCTGTTACCTAGGGTTTCTTCACTGTTATCTTTCTTAGACCTATGTCTGACTCTACAATGTCTATGATTTCCCTTCTTAGGTATGTCCACTACTCTTCAACTAAACTGTCTCGTGTGGTACTCATTATCGTGGTATCCAAATCCTTAGCGAACTTGAAACGTATCTCATCATTGCCCGTTACTTCCACACCCCATTTCTTTCCACACAGACTCCTCTGTAAAATTCCCTTAAAGTACAGTCTACTCTTCATCATTACTATAGGCGTACTTGTTACTACTCAGTATCTGAATTAGCTGTTCCGTATCTGTGCTGGTGTAAGTTGTTGGCAGCACACCACGTGGCAAAGTGTTGAAATGTGGTTCCTAAGGAACCATACTGCTGAGATCGTCAGTCCCTAGACTTACACTTATGCTAAGAACGACACACACACCCATGTCTGAGGGAGGACTCGAACCTCCAGCAGGAGAGGCTGCGCAATCCATGACATTGCGCATCAATCCGCGTGGTCACTCCACGTGGCATATGCAGCAAAGATGTTGCAAGAAGATCGATAGAGGGCAAATACACACTCGCAAGTAACGTGCCGCCAACGCCCTCTCAGCCGCCAATCTTTAGATCGCCATCGCAGACCAGAGTACCCAGTCAGTTCGTCTGTCATCCAGTCGAAGCACAGTGGGAGTACCAGTAGCAGCAGCATTTAGCTCAGCCTCTAGCTCAGAGTCAGGCAGAACATAGCGACCGGAATAGTTTACACAGCAGACTTTTACTTCAGCACCAGTGTGGTTAATGTGGACTATTACAGAGAGCTTGTACCACAACACCTGAACTATGTTAAGTAGCTTTCTTATTCTTATTAATAAGGAACCCAGTTAATACTTGCGTGCAGTTTTCATTATAGAAAGAACGTACCGGCCACCAAACAACATCCTCTCTTTGCTCCCGTTATACAAGGACAGTGCCACCATCCTCATTCTTTCTCAGTCACTTAATCCTCTCCTTGCGACGTCGGCATGTTTACCTTACAATCGTTGTTGGCGTTGGTTTGTTGTGGAATCTGATGAGAACAACCCCATCACTAAACTGTTCCCAGTAGCTCACTTTCTGCCTCACTTCCTCATTCATAAGGAATCCTACTCCCATTATACCATTTTCTACTGCTGTTGATATTACCCTATATCCGTCTGACCAGAAATATTTATCTTTTTTCCATTTCACCTCACTGATACGCACTACATCTAGATTGAGCTAAGCATTTCTCTTTTCAGATGTTGTAGCTTTCCTACTACGTTTTACTTCTAATGTTTCAAGCGTCGACTCGTATAATGTTATTCCGTCATTAGTTATTCTATATTTCCGTCATTATCACCTCCCCTAGACAGTTCCCTCCCGGAGATGCGAATGGGGGACTAACCCGAAATCTTTTGCACGTAGAGAGATCGTAACATTGTTTTCAGCTACAGGCCACATGATTATGTGTTTCCATTGACTTTTGCATCCTCAGGCACTTTTTGGGGCAGTTTCCCATCCCAAGGACAAAAGGATACTCTGAATCTCTCTCCGATCCTCCACGGTCTTTGACAAGGCCGTTGGCTGAATGAGGGTGACTTCTTATGCTGGAAGTCTTCGGCTCCCATTGCTGATGATTTTTATTGAAAAGTTAAGAAATGACTAGTGTCGAATGTAGGATCTTTGACGTTTTCATTACTATTCAAAGACACTCCCCCAAGTGCCTAGACATTTCAGTTTTCGTTTTATTAACAGTTTTCGCTGAGATTACTTGAGTGATGATATGTGCAATTCGTATTTTTATTGTTTAGTAGGAAATTTAGTCTTGGCGGATACAAATAAAAGAGGTGAAAATTTCGTTGATTTCTGCAGTCGAAATGATATAGTAATTACAAACACATTACAAGAAGTTCTCCTTATAAGGTACCGGCACCAAATAAAAACGATTTCAGTTAGATTATATACTAACGAAGCAAAGGTACAGGAATCAGATAAAATCATGTTACAGGTTTCCAGTTCCAGACGTAGTAGTGACCATACAGTTGCGTTAGACAAATGCAAAATTACTTTTAAAAGAACCAAGAGATCTTTCGAAACGAAATGGGTATCGAAGCACTGAAAGAAGAAGCAATAAATATGGCTTCTAGGGAAATAACCAATAAAATAGCTAATGGAAGAGATGAACGAGAGCAGGGGAATAACAACCGAAGCGAAAGATTAGGTTTGAGGGAAAAAGAAACAGGAAACCAGAAAAATTTGTGTGGCAGAAGAAATACTAAGCCCAATCAAGGGAAGGAACAAGCCCAGGAAAGAAAAAAAAATGTGAATGACTACAAAAGAATTAAAAATCACGTTATAACCAAATGTAGAGAAGAAAAAGAGAAATGGACCCAAGCGTGACTGAAGAGACAAAAAAAGGGAAACAATGCCAGATTTATTGGAAAATGAAGACTTTTCAGTACAAACCTAGAACGAAATCACTTGTAGTTAAAAATAAAGAGGGACTTTTAATGCCAGACAGTTATGAGATACGTGATCTTTGGGAATAATTCATAGATGAACTGTATTATGAAAAAGACTTCAAGAGTGAAAGTAATCTAATTGGAGACATCAGTGAGTGTGAAAGAGAAATGCAAAATCCTATAATAACGAGACATCAATTTTAACATGCCCTTTGGAGCTCCTAAGAAGGGAAAGCAACTGGTGTTGATGATATTCCTTTTAGAATTACTGAAAAATCTGGGTATTAACATGGAAGAGCAATTATTCAGAATACTAAATGGCTGCTACGAAATAGGAATTATGCGAAGACTTCGCACAAATCAGAACTATTACCGTATTTCAAATAGGAAAGGAAGCTGATTTCACCAATTACAGCACGATATCAATGTTATTTTATGCCTCCAGAAGACTCATTAATGTAGTGAAGAGCAGGATAAAAGGAAAAATAGATATCTTGAAGACGATTAGTTTGTATTTAGAAAAGGCGAAGAAACAAGAAAAGCTATTTTGGCTTTGTGCTTGCTTTTGGAGAGAAGGATGCATATGAATAGAAGAGCGTATCTTACCTTTATTGACTTTGAAAAAAAAGCTTTCGACAATATGAACTGGGAGCTATTCTTTAGAACTATGAAAAAATAGAACTTCTCTCGAAGAACAGAGGAATGATTATTCAACTACATCAGAACCAAAGCAAAAAAATAAGTTTCAGTATCAAAGGGAGAGGCCAAAACTAGAAAAGGAGTTAGACAAGGCTATTCCCTATCCCAATTTTATTTAAAGTGTTCATTGAGGAAGCTGTTCAGATCATGAAAGGGAAGACAAAGGGAATAAAAACCAATGGTGAAAGAACACATTGTATTAGATCTGCTGATGATATCGTGGTATTTATAGACTCCGAATAAGAAACGAATAGAATGTTGCAAGACCTACCAGATACGAAACTAAGTAAATTAAACTGAACAAACAGAAAACAAAAATAATGGTAGTGCTGAAAAATATGGGAAAAATTAAAACTATTATTAAAACTGTCAACGTCGAATTTGAGCAGGTGAAACAATTTTGTTATCTCTGTAGCATAATCACAGAGGACAATACATGCTTAATGTAAGTGAGGAGAAGGGTACCATTGGCAAAGCAGGCATCTGCAACGAAGAAAAACATTTTAACTAGCAAACATAAGAATGCAGATGTCAGAGAATTTTTTGCAAACTCGGTTGTATGGGATACATTGTTCAACTGAAGAGAAATTTAAATTGTGGATGGACTGGAAAGGAATCGGCTTGAAGCCGTTGAAATGTGCATATGGCAGAAAATGACGCGAACGAGCTGGATAGAAAGAAAAACCAACTTGGAAGTCTTGAGTGAAGCCAACGAAGAGAAATTATTAAAGCAAATGGAAAACAGAAAATTAAAATTTATTGGACATGTTATCAGACACAACATCTTGATCAACAAAATTCTTGAAGGAAAAGTACAGGGAAAGAAAGGAAGAGGATGAGGGATTTGGAAGGTATCGTGAATAGGATGTGACAGTTATGTGGAACTGACACGAACAGCCAATGGCAGGAGAGATGGGTTGCATCGACAAAGCTTCAGCCTTCAGAATATGTATTTATGCTTTGTTTGGTTACTGATGCAGATTTGTGGTCATCCCCTTAATCATTAAATCAGCACAATTTTCTAGTCAACTTGCGAGTGAATGAATGAAATGGAATGGAAATGCACGACTATAAGAAGTATAAAAAGCCTTACCTAGACTCTGTAGCTTGAGCAAGTGTGCATTTTCGACTGCAGGTACTAACAAGATGAGAAATGTGACAGTAAATTTGTAATTCGCGTGGCTGGAATGCGAGGAAAAATATGGGCCCGCGTAATGTGATACGATTTCAAACGTTTACGAGCTTTAATTTCCGGTTTAGGAAGTATTAATACGCTTCATCATCAGTTTAAAATCCGCTTGGGTTCACCATAACGCGTTAATTCCACCGGGTTACGGTAATTCAATCTATTCGTTCATACAAAAATCACGATGATGCAAAAATGATTTGAATTCGATACTACTAATAGCTGCGCTGTTGGTACATCGCCTGTACGTGTTCATTAACAATACTGGCCGGAACGCTGTAATTGCGATTCGTTATGACGAGCTCGTAAATGAAGTACACAGCTCGTTAGGCTTCTTGGATGAGCGCTGCGGCCTCATCGTGAATGATTATGCAGAGGAATTTTCTGGGCTTTTGGCCATGTTATAAAATTGTTTTGTGTTGTTTAAGCTTTCGCTCTCAGTTGCAGAGGCCAGAACTCCAGGTTAGTGAGCTGTGCATTGGGTACCTATAGCAACATAGGGCAGCATATACGTATTTTGCGACGAAGCGAAATTTTAACAATATGGAATAATTTGAAACGGAGACTGTTTATGGTGAAGATACTGTTTACTGTTGTAGCTAATTGTTCATATACTAGCGTATACTGAGATTGTGAGTGTTATAACTCGAACAATGTGTAATGAAGTGTCGGGTGGAAAGTACTGGACACCTACGAGGCGTGTTTTTTAAGTAAGTACCGTTTTGAAATTAAAAAAAGACGTGCTAAGATATCTCATTAATTTTATTTTTACATGAAAGCCTGTACCTTAATCTACTTTTCTACATAATATCAGTCAATATTGAGGCACTTGCCACAATGTTGTACCAGTTTTTGAATACCTTCTTCATAGAAGCAGAGGGCAGAACTCCAGGTTAGTGAGCTGTGCATTGGGTACCTATAGCAAGATAAGGCAGTATATACGTATTTTGCGACGAAGCGAAATTTTAACAATATGGAATAATTTGAAACAGAGACTGTTTATGGTGAAGATACTGTTTACTATTGTAGCTAATTGTTCATATACTAGCGTATACTGAGATTGTGAGTGTTATAACTCGAACAATGTGTAATGAAGTGTCGGGTGGAAAGTACTGGACATCTATGAGGCGAGTTTTTTAAGTAAGTACCGTTTTGAAATTTATAAAAAAGACGTGCTAAGATATCTCATTAATTTTATTTTTACATGAAAGCCTGTACCTTAATCTACTTTTCTACATAATTTCCGTCAAATATTGAGGCACTTGTCATAACGTTGTACCAGTTTTTGAATACCCTCCACATAGAAGTCTGCCGCCTGACTTGTTAACCACTGCATCACCAATGTTTTGACTTCGTCATCGTCTTGAGGACACTGACCGCCCAGTTGTTTCTTCAAGTGCAGGAATAGATGGTAGTTACTGGGGGCAAGATCGGGGCTGTACGGAGGATGATCTAGAGTTTCCCATCGAAAAGATGTGTTGAGATCTTTGGTATGATTCGCCACATGCGGATGGGCATTGTCTTGCAGCAAAACGATGGCCTTGCTCAACTTCCGTGGACTGTAGCTTTGATTCTGGTGTGACGTAGGCCACCCATGTTTCATCGCGCGTAACAATTTGGCTTAAGAAATTGTCACCGTCGTTGTGGTACCGCTCAACGAAAGTCAATGAAATGGTTAAACGTTGGGTTTTGTGCACATTCGTCAACATTTTCGGTACCCAACGTGCACACAATTTTCGGTAATTCAAGTGCTCAGTCACAATGCCATACAAAACACTACGAGAAACATTAGGAAAGTCATCCCGCAAGGAGGAAATCGTAAAGCGTCTGTTTTCTCTCACCTTATTGTCCACTTACTGCACCAAACTTTCATTAATGATGGAAGGACGCCCACTCCCTTGTTCATCATGCACATTTGTGCGGCCATCTTTAAATGCTCTCACCCACTTTCTTACCATTCCATCACTCGTAATGTTTTCTCCGTAAACTGCACAGATCTCACGATGAATATCGATCGCTTTTAGGCTTTTAGCACTAAGAAATCTTATTACAGCCCGTACTTCACAGTCGGCATGACTCACGATCATCGGAGGCATCTTAAACACTCAGTACGCAACGTAAAAAAGGAAGAATCAGACTGTAATGGCGTCTGTGCGTAGATTAAGGTACAGGCTTTCATTATCAAAGTCGTTGGCTTGGTTCAACTCTCAGGCACTGGGTATCCATTTAGTTGGACTCTACAGAAACTCGTCATTGCTGTTTTAACGGAAATGTGCACAAGTAAACTGAGAAAGAGAAAAACGCAGTGAGGCCTCACGTTACGTGAGACATTCTAGTCTAGTCTAAGGCCACGATGAAACAAAACGTTACAGGAACTGGTATTAATGTGTTTCTCTAGAAGGGTACCGTTAGTTCATGTCAATGATTTCGTCATTATAATATATCTTGAATGTTATAATTTATAACAAGACGTCTTCGTCAAACGTCAGAGTTCCATAGCTCACAACCGCTACACGTGGTATAATATAGACCATGTCAGTGGACTTACAAATAAAGTACCTCTTTCTCTGTGAGAACGTGGCTAAATATTACCCTTTTACGTAACTGTATTTTTAATTTCACATTAATAAAAAAGTGGTATAAGTTCACCCAATCACGTACAGACATTGTTGTTGTGCTCTTCAGTCAAGAGACTAGTTTGATGCAGCTCTCCATGCTACTCTGTCCTGTGCAAGATTCTTCATCTCCCACTACCTACTGCAACCTACGTCCTTCTGAATCTGTTTAGTGTATTCATCTCTTGGTCTCCCTCTACGATTTTTACCCTCCACGCTGCCCTCCAATACTAAACTGGTGATCCCTTCATGGCTCAGAATATTCCCTACCAACCGATCCCTTCTTCTACCCAAGCTCTGCCACAAATTTCTCTTCTCTCCAATTCTATTCAATACCTCCTCATTAGATATGTGATCCACCCATCTAATCTTTAGCATTCTTCTGTAGCACCACATTTCGAAAGCTTCTATCCTCTTCCTGTCTAAACTATTTATCGTCCACGTTTCACTTCCATACATGGCTACACTCCATACAAATACTTTCAGACGACTTCCCGACATTTAAATCTATACTCGATGTTAAAAAATTTCTGTTCTTCACAAACACTTTCCTTGCCATCGCCAGTCTACTTTTTATATCTTCTCTACTTCGAACATCAACAGTTATTTTTCTCCCCAAATAGCAAAACTCATTTAATACTTCAAGCGTCTCATTTCCTCAGCTAATTCCCACAGCACCACCTGATTTAATTCGACTACATTCCATTAACCTCGTTTTGCTTTTGTTGATGTTCATCTTATATCCTCCTTTCAAGACACTGTCCATTCCGTTCACTTCCTTTCCAGATCCTTTGCTGTCTCTGACAGAATTACAGTGTCATCGGCGAACGTCAAAGTTTTTATTTCTTCTCCATGGATTTTAATTCCTACTCCAAATTTTTCTTTCGTTTCCTTTACTGATGCTCAATATACAGATTGAATAACATCAGGGATAGGCTACAACCCTGTCTCACTCCCTTCCCAAAAATTGCTTCCCTTTCATGCCCCTCGACTCTTATAACTGCCATCTGGTTTCTGTACAAATTGTAAATAGCCTTGCGCTCCCTGTATTTTACTCCTGCCAACTACAGAATTTGAAAGACAGTATACCAGTCAACATTGTCAAAAGCTTTCTCTAAGGCTACAAATGCTAGAAATGTCGGTTTGACTTTCCGTAATCTACTTTCTAAGAGAAGTCGTAGCGTCAGTATTGCCTCACGTGTTCCAACATTTCTACGGAATCGAAACTGATCTTCCCCGAGGTCGGTTTCTACCAGTTTTTCCATTCGTCTGTAAAGAATTCGCGTTAGTATTTTGCAGCCGTGACTTATTAAACTGATAGTTCGGTAATTTTCACATCTGTCAACACCTGCTTTCTTTGGGATTGGAATTATTATACTCTTCTTGATGTCTGAGGCTATTTCACCTGTCTCATACATCTTGCTCACCAGATGGTAGAGTTTTGTTATGACTGGCTCTCCCAAGGCTGTCAGTAGTTCTAACGGAATGTTGTCTACTCCTGGGACGTTGTTTCGGCTCAGGTCTTTCAGTGCTCTGTCAAACTCTTCACGCAGTATCGTATCTCCCATTTCGTCTTCATCTACATCCTCTTCCATTTCCATAATATTGTCCTCAAGTACATCGCCCTTGTATAAACCCTCTACATACTCCTTGCACCTTTCTGCTTTCCCTTCTTTGCTTAGAACTGGGTTTCCATCTGAGCTCTTGATGTTCATGCAAGTGGTTCTCTTGTCTCCAAAGGTCTCATTAATTTTCCTGTGTGCAGTATCTATCTTACCCCTAGTGATATGCACCTCTACACCCTTACATTTGTCCTCTAGCCATCCCTACTTCGCCATTTTGCACTTCCTGTCTATCTCATTTTTGAGACGTTTGTATTCCTTTCTGCCTGCTTCATTTACTGCATTTTTATATTTTCTCCTTTCATCAATTAAATTCAATATCTCTTCTGTTACCCAAGGATTTTTATTAGCCCTCGTCTTTTTACCTATTTGATCCTGTGCTACCTTCACTATTTCACCTCTCAAAGCTACCCATTCTTCTTCTACCGTATTTCTTTCCCCCATTCTTGTCAATCGTTCCCTAATGCTCTCCCTGTAGCTCTCTACATCCTCTGGTTCTTTCAGTTTTCCAGGTCCTAGCTCCTCAATTTCCCACCTTTTTGCAGTTTCTTCAGTTTTAATCTCGTTTCATAACCTACGGATTGTGGTCAGAGTCCACATCTGCCCCTGGAAAAGTCTTACAGTTTAAAACCTCGTTCCTGAATCTCTGTCTTACCACTATATAATCTATCTGAGACATTCCAGTATCTCCAAGCTTCTTCCATGTATACAACCTTCTTTTATGGTTCTTGAACCAAGTAGGTTGTAAAGTTATGCTCTGTGCAAAATTCTACTAGGTGGCTTCCTTTTTCATTCCTTACTCCCATTCCATAATCAACCTACTACGTTTCCTTCTCTTCCTTTTCCTACTATCGTATCCCAGTCACCCATGACTATTAAATTTTCATCTCCATTCACTATCTGAATAATTTCTTTTATCTCATCATGCATTTCATCAATCTCTTCGTCATCTGCGGAGCTAGTTGGCATATAAGCTTGTACTACTGTGGTAGGCGTGGGCTTCATATCTATCTTTGCCACGATAATGCGTTCACTATGATGTTTTTAGTAGCTTACCCGCATTCCTATTTTCCTATTCATTACTAAACCTACTCCTGCATTACCCCTATTTGATTTTGTATTTATAACCATGTATTCACTTGACCGGAAGTTTTGTTCCTCCTGCCATCGAACTTCACTAATTCCCACTATATTTAACTTTAACCTATCCATTTCACTTTTTAAATTTTCTAGCCTGCCTGCCCGATAAAGGGATCTGACATTCCACAGTCCGATCCGTAGAACGCCAGTTTTATTTCTCCTGATAACAATTTCCTCCTGAATAGTCCCCGGCCGGAGATCCGAATGAGGGACTATTTTACCTCCGGAACATTTTACCCAAGAGGACGCCATCAACATTTAACCATACAGTAAAGCTGCATGCCCTCGGGAAATATTACGACTGTAGTTTCCCCTTGCTTTAGTCGTTCGAAGTACCAGCACAGGAAGGCCGTTTTGGTTAGTGTTACAAGGCCAGATCAGTCAATCATTGAGACTGTTGCCCCTGCGACTACAGAAAAGGCTGCTGCCCCTCTTCAGGAACCACACGTTTGTCTGGCCTCTTTAAGACTTTCATTTTCTGCTAGTACTTTTATTTTAAAAGATATGATGAAATGTTTGTTGTTGTTGTGGTCTTCAGTCGTGAGACTGGTTTGATGCACCTCTCCATGCTACTCTATCCTGTGCAAGATTCGTCATCTCCCAGTACGTACTGCAACCTACATCCTTCTGAATCTGCTTAGTGTATTCATCTCTTGGTCTCCCTCTACGATTTTTACCCTCCAAGCTGCCCTCCAATACTAAATAGGTGATCCCTTGATGCCTCAGAACATGTCCTACCGACCGATCCCTTCTTCTAGTCAAGTTGTGCCACAAACTTCTCTTCTCACCAATCCTATTCAATACTTCCTCATTAGTTACGTGATCTACCCATCTAATCTTCAGCATTCTTCCGTAGCACCACATTTCGAAAGCTTCTATTCTCTTCTTGTCAAACTATTTATCGTCCACGTTTCACTTCCATACATGGCTAAACTCCATACAAATACTTTCAGAAACGACTTCCTGACATTTAAATCTATACTCGATGTTAACAAATTTCTCTTCTTCAGAAATGCTTTCCTTGCCATTGCCAGTCTACATTTTATATCCTCTCTACTTCGACCATCATCAGTTATTTTGCTCCCCAAATAGGAAAACTCCTTTACTACTTTAAGTGTCTCATTTCCTAATGTAATTCCCTCAGCATCACCCGACTTAATTCGACTATATTCCACTATCCTCGTTTTGCTTTTGTTGCTGTTCATGTTATATCCTCCCTTCAAGACACTATCCATTCCGTTCAACTGCTCTTACAAGTCCTTTGCTATCTCTGACAGAGTTACAGTGTCATTGGCGAATGAAATGTTTATGATTGCATTTGTTGCTTCTTTCTGTCCACGTGTGGCTAATCTATCCATAGTGCAGAATATTTTTTCCTAGTTTTATATTTATGAATGTTACAAAAATTTTCAAATTGTGACTTTATCTTCACAGCAAACTTTTTAGAGAATGAGTGTACAACGAAATTCTATTTAAAATGCCTAGTTTTCAAATTGTCACTTTTTCTTCACAGCAGGCTTTTAAGAGAAAGAATGTATTGTGAGATTTTATTTAGTACGCCTAGTTTAATAAGCAGTTGCTTAGATGATGCCGGAGAGTGTAGTCTATATATTGTCCCAATGACTCGTTTCTGTACAATGAATATTTTGTGCCTGTATGTGGAAATGTCGCAGAAAAGTGTCCCAGCGGCATTAATAGGTGAAACGTAGTAAGTGAACTAACTTAACGACAACAAGTCTTTCGATGTGGCCTTTTTCTGTAGTAAGTGTGTTGTAACGGCTACTGTGGGAGTCAGCACCAACACAATCAAGGATCGAGAAAAGTTGCGATGGCCTGTAGCAGGTGGACTCGCATTCGGGAGGACGACGGTTCAATCCCGCGTCCGGCCATCCTGATTTAGGTTTTCCATGATTTCCCTCAATCACTCCAGGCAAATGCCGGGATGGTTCCTCTGAAAGGGCACGGCCGACTTCCCTCCCTAATCCGATGAGACCGATGACCTCACTGTCTGGTCTCCTTCCCCAAAAACAACCCAACCCAGTAGCAGGAGTCCAAAATGATCTGTACATACCACGTGCTGATTAATATAACACGTTATTTCTGAAAAGAAGTGAGCCATAACGTAACTTGCTTCTTACGCCTGCTTTGCCACCTACACGCATTTATTTTTACACACTATTACTACTCGCAGAACGCAGGCTAAGTAATGTCTTCCTATTACTCAGTACCAATGCTCTCAGAGTCTGCGGACGAGCTGGGACCGACCAACAATGGGCGGCTGGTTAAATCAGCGTTGACAGGGGGCGCTGAACTCTGTCTTCCAGTTAAGTGCTGCGCTGCCCGCTCTGCCCATTGGCGCACGGGTCAGCGTCTTCTAGATGCCGTTTCGCGGGGCTCCGCTGGTCGGTGTGCAGTCGACGTTTAAGGACTACCACAAAGTATATAAATAGTTTTTTTATAGATCGAAACATCATTTTCTTGCTGTAGTGTGTATACATATTGTACATATAACATCCACGACACATATTTTTTTATTACGAGTGGAATATGAACGTGTGGAAAATTGCGTAACTCAATAATATTCATTAAATTATGTAATTATTTCTTAAAAAGATGATAATTATGTTAAACAGAGACAATATTTGTCTCACATTCTTTGTTAATCTATGTCATTCTTTTCTTTTGTTTTGTACCCTTTTGTCGTCTTCTTCTGATGTACGTCGCTGACGCAAGACGCGAATCGATTTGAGGTATGTTGAATGAAAAACATTTAATGTAAAATTATTGTACTTTTATGTTCATTTGCTGGTAAAAAACAATAGAGCCAAATGCGTTAACACTATTTATGATTAATTATTGAAAAATCACTTCCTCTTTTAATTATAATTTTGTATTAATTGTTTTACCATAGCTGCAAGAAGCGCAGCCATTGTTAGTTGCGATTATATAGCAACTTCGTCTGTACTTCTAGTTGAAAATAGCATGGTTTTGTGTTAAACTAACGGTGGTCTAGCGGTTCTAGGCGCTCAGTCCGGAGCCGCGCGACTACTACGGTCGCAGGTTCGAATCCTGCCTCGGGCATGGATGTGTGTGATGTCCTTAGGTTAGTTAGGTTTAAGTAGTTCTAAGTTCTAGGGGACTGATGACCATAGTGCTCAGAGCCATTTGAACCATTTGTTAAACTAAGTTGCAAAACAATTTAAGAATTTTTTTTATTGGTGGCATCAATTTAAATGATAAATTATTTATCAAACAAAGGAAAATCTTAATTAAAAAAGAATTCCTCTATCTTTTGTTGGTCGCCATCTTAACTTTTATCACAGCGGCAAATTTAAATTACTTGAAACTGCAAACAGTATTCCGATGTGTAAGAAATAAATGTGCACCGGTGGTACTGAACTCTATTTATAAAACAAAAAATTAATCGAATCAGACTGCATCTTCTAAGAACAATGCTGATGGTATTTATTGTTGAACAGGATTTGATTGCTGATGTATGAGGCCAAAATTAAACTACGCATGAATCGCCGAGAAAATTATTTCTGGTAGCATACGTCAGTTTTGTGTGCGGTTGGTATTCTGTGGTTCCTTTTCATGATCAATTTGCTAAGAATAATTAAATCCATCGAAGACAAAAATTATAAAAGCTCTGATGTACGATCTGTAATTTTAGTGATATGAACACAACTTACAGTCAACATTTTTACACTACGTCAGATGGAATTCTTGTGCAATTTGAACAAAATAATTATCCGGGAGAATTTGTAGTATGAATAATACATTATACATGTGTATAATATTGTCAGTATCGTTTACAAAATCAAATCAATGCAACTGCTAAATAACAGAGTGAATTCAAACCGCAGAATACCGTAGAGTATCATATCATCCACATTCATCGCGTTTGTCCATGTTGATGATACGCAAAAACCGCCACAGTGGGACACTCAATAATTAAAGACATTAAAGGATGTAGGAATGAAACAGTTTGTAGTAGGAGTGACTAGGTTGGTATCACTGGGATGAGCTGAGAACAGCTGACGGAAAAAAAAGAATATTTCTTTTGTAGCCATGAGTGCTCTGACAGAGATTGTGGCTTCATAACTGATGACTTTAATTCAGGTGATAACTGGACCAGACGAATTCCCCTTTCCCCTTAAGCGGTGAGATATGTCATCCACCGACCTGTCAGCTGCTGTCCCGACTGTGATTGGCACCGAACTTCTTTCCTTCTAGCAGGGCTTCAGTTCATTTTTAATTGAAATAATGAACAGGACAACAGGGGAAGCTACAGACCAGAGAAAATGTGTCTGTTCCGGTAAAAATCATAGTATATTGTACTTCCAGTACCACAAAAAATGAAAGTGAGGTAGCCTGATTTACAAGTATGACGCTACATTTATACATAGCACTTCTTGCTACAGTTTAAGAATACTACATTCAATCGATAGTAAGGCCTTGTATTACCATGGTCCAGCTCCTGAGCTATGTGAGAGTGCGTGTAGAGAAAGTACGGAGACCGTTGATTATTCAGTAATCATCTTAAATAGCGGTCAGTCGATAGCGTGCCGAACGGTAACCAGTGCAACAGCAAACATCTTTAACTCCAGTTACTGATAGAACTATCATCTCGCGGTGGAACTGCCACAATGGAAAGCGGTTTACTAAACTCGATGACCGATGCCAAGATGGCAATTGGCTCCGAACTGACGACCGTCGTAGCTGTTCACATCCGATCCACTCAGTCCACTGGTAACAACTGCCTTTTCTTGCCGCCTCTCGTCACTCTTGTTGACAGATGAGCCCTCAGCTCAGAATGCTTCGTTCGCAGTTCGTGGTCTCGCGGTCGCGTTCTCGCTTCCCTGGGTTCGACTGCCGGGGGGGATCAGGGATTTTCACTTGACTCGCGATGACTGAGTGTTTGTGTTGTCCTCATCATTTCATCATCATTCATGAAAGTGGCGAGACTGGACTGAGCAAAGGTTGGGAATTAGTACGGGCGCTGATAACCGCGCAGTTGAGCGCCTCACAATGCAAACACCACAGTATGCTTCCGCCGACGAGAAGAGGAGCGTCTAGCCAACTTAACCAGCGTGGCACCCCTGTGTAGTGGTCAGACCCCGCCAGCTCAGTGGCTGGTAGTGCTTTTACTGTGGCGGAAATCCCGCAAAAAAGGCGAGCTCTCGTGTGTCCTGCGGCGAGTGGCTGTGGCCTGAATTTGAAGCTAATGGCTGGCTAGCCCCTGCCGATATTCGCCTTCTTGCGGTATTGTAGAATTAATTGAATTTGGGCCCTGAAAATTCGTCCACCCCCACGAGCCCCTAGTCCGCTGGATAGGAAAGCCGACGGTTGTCTCAAATCGTCGGGTGAAATTAATTTGAGCCTGTATAATTAAATATTAATTATGAACTTTCTGAGATAATTATTTTATCAGATCGAGCGACATATCAAATGAAATGTAATTTAACGAGCAACTCGAATTTGAAGTCAAAATCATTGATTTAATTTAATCTGTGCTCTATCTTTGTTAGTGGGCTAAAGTCTGCACTCCACATGTTTATAACCTCAATATTACATATAAAGATGGTGTGTCCGTTTGAGGTTTTCACTTTAGTTCGGTGATCCGTTTTTTTTCTCTCTCTGAAGGTCAAAAATCGGCTAAAATCTTTTCTCGAATGCTTTTACTGTATAATGAAAGTTGTACGAACCACGGAAAATTTTATAAACGGGTAGAACATTTAGAAAGGCTGTCGAATCTCAGTGACTGACGATCGGTATACTGACCGGCCAGATGAAGAGTCAACTCCTTCCCTTGAAACCTGCACTGACGACGTCTGTCGTGGATACGGCGTGTTATAATTGACCAAACAGTAAAAACAGCTGCAGTAAGTTTGGGCACAGTTCATACCGTTATTAGTCACAAGCTCAATCACAGCAAAACAGGTGCAAGCTGTGTCCCGGAAGAGTTAACACAATACCTGACCCTTTTCCAAAGAATATTTTAATGTATGCTGATGAATACTCTACCGTTCATCTGTCTAACAGTGCGTGGGAAAAACGAATACTTAAATCTTCCTGTAAGATCTCTGATTTCTCTTATTTTATTACTATGATTATTCCTCCCTAACGGAGGTTGACAATGAAATCTTTTCACCGTCAGGAGAAAATTGGTGATTGAAATATCGTGAAAAGATTTCCGTGCAACGAAAATCGTCCGTGTTTTAGTGATTGCAATCTTAACACGTTTATCATATCTACGACTCTCTCTCTCCTATTTTACGATAATACAAAATGAACTGCCTCCTTTGGAATTTTTCGATTTCCTCCGTCAATCCTATCTGGTGAGAATGCCATACCGCACAACAGTACTCCAGCGGAGGAAGAACAAGCGTAATGTAGGCAGTCTCTTTAGTAGGCCCGTTGCATCCTCTAAGTGTTCTGCCAATAAAACGTATTCTTAGGTTTGCCTTCCCCACAGCAGTATCTATATGATTCCTCCATTTTGACTTGTTCGAAATTGTAATTCCTTTAAATTAGTGTGACTTGTCGTGTAACTGAAATTTAACTGATTTATTTTCGTACTCGTGCCGATGGCCTCACAATTTTCCTTTTTCAGAGACAATTGCCACTTTTCTCACCCTAGAGATATTGTGCCTAACTCAATTTGCAGTTCGTTCGGATCTTCTGATCACTTTACCAGGCGGTAAATGGCAGCATCACGTGAAAACAAAGTAGGAGGGCTCCTCAGATTATCTCCTAAATCGTTTACATAGATCAGGAACAGAAGACGACCTATTACACTTCCTTGGGGAACGCCAGATATCACTTCTGTTTTTCTCGATGATTTTCCATCTGTCACTACGTAATGTAACCTTTCTGACAGTCGCACAACCTGACCGTTACTCCCCCACAGGCACTCAGTTTCTTTAGCTGTCTCTTTTGAGGAACGTTGACAAAGGCCTTCTGGAAAACTAGAAATGTGGAATCACTTTGAGATCCCCTGTCGATAGCACTCTGCGATTTGCATGAAAATGCTGTGAGACGACGCGTCCATTGGATGAACTTTTAATATCTTCTCTTATGTCTTGACCACAATTTTATTTTTCCAACAACCTCACGCGTTTCGACTTTCCGTCATTTTCAAAGGCTACAAAATACGTCACAAAACTGGTATCAGAAGATACGAAAATATGATACATTTCACCATTGATAAGTGACATAGTACAATGACTAGAATATTGCTTCCTAGCTCACCAGTGCTATGTCAGTGATGTAAAATTGTTCGCTAGATACATTGTATCACGTTAATATTCTCAATAACAAGACAAGTGCAAACTGCTACCAAGGTAAAATTCTGGAAGCCAAGTGGACTAAACCGCCTGGCGGCGCTGGGTGCATGGTACAAGCTGCAGTTTGTTTTTGTTTACAACCACAATTTTCATCGTTACGCCGTATAAAACAATTTCATCAGTAAACATGGAATAACTTTACAACGTTTCACAAAAGGCATTACTTTAAAAAACAATGTGTGCTATATCTTTTTTTTTTGGGCGGGGGGCGGTGGCCAATAGTCTGTTAACAAATAAATTTTTTTAACAACTTATAGCAGATAAATTACTATCATCAGTACAAGTTCATAAATATATAATAAAAATAAAAAATATAGAGATTACTGCGGTTGGAAGGGAATTGGTTAAGGTTGGTAGACTTAAGGTAACTTACATAAGATCTTCTGTGGTTGTATGACCATAAAACTGTTTGCGGTGAATAACAAACAATATAGAACGTCATGTCTCAAATTAAAGACGGAGGGTGTGGGGTGCAAGGGGTACGCAGTATTAATCTTGGCATATTAAAAAATCCTGTAAAACTGTTTATAATACTGTGAGTACAAATTTTATAAAATGACAACACTGAATAAAATAACTGCGAAAGCATTGTGAAGCAGCAGTAGCAACGCTGTTGTCAAGTTCTCAACTTGTGCCATGCAGCGCAAAGCGCTGAGCAATGGCTTGGGAATACTCTACGGGCCTATGACCAATACTTGAGAATTACACTAAATATGTAGTAAATAATTAAACTTTTACTCATCTTCGTGCGAATAAAGAGGTCTCACTTGGATTTTCAATTGATTGGTCCACTCATGGAATCAATACGTGAAAAATGATTCAGTAACAACGAGGAGGCTCAAACAACAAGCCAATGAGTTTTTTTTCATCAAGTATAAAAAACTAGTCTATAGTTGGAACAAGTATTTTAATATTGGTGGGGATTATATTGAGAAGTAGTAAAAGTCACATTTTGCAAAAATACGTATTTTTCCTTCATCAGTTTCTCTCTTCAAGTATTGAATATCCTTCGCTTTTTATCAGAACTGCAGTGCATTGTTTACTGTCTGTCAAACATCTTGGTCAGTGGTAGACACTGAAACTGAATGCTCGAGCTGCTGAGGGCCAGGTAGCTGGTGAATCATGGGGCCTCCTGTGAATAGTGGGTGCAGACTGTAACCAAGTAAACACGCAGAGCAAAAAACTGACCAACTCCAGGAGATACCACGCTGACACCGCGTACCTGCAGCCTTTCTAATGGCTTCAATTCGGCAAGGAAGAGAGTCCACAAATTTCTTCAGCTAAGACATGCCCAGCTGAAGCCTCTTACTGTTGAATAGATCCCTTAGAGCTACCAAATTGTTGTCACGTTGGTCGCTGTTTCAGCCTTTGTTCCCAATAGTACCAAACGTTTCCTACGGGATTAATATCATTTGGTTTAGTGGTGCAGTCGATGTGTGACAAAGTGCCTGAGTGTTCGTCAAACCAGGATGAATACTTGCTTCAGTGTGAACACGGTTGTTTTCTTGTACAACGCGAGTGTCCACGCCATACTAATAGCGAAAATGACAGAGAGGGCAACAATTGGTCACCGAGTGTTGAAATAATCGCCCTGGTGCTATGTGGGTCCAAGTCACAGAACCACCTCCACTCTGAACTACATCTTCCACACAGTGTGGTTTGAACCTCTCAGTGGATTACGTGGATGCCTTTCGTAATTAGTGATGAGACAACATACGATCAAATTACGTGGCTGCATGTGGCTGCTGTCATGTATCTGTGTTGTTTAACGCATTCAAGACGTGCACGTTTATGTACATCTGCGAGTAAGGAATTTTTGTGAGATACTCGAAACGTCCATTGTATGGGGTCTTCTTCGCAACATTCGCTGGAAAACAAGTGGAAAACGTTTGCAGCAGCAATTCTTACAGTGTTCGTAATTTACAAGGACACTCGCCTCCTGTCCTTGCAATTAATGCCATTCAACGATCACTGCGTATGATACGTCATCTCTTGTAGACACGTTGACCAACACACAGTGACACCACTGCATAATTCACAATGTTTGTACGCGCGCTTCCAAATGCCACTCCTTTCTGCCATTCTGTCATGCCTCCACGTCTGCCTATCTTAGTGTGTTGATTCTCTACAATCGAGTGGGATTCACTGACACTTCACTGACAGTACTTACGTCTTCGGTGGAGGGTCACATTACCAAGTGGCAACAGTTTTAAACCATCTCAAGCGCTGCCAGTGTTCTCTTTTCAGGGGCTTATAACTATTTTGTTCGGTGAGCTAGTTACACAGTTACTGTTCGCATGTACTGGAAAATTCACGTGTAACATTCTATGATGAGAGATGCAAAAAAGATATCACTATTCAGATACAGAAAGCAAATTATGTTACATGGTTTGCATGGAGGACATAAACTGACACTCTTGAAAAAGAGGTACTGTGTTAGATTGTTGTCTATATCACACATTTCCAAAAAAAAAAAAAAAAAAAAAATTAAGCTGCAAACCTTTCTTCCAGCTAAGAGAAGGTACAAGGTAATTCAGTGATGGTGTTACCACCTTTAGGGATGATAGTGAAGCGTAAATGTTTCAATCTGAGTTAAAGGACCCTAGTCCGGAAACGACCGAATCGAAATTTACCAGCGAAAATCTTTGATAACTCTGGCAGTTGTATAGATGTAGCGCTACCGTTATTGCTGAAATTTTAGTGTAGGCAACTATCAGAGGTGGTGGGGAGGGGGAGGGAGGGGGGGACAAAACAACAAAATAATTCATTTAAACCTGGATTCTAAAATGTATACCTTAAGATCTACGAGCACTTCTTGATCCTCGATACTGTCAAATACATCTATTCCGCTACAAACGTTTTGATTTCCATATTTCGGGAGGAGGCAGTATGGACCAAGACAAGAGAAAAATTGCGGTGAATATGGTCTCTAAATTGTACAATTTAAACGCTTTATATTTCTAAAGAATAGAACTAGAAGTTTAACTCTTCAGTTAACCTACGCACAAGTGTTGAATCAATGCCTATATTATGAAAACACACAACTGAAAATGAAATGCCAACTTAAAGATACTGAGAAAACTGCGCAACGAACCTGGAAACGAGGCCCCAGGAGAGCTGAAAAAATTATTTTCTTCCTGTTTCACGCGAAAACATTGTATTTTACAAGCAAATCGTTTTTCGATCTAAGAGCTACTTTGAGAATTTTCGTGAGGTATCGCAAATTATTCAAGCCATTTTTTTTTATCGGGAAGTTTATTTTTTCTTGGTTTTCCACTGCATGCATGCTTGCTTCCTGCTTTGTACGATGATGGCGGCAAACACATGCACTTCTTTGCGGATATTGATAGCGTTTTTCGGTGTTGACGTCACATTCCGTCCGTAATACGGTCCTCGCCCGTTCCACGAGCAGGTCCCTGCTTTGACATTACGCTCCTTACGAATGCTGTTTACGATGCGTCACTCACGTGTCCGACCAATGATCCCCATTGATAGACATGTGGTCAGTTCTCAACTGACATCCTTCGGCACTTAATGATGTGTTGCACAATTTCATGCATCTTTTACAGCCGATAAACTAATCAACGATGCACTGAGTTCTCAAAACATAGTCCTTACATCGTCGTCCGCATACTATCACTCTGCGAAGTCCAAGAACTGAGACCATGCTGAATTCTTAAAGCACCTTCAAATATCCATATCTTCTTATAAATTCTTAAAATTTAAAAATCCGATGCATATTTTCGATCGATTAGAGGTGTCCATTTCTCTCTGATACTTTATAAAGGATCATTCGGCACCAAGCAATACCTACTGCTGTTATTGTATAATTGACTTGAGGCATAGTGCGTCCATTTAGCATAATTGGTGTGATTAATTAATTGATAGGCCAATCAATCTGGGAACTAAGGGAGCGCTAGAGTGGAAAATTGTAGGTAAATAGCGCGCTTGGAATATAACACTATATTATGTAGGATGTTGTGTATAGTTCAGCAAGAAGCAGAGGTAGAGATGAAACTAACGGAGAGTTACAATGGATTTTGTAATTTGGTCTTGCTCAAAGAGCATTAAGAGAATAGATCTTGTGAATGGAGAGAGAACATTAAGAATTTAGTTATCAGTTAAATGTCTTCTGGTAAATGTCATTGATCGCTTATTGTTCAAATAATTTCTTAGCCTTTCGCCGATATGAAAGGCTCTATAATAGATTGTGAAGATTAACTGAGTCTGCCTTCCACGGTTCTTTTCCTTTTTTAGATTCGGGAAATGTGTCAAGTTAATATAAAAATCATGTTCACTAATCAAACACTCAAAAACACATCCATAGAAACAATTATGTTAACTACTTCTAGTGCTATCATCGATGATCCGTTATACATATTGAAGTACCTTAAATTGTTAAAAGCTCCTAGAGTACTAGGTACGATGATGTAATGCAACATACAGAGGAAAATATGAAACCTCAATCACTATTTGCAACTGTGATGCGACAGAACGAGAACATACCGTCCTTTTCCCGCTACCGGTCAAATTTTTGACAGAGTGAACGGATTTTACAAATTAGTGCGCCAGTGAAAATTCCTTTCGTGTAGCTTCACTCGAGATTCTGAGTCACATAAACCAACAAAACACTTTCTTTTTATTCTTTAAAAAAGAAACAAATCGTTGTTACTGCAAAGATTCCATATTTGCAATAAAGAGTTGTCACCTCAGTTGCTAATATGATGACAAGAATTAGTGTCAACTACTTTCCCGAAAATATTGGGTATCCACTGTAACAGAACCTACAACAGTCATTTAGGCTCAAATAAGCCGTGGGAGAGAAGTGATTCCAGAGTTCATAACAGATACCCCTCGAGTAAAGATAGCCTTGAGATACCTCCGAATCTGTGCGAACCATATGTTCATAACATAATGAATAACGAGAAGAGTGGAAAGTACTAAATGTATACCCGAAACAGGTATTTATGAAATACAGCAGTCTGAGTGTCATGGATAGGATGAAGCCACAAATTGAGCGTAAATACAAGTTATTTCTGTTTAAGTGCACCAGAACATTTCTTTGTGAATCTCTTACACTTCCATCATGAGACTCATGGTGAACAACATTTCCACCCCGTCAGTCCAAAAACTTCCGAGACTGTGTTAATCAAAAACTAATAAATGTTAAGAAGGTGGTTTTAATGCGTGATGTGATCTATATAGTCTTCCACCACTTGAGTACAACGCACAGAACATCTATGCATCCATGAACAGCTGTCAGAAGTCCTTCTGTGGGATGTTTTTCAATTCGCGCCTTCACATTGGCTTAATTGTCTGTCTGGCATCAAAGCGTTAATGTTAGTGAAACCTGGGAATTAAGGAAGGCAGGCTTGGGTTACGATTGTGGACGGGGCCCGAATCAATTACTATTGGTTTGCTTTTCAATTTCACTCATTTATTTTAATAAATAATTTTTGAAAACAAGCCAATGTGGTCGCAATTAGAATTTTAAAGCAAGTAACCACAATCACGACTGAAGGCCTTTAACCCCAAAATGGCAATTATAAATTTTTTTTAACAAATATACTGTCAAACGGCGAATGGCATAGCGAAAGTTAATTAAAAAAACAAACAACAGATCACCAAACAGGTGAGACAAATTATGGTAACTTAATAATACAGTAATAAAATAAAACACAAGGGCCAGTGACGGACGGTGCTCCAGGAATCGACCTCTGAGTAGGTCACATCAATAACACCTTCGCGAGCGAAGACAAAGGCAGCCAAGAGTTGCATTCAGATCACAAGATGGTACTCGGACTAGTGGCAGTCTAACGAACGACTAATGATAATCTTGGTGAGGCTATCTGACATCCAACAAAACAAATGCAAGATGTAAAATTACACCAAAGCCGGAAGCTTCGGTCTGGGCTCCGCCCGCAAAATACTGTGCTTAGAGAGCCCGTAACAAGAAGGAATAATTACCACTAACAGGGGAACCTCCCCATCGCACCCCCCTCAGATTTAGTTATAAGTTGGCACAGTGGATAGGCCTTGAAAAACTGAACACAGATCAATCGAGAAAACAGGAAGAAGTTGTGTGGAACTATGAAAAAAAAAAGCAAAATATACAAACTGAGTATTCCATGTGGAAGATAGGCAACATCAAGGACCGCTTGAGCACAGCAGTGCCGTGGTCCCGTGGTTAGCGTGAGCAGCTGCGGAACGAGAGGTCCTTGGTTCAAGTATTCCCTCGAGCGATAAGTTTAATTTTTTATTTTCAGACAATTATCAAAGTTCAGGCACTCACACATCAACTTCGCTCTCCAAAATTCCAGGACATGCTCAGATTTGCTTGGACATATGCAGGATTTGACGGTATACACACGAAAAATTTGAAAACGTTAAAAACATATGTTTTGACAGAGCACAGGGAAAACTGTGCGACTGTGAAACTATTGCATTCATTTGTTGCAGTTTATGTGACAAACTCTTATATTTTCATCACTTTTTTGGGAGTGATTATCACATCCACAAGAAAACCTAAATAGGGCAAGGTAGAAGAATCTTTTTACCCATCCGCCAAGCGTACAAGGTAGGTGGGTCGATAACATATTCCTGTCATGTGGCGCACATGCCGTCACCAGTGTCGTATAGAATATATCAGACGTGTTTTCCTGTGGACGAATCTGTTGACCTACGACCATGCGACCAAATGTTTTCGGTTCCCATTAGAGAGGCACGTCCTTTCGTCTACTAATCGCACGGTTTTGCGGTGCGATTGCAAAACACAGACACTAAACTTATTACAGTGAACAGAGACGTCAATGAACGAACGGACAGATCATAACTTTGCGAAAATAAAGACAATTAATTTTTCACTCGAAAGAAGATTTGAACCAAGGATCTCTCGCTCCGCACTTGCTCACGCTAACCACGGGACCACGGCGCTCTTCAGCTTGTACTCTCCTTGATGTTGCCTATATTGCGCATGGACTACTCAGTTTGTATATTTTGCTTATTTTTTCATAGTTCCACACAACTTCTTCCTGTTTTCTTGATTGATCGGTGTTCAGTTTTTCAAGGCCTATCCACTGTGCCAAATTATAAGTAAATCTGAGGGGGGTGCGATGGGGAGGTTCCCTTGTAAGGTAGAAGAAGCCACCCGACCTACAATCAAGAAGCTGTCAAACTTACACGCCCCACCGGACAGCAGCGGCGAGGAAATGTGCACTGCCGTTACATATACTAACTCCCAGGGCAGGCAACTGGAGCGTTAGCGGCCACAAGACAGAAAAATACCACTGGTTGAACTTAACAGTATAAGAAGCTGAAAATAGTAAATAGTAATTAAAAGCTCAGGAAGGCTAAACAGATCCGGCTTCCCTAGGTACTCTACTCGCTGCTTTTTGCCTCGGCGACACTACGAGCAGCAACACGAACCCAAGTCACTGGAGAATCGCGAGATGGTGGAGGTTTCTCTACGCCAATTGCAATGCACTCAACTTAAACACATCCGGTTTCGACGAGGTCGTGCACCCTCGTGACCACTGCCCTTCGATCCGGCAGTCCATACACGCCGCCAGCGCTCCCGGCGTGTTGTCGCTCTGTGCGGACCTCACTGCTCCTGGATGCCCAACCAAACTCGCCTCTCACACCACACAGAAGAAGGACGAGGTCGCCCCAAAGATAGGGCAGCAGAACTACATATCGATACGCACCGTTGCTGCCACTAGCGGACAGGGAACGCTTACGAAACCGTGTGGCGCCAATGAACACGAGAAGACAAACAATGCAACCATGCCAACTAAACGATACGGTATGGTAGAAACCTACACGGCACGAACGTGAACCGCAGCACGGCTCAGTTAGCGTAAGCTTTCGTAAGAGTGAATTTCTGCACTTTGTCGTTTTGTGGTTGTTTCGTATTTATAACACCAAGTGTAGTCACCCATCATGATTTTTTTTTCCAGAAAAGAACTGTGCGCTGGTCTGCATTTCAACCAAGTCACGGCAGGAGTCCACGAGTCGTTGTTCTTGTTCGTAGTCAAGGTGTGTACGACAAACGTTGCACACACTTTTCAGTTCTTGAGGAGATGCTGGAGAATGTATTGAATACTTGATTTAGAGATGTTGTTCCATGCCATTTGTGACACAACAACGTTGACGCAACGGCTTTATGTCCACTACTTAACAGTGACTGCTCGCAACTGACAGGTCGAATGCCCATCTATTGTTTTCAGCTGGTAGATCAGGCTGAACCGTAGTTATTGTAATGATATCGCTATTAATCCAGGAATGAAATCAGTCTTCGGACGTTTTGGACAGATGGTGTACACCAACAAACCCCAACCTTTACAATCAAACAATTTACGGCAATTGCCGCTATAGCGTCTCAGCCCATGAGAGAAGAAAGAACTGTCAGTTCAAAATTATTAGGATCTGTTTGTAAGGCAAATAGCCTACGGAAGAAGCAAACAAAATTCTTTTATAATTACGAAGTCAATACGTAAGTGCCAAAGTGTTCCCATTCCCGTCATCTTTTCGTTTGTCCTCGTTCCTTAGTTGTTTCAAAATTCGTGGAGGCGTGTTCCGTCTATGCAACTAAATGAAATGCAGTTTGATTTTTGCCATATGCGTTTGGATTTTTTTATTTGTGACGCATCTTCAGTGGCCTGTAATACACGTTTCTTTTTATAGATGTAATAAATGCATTATGTAGTAGTTACAATATGTTACTATGTTACATTTTGTCATGTTTTTCTCTTGTTTTTAAGACTACAAACAACTTTTATAACACTAATATCGTGATGTTAAATTATCTTTTGGAGTTTTAGTCCATATCGATACGTGTGTATAGTCTAGAGATGTATTCATTCGGTCCTCATGCTCCAGCTGGCCGATTTCCGGCGTTGTGATCTATATTTTTGTGTTTACAGAGAGTAAGTTGCCAACTGTCGCTGTGTGATTACCTTCAGTCTTTTGTTTGCGTTGTGTGTGTGTGTGTGGTTTGATATTTTTCGTTTGTTTTGTGTGTGTCTGTGTGTGTGTGCGTGTGTGTGTGTGTGTGTGTGTGAGTGTGTGTAAGAGAGGGGGACAGAGAGAGAGAGAGAGAGAGGGGGGGGGGGGGGGGGGGCAGAGAGGCAGAGAGAGAGCGAGAAAAAAAGATGGGAGAAGGAAGGTTCATTAATTATATACTCTGGTTATGTTTCAGATTTCTGTTTGTTATTCTTTTTGTAGCTGACATGATCTGGGAGTTATTGCGTATATTGATTTGGTCATTAATTGCTTTCATTTCATGGCAAAGGGCTCTTTATATGTGAAAGTTTTCTTGTGATGGCAAGAGTTTTTTGTTGCGATCGTTCACTCTAAAAATAATTGTAGTGTCATGTTCCATGTTGGATGGATCATGTTCATGTTTTATCAGGTGTTCGGCAAAGGTAGATTGGCTGTTTTCATACTTCCACCTTCCTGTTCTACGGAAAGGTCCAAGAGCTCCCTAGTACGTGTTATGTTGATGGGTTCTAGCTGGACAAGAAATCTACGCCTCTAGAGGATATGCGTTACGGTGTTCTGACGTTACGCAGAATCTCCGTCGCTTTCCAGGATCTGTGCGATTTCGATACACTATAAGTAAATATCAAAGCTGGGTTAAATATTCGTATAGATATCACTTTTATCACAGAAACAGAGTAAAATAGATAAATGTACCAAACAAATGTTGTTTGGTTACCAAGGGGCATTAATGATTGCCTTTCTGCATCTACACATATACTCCGCAAGCAACAATACAGCGCATGACCGAGAGTGCTACGAACCATTGCTAGTCATCTCTTTTTCTGTTCCACTCACAAATAGAGCAAGGTAGAAACGAATGTCTGTAAATCTCCGAGCGACCCAAGATTTATCTCATCTTTATGGTCTTTAGGTGAAATGCACTTTGGTAGCAATAAAATAGCTCTGCAGTCGGCCTCAGACATCCGTTCCCTCCAGGAGTTCTTCGATGCTTTCCTTTAATACAACCTGGTGCGGAACCCAAAGACACGAGTAGTACCCAAGAATGGCTTGCACTAGTCTCCTATACACGGTCACCTTTACAGGTGAACCTCAGTTTCCTAAAATTCTCCTAATAAAAGGAAGTCGAGCATTCGCCATCCCAGCTACCTGACTTGCTTATACCATTTCATATCGCTTTGCAACAATACGCTTGGATCCAGAATGAGATTTTCACTCTGCAGCGGAGTGTGCGCTGATATGAAACTTCCTGGCTTGTCGCGCTTGGATGTTTAATCAATGTGACTGTGTCGGACAGCACATTACTAATGCTGCATTGGAAAGTTACAGGACTGTTTCTGTGCGGTCCTAAAGCATCGACTGCACACCCACCGGCGCAGCGCCACGAAACGGCATCAAGAAGGTGGTGACCCGTGTGCCAATGGAAAGGGCGGGCAGCGGCGCACGTTCAGGAAGACAGAGTTCAGCGCCCCACATCAACACTGACTTAACCAGCGGCCCATCGCTGGTCGGGCCATTTTGGTCACAGACTTCGAGAGCATAGCAGTGAGTAATAGGACGACGGTATTTATGCTGCGTTCTGCCAGTAGTAATAGAGCGTAAATGTTATTGCATGTAGGAGGCACAGGATGCACGTCAAGGCACCTCATAACGAGAAGTTATGTTTCTTTCAAAAATGGCTCTGAGCACTATGGGACTTAACATCTGAGGTCATGAGTCCCCTAGAACTTAGAACTACTTAAACCTAACTAACCTAAGGACATCACATACATCCATGCCCGAGGCAGGATTCGAACCTGCGACCGTAGCGGTCGCGCGGTTCCGGACTGAGCGCCTAGAACCGCTAGACCACCGCGGTCGGCTATGTTTCTTTCCTTTTTTAGAAATAAAGAGTTCTATTAACCTGCAAGTGTATGTGCTGTCAGTGCTGACTCCCACAGCAGCCGACACAACAGTTTTTCCTACTCATCTAGATGAACTTTTAGTTTTCTACATTGTCAGACACTCTGCATTTCATCATACCAGCTAGAAACTCTGTCTAACTCAACTTGCATACCTCTACCGTCATTCAAGGAGGATACCTTCCCTTACCACCACACCGCCGGCCGGAGTGGCCGTGTGGTTCTAGGCGCTACAGTCTGGAGCCGAGCGACCGCTACGGTCGCAGGTTCGAATCCTGCCTCGGGCATGGATGTGTGTGATGTCCTTAGGTTAGTTAGGTTAATTAGTTCTAAGTTCTAGGCGACTGATGACCTCAGAAGTTAAGTCGCATAGTGCTCAGAGCCATTTGAACCTTACCACCGCACCGTCATCACTATACATCCGTCCACCCCTGTCCGCCAGATCATTTATGTCTATATTAGCTTAGCACCCGCTGCTTTGCTCTGGTAGATTGTATGGTCTGCACAGGTTTTCTGTTTTGTTTTTCTTTAATCAAATTTTTATGTTGTTCACAAATAGCAACACCTTCTAAACACTTCACGCTGATTGAGGCCATATAAAAATGGACTTCTCCGAATGTAACTCTGATCAGAAAGCTATTCTGGTAGCTGGATTTGAAAGTTTTTGGTAATCATGCGTTCTGAGCTCTTGTGGTGACATTTTCCTAGAAGTTTTCACCCCAGCACACATTTCTTTGTCTCTAACCGAGAAGTGAAACACCAGTTGTCATACATTTAGCTTCAAATTTTTTTTTAAGATAACGAAATATTTACTAAAAATTTTCATCTCCCATTTTACCCCCTTCGGGGATGAATTTCAATAACAGTGAAATACGTATTTTTTTAAATTTCTAACAGAGAAGCCAAATACAAATTTTCGTAGATTTGGGTTCAAAAATGCTCGCATAATGAAATATTTCAATAAGAACCCTTATCCTGTGCTTCACCTCCTTAGGAGTTTCATTTCAGAAAACAGTGAAACAAATATTTCTTTATTCCCAGTTGAGAAGTCAGATTCAAATAATCATAGATTTAGCTTCAAAAATGCTTTCACAAAACTTTCCAGCCCCATTTCATTCCCTTAGGAAGCGAAACACAGATTTTTTCGTTCCTGACCGATAAGCCAAATACCAGTCGTCAAAGATTTATCTTTAAAAATGCTTTCACAATAAAATATTTCCACGAAATATTTCACCCCCTATTTCAACCCTTTAGGAGTTGAATTTTCAAAAAAGTGGAATGTTTATTTTTTTATTTGTAACAGAGGTGCCAAATATAAATTTTCATAGATAGAGCTTCAAAATATATCCATAAAAACTTTTATCCTCTATTTCACTCCCATAGGGGTTGAATTTCCAAAAACAGCGCAACACATATTTTTGTATTTGCAACCAACATGCCAAATTCAAATTTTTATATATTTAGCTTTAAAAATGTTTTCACAATGATTTTTTCCATTCAACACATATTTATTTACTTGTAATCGAGAACTGATACTGTTTTCATAAATGCAGCTTTAAAAACACTTTAGTAATTCCTTAATAATGATTTCTTTAAAGAACTTTCACGCACTATCCATCCCAATAAGGGTTAAATTTCTAAAAATGTTAACATACATATTTCATAATTTGTAATCGAGAAACAAAATATCAATTTTTGTAGGTCGAACTTCAAAATTTCCATCAGAATAGAACTGACACAACATGTACTCTCGTACTTGTTCATCGGCGGATGTAGAGCTATAGTCATCTACGATGGACAACCCAAAACATGCTCAGGCTGCGGAAGAGAGGGCCACGTCCGTTCCGAATGTATGCAGCGGAGGATAGTGCAAGTTCCAAACGGCGAACCCGAGCCTCCGTCCACGTTGACGCCGCTGACACTAACGTATGCGGAAGCATTTCGAACAGATCCCATCCCGAAGAATGACCAGCTACAGAATCCTGACAGGTTACGGCA
Source organism: Schistocerca serialis cubense (assembly GCF_023864345.2). Classification (NCBI taxonomy): domain Eukaryota; kingdom Metazoa; phylum Arthropoda; class Insecta; order Orthoptera; family Acrididae; genus Schistocerca; species Schistocerca serialis. Next base: position 111,375,699 of record NC_064642.1, on the reverse strand, counting down.
ACCGACTGCAGCAGAGACCGCCTCCAGTGACGAAACGACGCACACTTCTGTCGCTCCGGCGCCGACGACGCCCTTAACCGAGCGGAAAGGATCGGTAAGAGGTATGGAAATTGATCCTGCGGTTGTGCCGACAGCTGCTTTCGTCCCTGAGCACCGGGAGTCACTTCCGCACTCGGATACGGAGGCGCACACGCGCAAACAACGATCGCCGAAGCGCCACAATATACGACGGCTAGCGCCGTCGGATACCTGCTTACTGCAGTCCACGTCAGACGGACTTGGGTGTAACGTCGATACAGTGCATCCGGATGCGCAACGGGAGGTTCTACCTCCCACACACCAGTACGACGCGAATCATGCTAGACAGGGGTTGAATACAGACACACCGGACGGAAAGCCGACGGAAGGAGTCCCTCCACCCACCGCCTTCGGTCAGCCAGGGCGCAGAAACACGACGGGAGCTGGACCTCCAGCACAGGAACTGGCCGACGACTGCGATACTGACCCACACACCGACGACGCACCCGCAATGGCGAGTGCTGCGTCCACCGGATGTTAACCACGCAGAAGATGCAGACTGCCGCACAGACAGCAGGTCGCCGAGCAGCAGCACGCAAATTAACATAAGCGTTCATGTGCGCTTTACGCACTGAGGAACAGCGGCAGGCATATCGAACAGCCTCTATTAATATTAATACGATCAGAACGCCTGTCAAATTGCAATTATTACGAGACACGTTGCATGCGTCAGACGTCGACATCGTTCTGCTGCAGGAAGTATGTGTTGAGAGCTTCCCCGACCTCTATGAGTACGATACGTACATTACACCTACTACCGACGGCGGCAGCGGAACAGCGATTCTTCTACGTAGCGGCACAGTAGCCGAGGACGTGGTGTACCTGCCGTCAGCGATAGGACTGGCGCTCACAGTGCTGGGAGCACGGGTCGTTAACATTTACGCACCGTCGGGGTCCGACAGACGGCGCGACCGATCCAGATATTACGCAGAGGAGATTGCAACATTATTCTTATGTCGGTATGAACATGTCTTATTTGGAGGCGACTTCAACTGCGTGCTCGCACCAAGAGATCAACACCCACGTTATACTTCATGCTCGGAGCTGCGGCACCTCATACAGGACATGAATCTCATTGATACATGGGAGACGATACATGGCGACAGACGTGGATACACCTACGTCTCGATCGCATTTACGTAACACGTCGTCTCGAACCTGCGATCCTCGATGCGGAATTGTGGCCTGTCGCCTTTTCAGATCACATAGCATATATATGCACGGTCTCCCTGAGTCGTCAACAAGTGTGGAGGAGTCACAGTGTTTGGAAACTGAATACAGCACACCTCAGGGAACCTGAGTGCAGACGCTTAATCGAAGACACTTGGCGCGTGTGTGAACGACGTCTCCCGACATATCCGATGACGTTGCAGTGGTGGCTGGAATGCGTTAAGCCTGCATTGCGCCGAGCGTTAATTGCATACGGAAGAGAGCAGATGATGTGGAGGCGACACACGACTGAATTTTATTTCACGATGCTCCGCGAACTTTCTGTACAAGCACCTTCACAGGAGCGTCGTGCCTGTATAAAACGAGCACAGGCCCAAATACTTTCCATAACGCGCCGCCGTCTGGAGGGTGTCGCAATCCGTGCAAGGGCCTTTGAACGAGTCCGTGGAGAATCACCGTCGATGTATCACCTTATCAGAGAAAAACAACGTAGCCACAGAACCTTAATACAGACGGTCGTACTGCCAGATGGTCGCCGTATGACAACGCAAAAAGACATTGCCAACGCTTTTGTGGAACACTACGGTCATCTCTACGAAGAAGCGGAACACGATCAGGCAGCCTTTCATGAGGTCCGACGAGTGCTCTCCGCGTGTCTCGACGAGACGGCCAACCTGGAATTAACAGGTGAAGTCACAGTTGACGACGTAATGGAAGCGATTGATAAGGGAGCGTCGCACAAATCACCGGGGCCCGACGGGTTTCCGTTAGAGTTTTATCGTACGTTTAAATATCTCATGACTCCACGATGGACTGCCATGTACTGCGAATTGATGTCTCCAAACGTGCCCCTTCCACCCTCCTTCGTGGAAGGAATGTTCATCCCCATCCACAAACCATCTGGTGGCACAGGGATACAGGCCTACCGGTCACTGACCCTTCTTAATTGCGACTACAAGATCTACACCACGATACTTGCAGCACGCTTTAAACGCATAATACGCCAAGTGATATCACTCGACCAAACCCAGCTAGGAGGAGATAGCAATATACAAACGGCACTCAGCGACTACCGCGATGTTATCGCACTGGCATCAACATGTCGTCTCCGGCGTGCATTGGTATCGATAGATTTCGATCGCGCATTTGACAGGCTGAGCCATGCTTATCTCACGGACGTGATGATGCAAATGAAGTTTCCGGAAAGTTTTGTCACCGTCGTCATGAGACTACTAGACGGAGTCGCATCCAAAGTGCTCATCAATGGACGCTTGGTGGGGCCCATCACCATCTCACGATCGGTCAGATAAGTGTGCCCGCTGTCAACGATATTGTATGCCATCGCTGTCGAGCCGCTGCTCTGCGGGCTCCGGAATCGACTCCAAGGATTCACCATAAGGCACAACAAGTTTATATGCAGAACATACGCGGATGACCTAGTGTTTTTAGCACGGTCAGGCGACGGGGCAAGAGCGGCCTTGCATTGGATTAATTTGTATTGTACGGCTACGGGAAGTCGTCTGAACATGCCAAAGTCGGGAGCGATGAGCATCGGGAGCGGACTCCAGACAGGAAGTGTAGCACCATTACAGCCGATCAACAAGATGAAATGCCTAGGAATTATCTTCACTACAGACATTCGACGCACGGCGGCACTGAGTTACAGACATCTTCTGCAAACAATTCGTGCGAATGTCCGAAGTCACAGGTTAAGGGCACTGGATATGATACAACGGGTCACCTGTGCCAACACTTATCTAGCTTCTCGCATCCCCCACCTGGCACAAGTTCTTCCTATGCCGGTGGTGTTGGCCCGCCGAATCCTGGCGGCACTAGGATATTTTGTGAGCACAGGTCTGCTTTTTAAGGTAGGATACGAAACCCTCACCCTTCCTCGTAGTCGTGGAGGTTTTGGACTAGTCCACGTACGCGACCGAGCGGTGGCTATTTATGTAACCACAATGATAAAGATGTGGACACACCACCAGACAAGTCTGACGGGCACCTTGATAGACGAACTCGCTCCACCTTCTCGTTCGGCTCCGGTAGCGGTGTCTCACATCTCACCATCGCTTGCCCATATGGGCACCTTTTTTGTGGAACACAGTTATGTACATATGGAACTACCGACTACCAGGACGGCAACGGCACGAGATATATATCACATCTTGACTCGACGACGGCCGAATAATGCCGTAGAGCGCCGCCAACCAACAGTTACGTGGTCAGTGGTATGGCGTACAGTGCACCACCCACACCTTGATACGGGAACGCGCGCACTGTGGTATCAGGTGGTAAATGGGAAATACGTGACTCGATCCAGGTTGCATGCATTTCATATGGCGGACGAGCCACTGTGTCCGCAGTGCAATGTTATAGACACAGAGGAGCATCGCCTGATATGCGGTCCTTCGGCGGACGTATGGTGTTTGGTCAAATAAATGATCGCCTTCCTCCTTCGGGTGGGGCCGCAAACAATAGCACCACGGATACTACTTCTCCCAGATAGGACATATTATTCCCGAACAAAGACAAACGCAGTGACTTGGATTCGAGGTTTGACTGTGCGTTATCTTTTCCGAGACGGCAGTAAGAATGTGCTCAACTTTTGGGCCTTACTACAAGAACATCACTCACAGCTTATGAGACATCCGAGATATCGAACATATTACGCAAATTTTTTAGGGAGTGCCTTGCTTGATGCCCCACCCAGTTGGGGTTTCCCGGGTAGGAGAATGTAATTATTGCCTATAAGTATCAGAACAAGAAAGGACCAGGACAGTGGAGAGGATCCACAACCACACGTGAAGACGTACCCGACACCAACGCGAGGTATAACGGGATTAGCGAGGTACACGCCCAAAAGACAGAAGCAGGATTTTTTTTCACTATTACGTAAAAAAAGTCCACTTATTTACGTTTTCCAGAAAAATTTTATTTTATAAAAGTCATAGTCTTATATATTTTTAAAAAAGCTAGAAGCAGTTTATATTTGTTAAATAAAAAAATGATGGTAGAGCACTTGCCCGCGAAAGGCAAAGGTCCCGAGTTCGAGTCTACGTCGAAAAAAAAAAAAAAGTGGTCAGCGTGACAGATTGCCGTTCTACGCGCCCGGGTTCGATTCCCGGCTGGGTCGGGGATTTTTCTCCGCTCAGGAACTGGGTGTTGTGTTGTCTTCATCATCATTTCATACCCATCCGGGGCGCAGGTCGCCCAATGTGGCGTCGAATGTAATAAGAAGGCGGCCGGACCTGCCCCGCCAGGGGCCTCCCGGCCAATGACGCCAAACGCTCATTTCCATTTTCATCGCTTAAAAAGTCTTTGAGCCAAATATCTAGGAGCCCAATCCGTATGCTCGGACCTTCGTCAGTAGTCTGCAGTGGGCCTTGATACGCCTGGACATTTAGTCAAACAGAGCTTGGATGGCGTGTACTGGTACAGCTGCTCACGCAGCTTCAACACAGTACCACAGTTCATCAAGAGTAGTGACTGGCGTACTATGACGAGCCAGTTGCTCGGCCACCATTGACCAGACGTTTTCAATTGGTGAGAGATCTGGAGAATGTGCAGGCCAGGGCAGCAGTCGAACATTTTCTGTATCTAGAAAGGCCCGTACAGGACCTGCAACATGCGGTCGTGCATTATCCTGTTCAAATGTAGCGTTTCGCAGGGATCGAATGAAGGGTAGAGCCACGGGTCGTAACACATCTGAATTGTAAGGTCCATTCTTCAAAGTGCCGTTAATGCGAACAAGAGGTTACCGAGACGTGTAACCAATGGCACCACATACTATCACGCCGGATGATATGCCAGTATGGCGATGACGAATACACGCTTGCAAAGTGCGTTCACCGCGATGTCACTAAACACGGATGCGACCGTTATGATGCTAAAACAGAACCTGTATTCATCCGAAAAAATCACGTTTTGCCATTCGTGCACCCAGGTTCGGCGCTTAGTACACCATCGCAGGCGCTTCTGTCTGTGATGCAGCGTCAAGGGTAACCGCAACCGTGGTCTCCGAGCTGATTGCCCATCCTGCTGCAAACGTCGTCGAACTGTTCGTGCAGATGGTTGTTGTCTTGCAAACGTCCCCATCTGTTGACTCAGGGATCGAGACGTGGCTGCACGATCCGTTACAGCCATGCGGATAAGATGCCTGTCATCTCGACTGCTAGTGATACGAGGCCTTTGGGACCCAGCACGGCGTTCCGTATTACCCTCCTGAACCAACCGATTCCATATTCCGCTAACAGTCTTTGGGTCTCGACCAACGCGAGCAGCAATGTCGCGATACGATAAACCGCAATCGCGATAGGCTACAATCCGACCTTTATCAAAGTCGGAAACGTGATGGTACGCATTTCTCCTCCTTACACGAGGCATCACAACGTTTCACCAGGCAACGCCAGTCAACTGCTGTTTGTGTATGAGAAATCGGTTGGAAACTTTCCTCATGTCAGCACGTTGTAGGTGTCGCCACCGGCGTCAACCTTGTGTGAATGCTCTGAAAAGCTAATCATTTGCATATCACAGGTTCTTCTTCCCGTTGGTTAAATTTCGCGTCTGTAGTACGTCATCTTCGTGCTGTAGCAATTTTAATGGACAGTAGTGTAGGAAAAAATCCTGGGCGTCGATTCATTAAGGTAATCCAGGAAAAGATGCAGTCTCGAGTGGGAAGGATACTATACGTCACCAATTTCTGTGGAGTTGGGGCTAAACTAAGAAATATTTACGGAGGTTTAGTACCACGAGGGGCAATGGCAGAGGCAATGGCAGGATGTCACAAGCTCACATCCCTTATCTATCTCGTTACGATCCACAGTTCTTCTATCGTGTGGAATGCCATGATGTCCTTATTATCACTTGCAAAACCCTGGTCTACCTCTCCTCTTCCTTCCCTCTCCAAACATAGAGCTTAGTATTTTAGTTACCATTAAAGAGGAATAACCCATTACGGTGTAGTATTTTGGCCGTTCTCGAAAGTATGCAAAAGATCTAAATTTTTGCACAGTGTTCGAAAGTATTTATGCAAATAGTTACGTAAAGGGTGTATGTTGCAGTATTTTAAAGTCTAAAATACCTCAGCACAACACACACACACACACACACACACACACACACACACACACACACACACACACATACAATACGTTTATACCAAGAACTTACTGCTTACGCGAAAGAACTTCCTCGTCTTCTAGCAGCCGTATACCGTAGGTGTCTAAAGGAGCGAAGTGCTCTAAATGATTGGAGAAAAGTACAGATTATTCCTGTTTCCAAGAAGGGTCGTTGAACGGACGCGCAAAACTGTCCCTGTAATTATCTCATGCCCATCCACTCCTTACTGCGCAATCTCACTCACTTATTCGGCCCAACTCAGGTTTATATATATGGCATCGGCCTTTGGAACAATTTTGGAGTATGTTTTATGCTCGCGTATTATAACGTTTCTATATACCGAAAATCTCCTCTGTGGGAACCAACAAGTGTTCTGAAAACAACAGTCGCGTGAAACCCAGCTCGCTCTGTTCATGCGTGAGACCCAGACAGCAATAGATACAGGTGCCCAGGTAGATGCTATAGATGCCATTTTCCTTGACTTCGGGAGACTGTACTGTTTCTCCTGGGTGGACTTGAATATGAAATGTATAGATTAGATGTTTTTACGATAACTATTGTATGAGTCACTTACGAATTTTACCAAGGAACAATATATTATGATACAATGTATGCCTATTCCTTGGAATTAAGATTCTGTGTTTGAACTCTGACCTCTTTTGTCATTACTATTCTTCTTCTTGGCTTATGATCTGGACGAGAACTGTTAGGAGCGTTTAACGAAGATTCATCTTGCTGTATCAGTCAATGTAAGTTATTAACAAAACTGAAAATAGAGTTGATTGTGACTTAAAAATTGTGTCCGTGTTGAAATCATTTGTAATCCTAAACCTTGCTTGTTTAGAGTAGATATGGGCCTTAACAGAAATTCTTCATCTTAAAAAATAATTAAGAACTTTCTTTTAGCTCGTCGTCGAGACGTGCCGCCGGTTAGAAAACTAAATCTTTCTTTCAGGTTCTACGAGCCTGGCGGCCGCTGCAAATAATTTAATAAGATTCACTTTCAGATTTTTACAAAGCTGCGAGATAACATCCCAGGCAGGAAGGCCTGGTTCTGGTATAAGATTTCATTTGCATAAGCTACGCTTCTTATCTTATATCGGGAATCAAGACGAAACCACGATTCTGAGTTACGGAATTTATTGTTGTACAGTGAACGGGCTGGTGCAATATTCTCTGGTGCTATAAGCACAGGACTTCTAACATGACGTCGACTGGGCGTATATTGAGGAATATCTGCGGTGTTTTAATAGTTAAATAAATGATTATTTACAATTCTGTAACCCCTGGGAACTGAGCTAGTTTACTGAGTGCTTATACGCGCCGGGCTAAAGTAAACAACATATTACTCTGTTAATAATATTCCTACGTTAGTTATTTCTGTTTTATAATGAGTCATTGCATTAATGTGTGTTTCTTTTTAACAGAAGTCACGGCTCATATTCATTCTATTACATTGCACTGATAGTAAAGAAAAAGAGTCACAACTATTTTTATTTTATTATATTACAAGACATTAAGTACAGTTCCGTACTGCTGCCTAATCAACAAAATACGTTTGGAATATCAGACCGACTCTGTGGTTGGACTGAAGAGTTTGTGCACGTCTTTCTGACCGGAGGGAAGTCTTCAGACATGAAAGTAGCTTCAAGTGTGTCCAATGGGACAGTCATATTACCATTACTTTTCGCAATATATGAATGACTTAGTAGATAATGTCGCAAGTTCGATGAGCCTTTTCGTGGATGATGCTTTTGTATACAGAGAAGCTGTGACTCGAGAACATTATAGTGAAATGCAGGAAGCCTGCAGAGGATCAAGGTATGGTACAGAGAGTGCTAACTGATCCTCAACATAAGCAAATGTAACGTATTATAGCTACAAAGACCCTTCATTCTATGATTACGAAACTGCAGAACAATCACTGGAAGTACCCTACTTCCTTGATGTATCTACGAGTATGCGTACGAAGCGACTGGGCCGGCCGAAGTGGCCGTGCGGTTAAAGGCGCTGCAGTCTGGAACCGCAAGACCGCTACGGTCGCAGGTTCGAATCCTGCCTCGGGCATGGATGTTTGTGATGTCCTTAGGTTAGTTAGGTTTAACTAGTTCTAAGTTCTAGGGGACTAATGACCTCAGCAGTTGAGTCCCATAGTGCTCAGAGCCATTTGAACCATTTGAAGCGACTGGCAGTGGAACGATCACATAAAATTAATCCCGACAAGGCAGATGCCAGACTGACATTCATTGGAAAAATCCTCTGGAAATGTAGCCCATCAACAAAGGATGTAGTTTATGAAACACTCGTTGGATCCGTACTTGAATATTTGTCACCAGTATGAGATCTATGCCAGATGGTATTGATAGGGGAACTAGAGAAGATCCAAAGAAGAATAACACGTTTTGTTACAGATCTGTTGAGTAAGCGTGAAGGCGTCACGCAGATAGTCCAACAACTCCTGTCCAGACGCTGCAAGAGCGGCTTTCTGCATCTGCTATTGGAGTTCCGAGAGTGCACGTTCTTAGAAGAGTCAACAAATGTATTAACTCCCTCCTAAGTACGCCACTGCCCATTAAAATTGCTACACCACGAAGATGACGTGCCAAGAACGCGAAATTTAACCGACAGGAAGAAGATGCTGTGATATACAAATGATTAGCGCCGGTGGCGACAACTACAACGTGATGACATGAAGAAAGGTTACAACCGATTTCTCATACACAAACAGCAGTTGACCGGCGTTGCCTGGTGAAACGTTGTTGTGATGCCTCGTGTAAGGAGGAGAAATGCGTACCATCACGTTTCCGATTCTGATAAAGGTCGGATTGTAGCCTATCGCGATTGCGGTTTACCGTATCGCGACATTGCTGCTCGCGTTGGTCGAGATCCAATGACTGTTAGCAGAATATGCACTAGGTGGATTCAGGAGGGTAATACGGAACGCCGTGCTGGATCCCAACGGCCCCGTATCACTAGCAGTCGAGGTGACAGGCATCTTATACGCATGGCTGTAACGGATCGTGCAGCCACGTCTCGATCCCTGAGTCAACAGATGGGGACGTTTGCAAGACAACAACCATCTGTACGAACAGTTCGACGACGTTTGCAGCAGCATGGATTATCAGCTCGTAGACCATGGCTGCGGTTACCCTTGACTCTGCATCACAGACAGGAGCGCCTGCGATGGTGTACTCAACGACGAACCTGGGTGCACGAATGGCAAAACGCCATTTTCCGGGTGAATCCAGGTTCTGTTTACAGTATCATGATGGTCGCATCCGTGTTTGGCGACATCGCGGTGAGCGCACGTTGGAAGCGTGTATCCGTCATCACCATACTGGCGTATCACCCGGCGTGATGGTATGGGGTGCCATTGGTTACACGTCTCGGTAACCTCTTGCTCGCATTGACGGCACTTTGAACATTGGGCGTTACATTTCAGATGTGTTACGACACGTGGATCTACCCTTCATTCGATACCTGCGAAACCCTAAATTTCAGCGTGATAATGCACGACCGCATGTTGCAGGTCCTGTGGTATCGTGTTGAAGCTGCATGGGCAGCTGTACCTGTACACGCCATCCAAGCTCTGTTTGACTCAATGCCCAGGCGTATCAAGGCCGTTATTACGGGCAGAGGTGGCTGTCCTGGGTACTGATTTCTCAGAATCTATGCACCCAAATTGCGTGAAAATGTAATCACATGTCAGTTCTAGTATAATATATTTGTCAAATGAATACCAGTTTATCATCTGCATTTCTTCTTGGTGTAGCAGTTTTAATGGCCAGTAGTGTATATCTCATCAAACAATCATCAACATAAAATCAGAGATAACTGTTCAAGCACTATTTTCAACTGTCGCAAAATTCAGGGTGAATCAGGCGCTAGTAGGGCTTATGGAAACATGAAACTACACTAATATGTCAGTTCGAGCAATGTAAATGCTTGTAAAACACGCAAATACTAGAAAAAGATAACTAACAGAAGTAGAGTCAGATATATACAGATGTACTATTCAATTCTTCACTCAGGCACGTGATACAAAGACTAAACTAAACGCTGTTTGCAAGGAAGAACTGGTGATTCTGTAATTTGTGCTCGACAAGGTGGCAAGGGCTCGACTGTTTTCTTTTGGGATTCGTTGCAGGAAACGAAATGTACCTATACGATAGATTTGTACGTGTATTCGTATTGCTGGTGGGCATCAAAGGGCTGATTTTTTTTATGTTACCTCAATATTGCAGTATAATTTTTCGCCTTCATTGGACGTCATAAGCTCACCAGACAAAAGATTAATCGTCCTAATACACAGGCACAGATGAATCATTAAGCCTTTACAGATGGCACAGCGGTGGAGTCACGTACTCGAAAGCTCGCGCAATTCCTCTATGTGAGCATAAGGTAGTAGCGATCAGTGAGACATTTCTGTTTCGTGCAGACATTGTACAAAAGTTGGGTAAATACAAGGATGTCGTGGAATGGCCCCACGGTGTGTGAAGTTGCTGGATTTGTTGGTGTTTCGATCTGGACTGTTCAACAGTGTTGTAACACGTGTGGCCACATGAAACACGACGTCAGAATTGTGGTGGGAAAAGATCCTTTCTGCAGAGGGACCGGAGACACGTCTCATGGCTCGTGACTCAAAGTCGTTTCCCAATCCAACAGGAATTAACAAAAGAAAAAAAACACGGTCCAAACAGGCTGTAATTATTGTCCGTTGGCTGTTACTGATTTTCAGGCACTTGTCACAAGCCTCAAATCCACATCAGGAACTGCTCCGGCAAAGAATGCAGGTCCATCCGTACCGGCTAGCGAGCGATTATTGCGAGGGGAACTCGATGGAATAAACGTTTGGAGTCTGACACCCCACAAGAGGCCATTGTTCACACAGGCACATAAAGCTGCACAGAGGGCTAGAAATCACCGGACGTCGACAGTAACTGAATGGCGGAACGTAATGTGGTCTGACGTATCATGTATTTGCCTGTATCCAATATGACGCACGTCGAGGACAGCATCGAAGACCTAATTAAGCATTTCACCCTGAATGTGTGCGCGGTCAGCTTCAAGCCGCGGTGGGCGTGTGATGTTTTGGAGATTCTTTATCATCATGAATTGAGCCTGCTCACTAAAGTGGCCACTAACAAGTACCGGAATGTTTATTTAAACATTCTAAATAATCAGGTGTTACCATTCAGTCAACATCTACATGACGAGTATGCTACTGATGCCCCTGTTTTTTCATTACACCGGAGTCATATAACTGGATGAGTATGTTGCCTGTTTTCTGAACAGTCCCCCGCTTTATGACACGTCGATTGCCTGCCAAATTACCTAACTTGAACCCTATACAAAATCCTGGGGACATGTTGGAAGAGAAAGTAAAACGCTGACATCAACACCCCGCAATTTGGTGGAATTGCGCGATCAAATCCTCAGTGAATGGCATCACCTGGATCCTTGTGGACTCACTCCGTAATCGAATCCACGCTGTTTCAAATCCAGGAGCGGAATTATTTATTTATTTATTTTGAATCTTCAACTCTTATTGTTCCATCTTGGCTCTTGTATACCCTCTTTCCCAATAGTATATCCTTATTTTTCTCAGAATTTCGTACATCATGCAGCATTTCACATTGTCGAACTCTTTTTCCAGATGGGCAATTCCTATGAACGTGTCTTGAATTTTCTTACCCGGTATTAAATGATGATTGTAGTGATTTCTCTGATGGTGACTAATTTTTGTCTGGTGAGCTTATTACAAAGTTACTGCATTGAATATTGCGAAGAACCTTTCTGGGACATCTTGAAAAATGTTTAAATTATCTAGTGCCGGTTGAGAGCAACACGTTTGTAGCTGAACATATATTTGGCTTGTGTTGCTGTTGTTGTCGATACTGTTGTGGTCTTCAGCCTGAAGACTTCTTTGGTACAGTTGTCCACGCTAGTCGATGCTGTGCAAGGGTCTTTATTTCTGGGTAACTACCACAGGTTACATTCACCTGAACAGCTTACCGTCGTGCCGTGAGTCAGAGAACGTTGAGCTCCCACCCACTGTGACGGCGTTGCCGCCTGGTCGCCCACGGAGCGAGTCGAGCTTAGCAGTCTACCGACAGTGAAGTAGTGTGGAGAGCCAACGATAAGGGAGTAACAGAGACGGCGGCGTGGCAGTGCGGACGGAGTTGCAAGTTCGCAATTCCAGCAGCGCGGGTGTCTGGTGTGCAGTCTGGGCAGAGCTAGCGGATAGCCGCAACTTCTTGTCATAATGCAGACATTGGTTCCTGATCGGAATGCGCGGATGGTGCCTGGTGTCTTGGATCCAGTGAAGACCGTGAGCCGTACACAGCTCGCGTTTATCCCATTTATTGTTTGTCATCTTCTATTATGGTACTGCCGCCTCGTTTTCTTATTCCATTTACTGGCATCATTAACTTCTTGCCTTACTTGCCTGTGAGCGGCAGCAGCAGCAGCGCGTACTTTCGTACCATCTTTGGAGCGAGCGATAGTATTTCCAGGTCGTCGTGTGTCTGCCAGTCAGTTCGAGATGGACCAGAAGTGCAGTCGGGACGCAGCAGAAGTGAAATCGGGGACGGAGCGCCGGTGAGGCGCCGACAGCCAGTGCTCGCCGACCGCTGGCGACACACATGAACTGTCCGGCGGAGGGGGACTGGAGTGGGATGACCGTTGGTTGGTCGTTCAGTTGGTTGTCTCATCGGCCGACGTATATTTGGCCCTTTGACAGTATTTGGCTGGGCTGTGTGTGACAGTTGGTCGGTTGGGGTGGAGCAGTGAGGAAATCTCCGCGAGACGTAGTTTGGCCGGGCCCGCTGGCAGCCTCTATGTGGTGTCAGAGTGTGTGGTGCTGTTCCCATTGCTACGAGGTTCGTGACTCACCGATGATGAGCATGAAAGTTGAGTTTCGACTTAATCTACCAGCAAGTCACGACTGCTGACATTGTGTCGTTTGGAGTTCGCTGTCGGCTGTTGGGATATTTCCGCAAACAGCAATGTGTGTTTTCAAGTTGGCAAATTTTAGTCACCCTCCGGTGGAGTTTAACTTACTTGTTTATTTGAATTGAAGTGCACCAGCAGAATCTTCTGCCTTGTGGCCGTTAACGTTCCGGTTACCTGCCCTGGCGTTTGACGTAAATTCAGGCAGTGTATTTTCCTCATTGTGGTGGCTGTCCAGCAAGGCATGTCGTTTGACAGCTGAATGTGTAATTCGTTGTGAGCGTCGATACCTTCAGCGTTGTTCCGTTGAACTCCCTGTTGTGTGCTGGTTGGGTGGAGCGGAAGTTATCCTGTCGCTTGGTCCATTGACTGTCTGTCGGTTGGGTTGCCGTCGGATTGAGAATTGTTTGGCTGACTGCCGGTCTCACCTAAGCGAGCGTTAGTGTTTGAATTCCAGGCCGACCCTTGGAACTTCTGAGCGCCCTTGGGTATACTGCCTTTTCTTGTTTGTTCTTGTTTTTCGTACTTGTATGGCTTCTAGCCGATTTTTAGATTCAGGTTGTTTTGCCCTTAAGGGTGAGCTGTTTTATGTAAAGCATTTGGCATGTTTAAAATTAATGTTATTGAGTCTTAAGTGTTGGGCCTTCATCCGAGTTTGAATTTAATTTGTTTTGATCTTAAAGTGTCAGATTCTTTGGGCCTTCAGCCTAATTAAGGAACTGTTTTAAGATACGGCTTTGCCTTTTAAATTTCTGAATTTGGTTGAGCTTTAAGTTATTGGCTTTCAGCCATTTTTAAATTAAAATGGTCTTGCCCTTAAAGCATGAGCCTGTACGGCGCATTCAGATTCTAATTAAGTTCCAAAACTAAAGCTGTGTTTTCATTTAAAAAATTCTTGGCTCTTGTAATGTTTGATCAAATAAAAGGTTGTATGTTCGAGTGTAACTGATAGTCACTTATTTTGGCCCCTTTCCATAACTTAAACTACCTCTCCTGTCCTGCGGGTTTAGCAGAGCGTTTCAGGCTGTATTGGCTGTAAGTTGAAGTTATGGAAGGCTCTATGTCAAACTGAAGTTCGTGGTCTAGTACTTTTGCCTTTGATGAACACTTGTGTGTTCCCCGTACTCCAGTGTCGTGTCGGCCTTTTTGTGTGTTGTTTAAATAATTGGTTACTACAACTGATTTGGAGAATGCGACTTAGTGTTTGGGTGTCTTCTTGCTTATCTTATCTATATTTTATTTTTGAAATAGTGTCTTGAGATAGTGCCCAGCAACCTTGTTGTATTATTGTTCTCTTCCAAGAGTTTGAAGTTGCAGGCTTGTTGTTTTCCAACACATTTCGAAAGCTCATCCATAGTCCAGTCACATTAATATGACCACCACCTATGTACGTCATCAAAGTGCAGTTGCCATTCACACCACTCACAGATTTCAAATGACAGCACTAGCAGTGGAAGACATAAAAAGCGTAAGAACTTCCAACATGATGGAGTAGCTTGGGTCAGCAACTTCTGTTAATCAGAAGGAGGAAAAACCAGTCCAAGTTGTAAATTTCTACTTTTTATTCATTCTATGGTCCGAAACTAGTGCTCTGAACTAGTCATCGAATGAATAAAAAGTAAAAATTTGCAACTTGGACTGGTTTTTCGTTCTACTGATGTACAAAGCGTGTCAGGAGGAGGCGGAAAGTATTGCAGTTGTTGTCGTATTGCGGAAATGGTCATTGGCATTTGGGTCGCAGGTAGAAGCATCTCCGAAACAGCTAAGTTTGTAAACTGTTTGCGTGCCTCCATGGTTAAAGTGTACCGTGCATGGCAAAATGGCGCTATCCAAAACCGGCCCCGAGGTAACTTAGTGCATCACGATCCATAGAAGGCAGGGGGTGAACGACGGCTACAGACATGTGTACGGGCTAAAAGACATCCCACTGTTGATCAACGAACTGCGCAGATGAACCAAGGGGCTACCAACAGTTCCTCCTCAGCGTCGAGGCCAGAGGAGGAAGGGTTATACTCTGTAAAATGTTTTCACGGCATTCCCTAGGTGACCTCGTGGATCAACAAAATTATGCATTTATCCTTGGGGACCAAGTCCACCCCTACATGGAGTTTGTTTTCCTTGGCCCGATGGCATCTACCAGCAGGACAATGTATTGTGTCACAAAACTTGCAGTGAATATGCGTGTTTTGAAGAGCACCAAGATGAGGCCGGCCGCTGTGACCGAGCGGTTCTAGGCGCTTCAGTCCGGAACCGAGCTGCTGCTACGGACGCAGGTTCTAATCCTGCCTCGGGCATGGATGTGTGTGATGTCCTTAGGTTAGTTAGGTTTAAGTAGTTCTAAGTTCTCGGGCACTAATGACCTCAGATGTTGAGTCCCATAGTGCTCAGAGCCATTTGAACCATTTGAACCAAGATGAGTTTGTCGTATTCCCTTAGCCACGAAACTCCACGGATTTGAACCAAACTGAGAATTTGTGGGACCACCTAGATCGGGCTGTTTGCACCCGCCATGGATGTTCAACCGAGAAACCCTGCGTAGCTGGCCAAAGCAGTGGCAAAACTCCACATCGCTGTCGGTCCCTTACAGAACCTCACTAACCCCCCTCTTGCACGTGTCTCGCAGTGGTCCACGCTTATTCAGACTTTTGACATGTGGACACATTAACGTGACTGGGAAACTGAAACGTCCCCTTAGAAAAATTAATGAATTACTGTGCTGATAAACCTCTTACGTTATTTGCTTTTCAAACAGCTGAGCAAAACTGAACGTTCTCAGACATTACTCTCTTTACTTATTCTGATCAACACTAAACTGACACGCAATATTTTTTTAGCGCAACGCAATCTGACTTTTAATAATCCCTACAAAAGAATGGCCCTGACTAACATTAACCTATCAGAAATCACTTACCTCACAAAAATCTTCGTTACTCTAACTACTGCAATACAGCGAGCGCCACTACTGCCAGCTAAATAAAAGATTCAAATTACTGAAGGCACTAACTACTGATAGGCATAGTTAGCAAATGAAAGGTTTTGATAGAGAACAAACAATGTATTTACCTTAAAGGTGTTCAAAAGTCATAATATATACAGCAGTTCATGGCATCCAGTCTCACAAATGTACTGTTTCTGATGGACACACGTCCAGATCATCCGCTCTCAAAAATCCGCCATCTCACTTCCCCACATCCACCACTGCTGGCGGCTCACCTTCAACTGCGCAACGCTACGCGCTGTTAACAGCCAGCTGCCCAACACTACAATAGCCAACAACAATGCAAACCAGCCACAGACTGCACACAGCACAGCCAGTGATTTTCATACAGAGCGCTACGTGGCGTTACCATTAAAAAAACCTAAACAGCCTACTTTCAAAACGTAATTTCATCTTGTGTAAACCATTTATCGTTCACGTCTCTTTTCCGTCTGAGTTTATACACCACACAAATAATTTGAGAAAAGACTTCATTAGCATTTATATTCAGTAAAACTAGTAGACATACAGTGCATCTCTCCCCCCCCCCCCCCCCCGCCCCCTCCTCTCTGTCTGTCTCGCACAGACACAAGCACAACAACATGCACTGAAGTTGGAAGAGTGCGCGAAATGTGTTCGATAATGTGCAGTTGATTAGTGCCAGGCAGGGCATTGGGAACGCTGCCGGTTAATGCGTCTCCTCCACATTTGGCTCAAAAGTGGCTGGGTGGCGGCGGCGGCGGCGGCGAGCACACGTGAGCGGTGGCCCACCGGAGGGCGACGCCGGCGAGGCGGCCGCTGTGCAGCGCCAGAGTGCTCATCGGCAGGTACCTCCCACCTATTGATCAGCTCCAGATTAATTGAGTCCGGTTTCCGTAATGGAACCACAATGGATTACCTCTGGCTGGGAGGGTTTGCAACCCCGCCACTCGCCCGGCCGGCGGGCGACGGAGCCACATTAAGGTCACGGAAGGGCGAGCGCGGTGCGCCCAGTGATCTGTGAGCGGCGACACAGGTAGAAGAGGGAGGGAGGGATAGAGAGAGAGAGAGAGAGAGAGAGAGAGACAGGCTAGGTGAAAGAGGAACGGAGGATGCGGAACAAAGTGCCGAGAGCAGCCGCGAGAGACCGCCGCAGTCGCAGCGCCGCTCCGGTCCTGTCGGAAGACCGCAAAGTGGGGATCTGTGCGCCGTGGACCGCGGCCCTGCTGGGGCTTCACTCACAGGCGGATTTGTGGCCACAGTGACACTGCGACAGTGCCAGCGCCTGCTGCTGCTCCTGTCCGTGAGCAAGAATGATGCGCAGCGCGTTCAGAAATAAGGCGTTATTACTCTTTGTTAGTTGAGACATGCGAAAAAAAAATAAATGAAACTACTTGGGAACGTATGGGCCGCCAGCAAAGGACGGTGAATCTTTGACAATACTGTGCCTTTTTGTTGGGGAAACTAGAACTTTAAACTCAAGAAGTAATGACTGCTGTCGACAGGGGATGTCAGATTGATTTCATATTTTTAGATTTACAAAAGGCTTTCGACACCTTTCCTCACAATCGTCTTCTAACCAACCTGCGTGCCTATGGAATATCGCCTCGGTTGTGCGACTGGATTCTTGATATCCTGTCAGAAAGGTCACAGTTCGTAGTAATAGACGGAAAGTCATCGAGTAAAGCAGAAATATCCGGCGTTCCCCAAGGAAGTGTTATGGGCCCTCTATTGTTCCTGATCTACATTAACGATCTAGGAGACAATCTAGGTAGTCCTCTCAGATTGTTTGCAGATGATGCTGATGATGCTGTCATTTACCGTCTTGTAAAGTCAAAACAAATCGCAAAATGATTTAGATAAGATTTCTGTATCGCGCGAAAAGTGGCAATTGACCCTGAATAAAGAAAAATGGGAAGTTATTAACATGAGTACTAAATTTCGATTACGCGATAAGTCACACAAATCTGAAGGCTGTAAATTCAACTAAATACTTAGGGATTACGGTTACAAATAACCTAAATTGGAACGATCACTAGATAATGTTGTGGGTAGAGCAAACCAAACACTGCGATTCATTGGCAGAACACTTAGAAGTTGCAACTAAAGAGACTGCTTACACTATGTTTATCCGCCCTATTCTGGAGTATCACTGTGCAGTGCGGGATCCGCATCAGGTGGGACTGACAGATGACATCAAAAAAGTTCAAAGAAGGGCTGCTCGTCTTGTATTATCGCGAAATAGGGAGATAGTGCCACAGACATGATACATGAATTGGAGTAGCAGTCATTACAACACAGGCGTTCTTCGTTCCAACGGGATCTTCTCATGAAATTTCAGTCACTTGTTTCTCCTCCGATTGCGAAAACATTCTGTTGGCACCCACCTACATAGGAAGAAATGATCATCACGTTAAAATAAGAGAAATCTGGGCTGGCACAGAAAAATTTAAGTGCTAGTTTTTCCCGCGCGCCGTTCGAGAGTGGAATGGTGGAGATACTGCTTGAATGTGGTTCATTGAACCCTCTGCCAGGCACTTTACTGTGAATAGCAGAGTAATCACGCACACGTAGACGTAGAATGTATACGCAATCGGACTCACCCGATTGAAAGTCACAAGAACGATATTTTCTGAATCTGTTCTGACTATGTGTCAATAAATAGTTTTCTTCGAGGTAATTCATAATGTTCGAACACAATATATGTTCCAAAACCCTACTGCAAATTGACGTTAGTGATACGGGCCTGTAAATGTATAATCTTATTCGAGTTACAGTACCGCCAAATAACATTACTACTGCTGCAGCTGCGGAATCATTTATTTCTTCAAATGTTTTTCTCTAAACTTTTTTAACTTTCGAATTTCCTTGAAATAGCTAGATATCAATTTTAGTCTTTAACTAGTGAATTTCGAGCGTCTATCAACACATTTACGTGCAGTTTCCATTAAACTTCCTTGGATGATGAGAGTATCGTTCTTGTTGCATTGACTTAAAGAGAATTTTCGGACTGAAACTGTACGAAATTCCGCAATATGCATTTTAGAATAATTTTGTTTTGTTGTAGGGGGCTAAAACAACTAAGGACATACGCGTTTGAAGGATCTAAAAACCTTACTGACAAGTCGGTGGGAAATTAGGGTGCTTAAGTTCGTGCGGAAAGAGAATATTTCCCACATTAGAAACGCATTGCTGTCTGTCCACGAAATGCTGCATCTCACCACAGCCCGGTATTCCCGTCCGTGTGTCGAGGCTGCAGTTGCTATTTCGAATATCGTAGGAATTCCGAGCTCGCGCTTGCCCCTTATTGGATTTCTTTCTGCTCGAATAAAAGGCTTGGCATCGAAATGCATAATTGTCTGAGGAACGAGGGGCCTTCCATATCTTTTTATTGGCATCTCAGACCACTTTCACTGGAACTCTTGGCATCTTTTGAACGAAAATCCTGGTGATGTCGGAGCCGGAGTAAAAAAGAAAGAAAATATGCCAATAATGCCATGAAAGCTGAAAGGAAAAACTTTAAGTACTCATCACGCTATGTTTGCAAGCCAGGCATGCTGTTGCTCTACCCACATACCTATTTGCTCTTCTATGATTAGATAGTTCATATGATATAGTAAAACTTCTTATTCGCATTTCAGTTTAAATCCTGCTTGGTGTACTGTTCCATGATATTATTAAATCTGAAATACATCAGCCATGGTTTTGCCGGGTGTATCACCTAACTCTGCCACCTCAAATATCTCTGGAACAACAATAGATATTCAAAAACGGTCTTCACCAGTATGAACGGACGGCAGGGGCTTAGGAAACCAAATACTATGCGACTTTGTAAAACATAAAAAAATACTATTTTCAACACAAACATGTGTGTTATTATACGGACTCCCCCTATTATTTCGTATGCAATTAATCACATGAAAAATAAAAAAATAATAGCGTTGGTTGCATCGCAATATGTCCATCACATCCCGAGAAATTGCGAAGCGAAGTTGACGCTTGAAATAAATGAAGCGCACAGCTAGCGCACGTCCTGAGACTCAATCGTGCACCTCACGCTGCCGGTAATCGTGATGTGATTGACGTACTACGTCAGTGGAGTGTTAATGTATGGTGTGGTATTGTATGACGACACATCATTGGCCCATATTTCATTGATGGCACTCCTAAAGGGGGATAGTTAAGTACCTTCTTGAGCTGTACCTTACTTGAACCGGTCCGCCTCTTATAATGTGTCAAGTAATGCGGTATTAGAATGATGGATTGTATGGAAGCCTACGAAAAAGCCAGCATTCCTGAAGGCTAAATCACAGGCATTCTTAACCTCGGCAATATCCCTCGTGATGATTTTCCCATTAGTCTGTGAAGGTAAATTAAAGTATAACCCCTTGTTAAGCAATGTGTGTTCGACCGGAGTAAACACAGTATCGGTCAAGTTCATCACACGCTCTGCAAACTTCTATTCACTTACGTGGTGTCTCCGTCCCTGCACGCTGGCTGCGAACAGTTGGTTAATCTTCCTCCTGTGTCTTCGTAATATGATATCACGTTCCCAACACGTGAAATCGCTGATAAGCAAACTGCACTGGATGGAGAGTATGTTGTAAATGAAAACGAAGGTCTCTGGCTTTGCAACTCGCCAGGTGTTTCGTCTGAGAGGCACCCACATGCCTTGCTCATACTGTGGCATCAAGCAAGCAGTCAGGCCTGCAAGATGAGTGGTCTGGCAAGCGAGTGGATTTATTCTTATTTATCGAGTAACATCAATGACTGATTATGAGCTCTAGTACCCACAATTAAGCTACAAATTATTCTCCTGTTTGAATATTACGCAACGGAAACGGATAACGCACATCTGACTATTAGAAATTTACACAACTCTGATTGTTCACTACGCTCTGGCAATACCACTTTTTTTTTCTCACTCAACGGGTTTGATCAACACGTGGCCATCGCACTGAATATGAATGGCGCACACGTTATAAATTCTGGATATCATGACTACACACTATTCGAAGAACAAGGCCACCAATCTTTTTCTTTTCACTATCTTTTTTATTCAGATAAATTCTATTATGATTCAAAGATAACCTAAACACACCATTACATTTTATACAACAATTACACATGAGAAACTCCACCCAGTGGGCATGGCTTTACATTGGTGATTCTCTATCTTGTGATCTCGTAATTATCTAACTCTACAGTGCACTTTCTGGATAGGATGGTGGATCTTTTGCTATATCTCACACTTCGACTCTCACACCCATCATCACGAAAATTTACTCCAGACCGAGCAGTACAAAAAGGAACACCCATAACCCACTGCCTCTGAACCTATCTTGCTACTCTCCCATGCAAACCACACATACTTAAATTTCATGAAGTACATCACACTGGGCAACATAGAATACATCACAAAGAATAGTCATAACGTTAGAATCACTTCATTTTCAGCTTTCCCACTTCAATTAGTATTCATCCCAGTTTCACACGACACTGCCCCTCTTCGTAACTTTTCTTTCCTCCTACGAACTTCAAAATGGTTGAAATGGCTCTGAGCACTATGGGACTTAACATCTGAGGTCATCAGTCCGCTAGAACTTAGAACTACTTAAACCTAACTAACCTAAGGACATCACACACATCCATGCCCGAGGCAGGATTCGAACCTGCGACCGTAGCGGTCGCGCGGTTCCAAACTGAAGCGCCTAGAACCGCTCAGCCACACCGGACGGCTACTACGAATTCTGGAGGATTTATGCACGTCTTCCTGTGCAATGCAAGCCAAGCGGCGTTGCTGGATAGACGGCTGACTCACCTTGCTTCTCTCTCACAGTATTAGAGTTTGAATCTAGCGTCACACGGAAACATAACACGCAAAGGTAATATTAAGATCATATTCATCTTTCCTACCACGAACTCTGGAGGATATATGAACGTCTTCCTGTGCAATGCAAGCCAAGTGGCGTTGCTGGATAGACGGCTGACTCACCTTGCTTCTCTCTCAGAGTATTAGAGTTTGAATCTAGCGTCACACGGAAACATAACACGCAAAGTAATATGAAGATCATATTTGTCACACACGCGAGTTCTCAACTGATACCTTGGATGAGTACTTCTCTTTATCCTTTGTCTCATACACAGATTGAGACTCACACAGTACTCACCACGTGGAAGTGCTCGTCTCTAATTTCAAGTCCAGCACATGGCATTTCTTAAACATTTCCAACTTATAGTACACACGCCAGTAATTCAGCTTAACTTTAGCACTCGGAAGTATTTCAACTTAGTACTAGCACTCGCAAGTATTTCAACTTATTGCTACACGTGGTTTCATTGTGACCGTTGATCACTTCCAAAGATTACTACGATCCCCTTAATATTACCTGCCTGTCATTTAATTCTCCCACCAAAAGTTCCTGAAATAGAGAAATAATTATTCCAAACTACTCTTAAGTATTTCACATGCATACCATTCTCTCCACTCTTTTGTCTTTACGGAGCACACCTAGGACAGGTCTTACCAACACAAGATCCACCGCCAGAGTGCTGAAACATGGTCGTTCTTCAGGTCATCTCGCACCTCCGCCGAGGTGGGGGAGCACCATGCTACCGTATTGGCAAGCCACAATTCAGGCGCTCAAAGCTCAGGTAAATTTCATCTCTTTGGTTCCACCAAAGGTGACCAAAGGACCGTCTCAAAGATGATCATATATTGCACATTCACTATTTGCGGTTAGACGACCATACATTCATTCATTTCACAGATCTCACCAAATTGGATGTAGCGATTTATTTTGTGGGAGTGCACATGTGATCAATTATATAAATAAATTGTCCTTCTTTCCTACACTGGTATCCGGCTTCGGTGTATTAAGTGAAATTGAGTTATTATTACAAAAAATATGTTGCTCTGAGAAGAATAACGAAGAATGTTGTATCTATTTTTGATGTCGGACGGTACTGTACCCTTTCACGTCTTGTTGGCAAAACGGACTTCCCTTCTCACCCATTCAAGTTCAAACTTCTGTTGAATTCGCTGAGCACTTTCAGTACAATTTCATAATCTTATCTTCACATACATAGCCATCACGTCACTTGCTAGACAGGTTTTATTAAATTTAATCTTTAACTGGTTTGTCATGATAAGCTTTTTGGTGAAGTAATATTTTGTTGTCTCATGTAATGCCCAGCCTGGTGTAATGTATGATATACAGCACATAAAATCCTGTGTGATGCCTGTGATAATTTTTATGTTAATAATTGGCAACCAATGCTGTACAATCGCAATAAATTCATGAGACGTGTAGTTGACTGTTTAATTAGAACATGTTACAACAGACATAATAATTGCGGCGGATTCATGCCATCCCCCCGCACATAAAAGGGCGTGCTTTTCGTCATTGTTTAACAGGTTATCCAGATTTAATTTGAGCAAAGAAGCCACTGATAGGAAGATTGAAATTATTGTAAGGATAGGACAGGATAACAGGTACTCGGAAAAATTTATACGAGAGTTTGGGGCTAAAATTCTCAGCAAGACGCGCCAGCCGGGCCGCCAAAAATTAAATAGTAAGTTTGTGTCAATGGAAAATGTTGGACCATGTTGCCAAACAATAACTAGAGCCTTCAGGAATGCTGGCGTTCGAGTAGGCTTCCATACAAGGAAGAAGTTGGAGGGACTATTACAACATAAGGAAGAAGGGAAAACATAAGTTCAAGAAATCCGGTGTATACGAAATTAAAGGTGGAGGATGTGCTGAGACATACATGGGCCAGACGGGTAGGGATTTTGCCACAAGGTTTAGAGTACATAACTATAGTAATAATAGTGGGCTGGGGTGCCATATGAGGGAGACTGGCGATAAGCTGGCCCCAATAGAAGATAGCCCAAGGATTCTGCATTTAGAACCAAAAGGGAAGCTTACAGATAACGCTGAAGATCTGGAGATCTTCGCGCGTATACAGCACGCTGCCCACCCAGTCTTTAATGAACAGGCCTCCGGTGGGAGCAACTGGTTTTTGGCTTGTTTGAACGGATACTATTTTGAGTTTGGCGTCTGTTAGCCCATCATAAGAAGTTATGATAGTGTATTTTATAGGAGCTGGCGGTGTTCTGTGCACGTACTGTTATGATAGGCTAGGTTTTGTCCTGAGTGGCTGGCTAGTTTAGCGTCATATGGGGAAAGTTAGATGGCTAGATAGGTTGGCATATACGCATTTGTTCACCAACGTACACTTTGAGTGGTCCTTGGTGACACAATGGTTTATTTTATTTATTTTAGACTTTAAAGTTTTAATACTTTTAATGTTTTTGTTTTGTATTTTAAAAATCTAGTGCTCTCCAGTATCCGGATAGGATAGGTAGGGCCGGCCGGTGTGGCCGTGCGGTTCTAGGCGCTTCAGTCTGGAACAGCGTGACCGCTACGGTCGCAGGTTCGAATCCTGCCTCGGGCATGGATGTGTGTGATGTCCTTAGGTTAGTTAGGTTTAAGTAGTTCTAAGTTCTAGGGGACTGATGACCACAGATGTTAAGTCCCATAGTGCTCAGAGCCATTTTGATAGGTAGGACTCGGGCAATTGTCGTGCCATTAGTTTATAGAAGGAATGTATGAGGTATAACACACGTGTGTGTTTTGGGATTTTATGAAAATGTTCTTCCTCTCACCATTAAACATTTTTCCATGCGGTAGAGGGGAGTATGTTGTTGTTTGAAGGCTTCTATTTGGGCAATCATGGCCCATGAATATCACTCGGCTGTAATTCGATAGGCGGACTGCTGCCGCCGATGTGGTTGCCATTGTCCTTAACAGATAGCGCCTAAGACGTTTGTGTACGCGAGCTGATCACAGGGTTTTAGTTTATGACGGATAATGTTGGTTATACTTAATTTGGTGGTATTCTTTTAGAGATTTGAGAGGTTTAAAGGTTTATTCATGAAGGAACTCCCCCCCCCCCCCCCCGCCCAATTATTTATTTTATATTGACATATGGTTTGAGTAGTGCTTAGTGCCACACTGGCTATAGGTATAGTATGGCAACGTAAAAGTTTTGTAGTTTCTAAAAAAAATTTAATGTTAACGTGTACGGAAGTACCATTCCGGCTGACAGTCGTAATTACACCCTGTTAGATGTTATATGCTGAGTGTACTATAATTAAATTACATGTGGAAGCATGGAGCACATGACCAAGCAGCGCTCCCTACCGAGGGCGCTTCGCTGCTAGTTGACTTGTTTAGCATCAGTATACGCTCTGCTTCAAGACTGCTTGTCGCCGTTATAGTAATATGTTATTGGATACTTTCTTTGAGTTGTCAAGGCTGTACGCCTGGTTGGTTAGGAAGGAGTTGAAGTTTGTGGTATGTAACTCATATCACCCGATCTCATTTTCTGTATCGTTGAGACGTGTTGAGTGTGCTCTTCACTTATGTTTTGTACTTTTTTGTAACAGGTGTCTGAAGATGGGTGTAATCCCGAAACGCGTAACATGTTCTAATAAAAAAGTCAATTGAAGATCTCATGACTTTATTGCGACTGTACAGCACTGGTTTACAATTATTAACATAAAAATAATCGCAGACCTCAGACGGGATTTTATGTCCTGTAGATCACGAATTTATAAGAAAAATAGATACAGAACTAAACACAAAAATTACATAGATAAAATTTTACGTGTCAAGTCCTATCGCAATTACTAAGTGAAAGAAGCAAAATGACAGGTATGCTGCAATCGCTGTTGTTCATAGACTGCTCACTGTGGGTATTTCTATGAACTTGCTGCAGCAGGGACAGCTATATTTGGTTTCTACAGGAACGGATTGCCAGTATCGATAATCGAAGTGAGGCGAGGTATATCACAGATACCATGGCAGAGGACGGAACGCTGTGGAGGAATCTGATGTCTGGTGCGTTGGAAGTCGACCTACGTGCGTCAGTTTTGCTCAACGGTAGTAGCGAAGACTGACTGGTACAGTATGGCTTCCAGTGGTCAGAGCAAACAGCTTAAGCGATCACTTGCACTGATTTTACGAGAGTTTCCCTGAAAATAATAGACCGCATTTTTTCCTCAGCCAAACGTTATGTACAGTCCTGGAAATGGAAAAAAGAACACATTGACACCGGTGTGTCAGACCCACCATACTAGCTCCGGACACTGCGAGAGGGCTGTACAAGCAATGATCACACGCACGGCACAGCGGACACACCAGGAACCGTGGTGTTGGCCGTCGAATGGCGCTAGCTGCGCAGCATTTGTGCACCGCCGCCGTCAGTGTCAGCCAGTTTGCCGTGGCATACGGAGCTCCATCGCAGTCTTTAACACTGGTAGCATGCCGCGACAGCGTGGACGTGAACCGTATGTGCAGTTGACGGACTTTGAGCGAGGGCATATAGTGGGCATGCGGGAGGCCGGGTGGACGTACCGCCGAATTGCTCAACACGTGGGGCGTGAGGTCTCCACAGTACATCGATGTTGTCGCCAGTGGTCGGCGGAAGGTGCACGTGCCCGTCGACCTGGGACCGGACCGCAGCGACGCACGGATGCACGCCAAGACCGTAGGATCCTACGCAGTGCCGTAGGGGACCGCACCGCCACTTTCCAGCAAATTAGGGACACTGTTGCTCCTGGGGTATCGGCGAGGACCATTCGCAACCGTCTCCATGAAGCCGGGCTACGGTCCCGCACACCGTTAGGCCGTCTTCCGCTCACGCCCCAACATCGTGCAGCCCGCCTCCAGTGGTGTCGCGACAGGCGTGAATGGAGGGACGAATGGAGACGTGTCGTCTTCAGCGATGAGAGTCGCTTCTGCCTTGGTGCCAATGATGGTCGTATGCGTGTTTGGCGCCGTGCAGGTGAGCGCCACAATCAGGACTGCATACGACCGAGGCACACAGGGCCAACACCCGGCATCATGGTGTGGGGAGCGATCTCCTACACTGGTCGTACACCACTGGTGATCGTCGACGGGACACTGAATAGTGCACGGTACATCCAAACCGTCATCGAACCCATCGTTCTACCATTCCTAGACCGGCAAGGGAACTTGCTGTTCCAACAGGACAATGCACGTCCGCATGTATCCCGTGCCACCCAACGTGCTCTAGAAGGTGTAAGTCAACTACCCTGGCCAGCAAGATCTCCGGATCTGTCCCCCATTGAGCATGTTTGGGACTGGATGAAGTGTCGTCTCACGCGGTCTGCACATCCAGCACGAACGCTGGTCCAACTGAGGCGCCAGGTGGAAATGGCATGGCAAGCCATTCCACAGGACTACATCCAGCATCTCTACGATCGTCTCCATGGGAGAATAGCAGCCTGCATTGCTGCGAAAGGTGGATATACACTGTACTAGTGCCGACATTGTGCATGCTCTGTTGCCTGTGTCTATGTGCCTGTGGTTCTGTCAGTGTGATCATGTGATGTATCTGACCCCAGGAACGTGTCAATAAAGTTTCCCCTTCCTGGGACAATGAATTCACGGTGTTCTTATTTCAATTTCCAGGAGTGTATGTAATATTTGAAGTCTCGTGAGTGAGTGCGACAAGTTTCCGTCACTTCCGACAGATAACGTAGCTGCAGGATAGTTTCAAAATGGCGTCTGTCGGTAATGTACGTTAGAAGCAACGTGCCGTCTTCGAATTTCTCACTGCAGAGAAAGAAACTGTGGAGAAAATTCACAAACGCTGTGCAAAGTCTATGGGGCATCTGGTGTGGATAGAAGTACAGTTAGTAGTTGGAAGGTGGGGTCACCAGAAGGCGATTCGGCGGAGCTCCACATTTTGCAGCGGTCGGGGAGACCATCCACGGCTGTCACACCTGACACGTTGCGGCGAGCTGATGTCATGCGCGGGGACGGACGCATCACGACTCGACAGATGGCGCTGCATCCGTCAATCACCAAAGTTAAGTTCGCGCAGTGAAACACTGGCTACGTTAGCAGGACAAGAATTGGTACCGACAGGGCATACGCGCCCTTGTTTCGCGCTGGAGGAACACCATAGAACGGGATGGAGATTACATGGAACTATAGGGTGTGCAGATGAAACACCATTCATACGTGGGTGTAATTCTCATTGTGTTCGGTACAGAATTGTTGAAGAAAAAATTGCGGTGCATTACTTTCTGGGCAACCCTCGTACATCACTGCCAAAAATCTTTGTTATAAACTTGGACAATACTGTCTTCAAAATCTCTATGTATTGTTGTTGCTGTTGTGGTCTTTTGTCCAGAGACTGGTTTGATGCAGCTCTCCATGCTACCCTATCCTGTACGAGGTTCTTCATCTCTGAGTAACTACTGCAACCTACATCCTTCTGAATCCGCTTAGCGTATTCATCTCTTGGTCTCCCTCCGCGATTTTTTCCCTCCACGCTTTCCTCCAATACTAAATTGGTGATCCCTCAGAACGTGTCCTACCAAACTATCCCTTCCTCTAGTCAAGTTGTGCCACAAATTCCTCTTCTCCCCATTTCTATTCAGTACTTCCTCATTAGTTACATGATCTACCCATGTAATCTTTAGCATTCTTCATTAGCACCACATATCGAAAGCTTGTATTCTCTCCTTGTTTAAGCTATTTATCGTCCACGTTTCACTTCCATACATGGCTACACTCCATACAAATACTTTCAGAAAGGAATTCCTGGCCCTTAAATCCTATACTCGATGTTAACAAATTTCTCTTCTTCAGAAACGCTTTCCTTGCCATTGACAGTCTGCATGTTATACCCTCTCTACTTTGACCACCATCAGTTATTTTGCTCCCCAAATAGTAAAACTGCTTTACTACTTTAAGTGTCTCATTTCCTAATCTAATTCCCTCAGCATCACCCGACTTAATTCGACTACATTCCATAATCCTCGTTTTGCTTTTGTTGATGTTCATCTTACGTCCTCCTTTCAAGACACTATCCATTCCGTTCAACTGCTCTTCCAAGTCCTTTGCTGTCTCTGACAAAATTCCAATGTCAACGGCGAACCTCAAAGTTTTTATTTCTTCTCCATGGATTTTAATACCTACTCCGAATTTTTCTTTTGTTTCCTTCACTGCTTCATTCATTTTTGCCAGGAACTGAGCATCACGCTCCTGTTCCCTGCGTTCAAGGCGTTCCTGTCTTTCCTTTTCCTCACGTTCGAGACGTTCTTCCGCTAAAATGTCCTTGTTGTTGTCGTGGTCTTCAGTCCTGAGACTGGTTTGATGCAGCTCTCCATGCTACTCTATCCTGTGCAAGCTTCTTCATCTCCTAGTACTTACTGCAGCCTACATCCTTCTGAATCTCCTTAGTGTATTCATCTCTTGGTCTCCCTCTACGATTTTTATCCTCCACGCTGCCCTCTGATACTAAATTGGTGATCCCTCGATGTCTCAGAACATGTCCTACGAACCGATCCGTTCTTCTAGTCAAGGTGTGCCACAAGCTCCTCTTCTCCCCAGTTCTATTCAATACCTCCTCATTAGTTATGTGATCTACCCATCTAATCTTCAGCGTTCTTCTGTTGCTCAACATTTCGAAAACTTCCATTTTCTTCTTGTCCAAACTACCCATCTAATCTTCAGCGTTCTTCTGTAGCTCAACATTTCGAAAACTTCTATTTTCTTCTTGTCCAAACTATTTATAGTCCACGTTTCACTTCCATACATGGCTACACTCCATACAAATACTTTCAGAAAGGAATTCCTGGTCCTTAAACCTATACTCGATGTTAACAAATTTCTCTGCTTCAGAAACCTTTCCTTGCTCTATGTATTACTTAGTATTAACGAAATATTTCTGTAATGAAATAGTAGATTGGTCTTATGAATAAATCTGTGTAAAACGACGGGAAAGTAAAGTTATCTAGAAATATAAACGAATAAAATAAAATAAAAATTGTCAGCACAGTTACTGGCGACACAAAACATGTAAATAAGAGAAGTGATCGCAACTGTTTTTATTGGAGTTTTATCCTGTAAATGAGATTAGCTTTGCCTCATTCTTAATCAAATGGTTCAAATGGCTCTGAGCACTATGGGACTTAACATCTGAGGTCATCAGTCCCCTAGAACTTAGAACTACTTAAACCTAACTAACCTAAGGACATCACACACATCCATGCCCGAGGCAGGATTCGAACCTGCGACCGTAGCGGTCGCGCGGTTCCAGACTGAAGCGCCTAGAACCGCTCGGCCACACTGGCCGGCCATTCTTAATCACAAAACGTAACAATATATGCGCAATGATATTTGTTGACGATTAATAATATAGGTTGCTTCCCTGGTTAAAAAGGTGAAGTAAACTAGAATACATCGGAAGGTAAGGGTCATGACACTAAGCAGCAGATGGTGACACTGCAGAACTTTCTATTTTGCGGACAACACTGCGTGGCGAGAGAGAGTTTTTTCTGAACTGTAATAGAGATGAAGCACAGCCCCGAACATTTTTAGCCCGCGGCTGTATACACCGTTCCGTACCCTTATCATTGCGGAGAGACTTTCACCTTGCGGATGGCTGATGCCTTTCAAGGAAGCTGCACTTGGCTGCAGCGCCCTCGAGTCTTACAGTATACAGTCTGAATTATTACGACGCTGTGCTTAGAAAGAAATAAAGCGGGCGCTTAAATTTTCATTTCCTCCTCGAAACTCGGCCGAAGACAAGAGGGTGGGGAAGCTGGCGCTGGGCACGGCGGGGTGCGGTGGGGAAGGGGGACACCAATTCTGCCTGAAGTGGCTTTCTTGGGGCGTGTAATCGATGCCGCCAAACTTTCTCCTCGCAGAATCCGCACGAACAATACCTGTCGCCCGTGGCCGGGGGGGCGCAGTCGGCACAAATATTTAAAAGGGGGAGGGGGCGGTCTGCCCTTTTGCACAACACAAAGGCCGGCTCAGTGCTGGAAGGCGGGG
This sequence comes from Schistocerca serialis cubense, assembly GCF_023864345.2. Classification (NCBI taxonomy): domain Eukaryota; kingdom Metazoa; phylum Arthropoda; class Insecta; order Orthoptera; family Acrididae; genus Schistocerca; species Schistocerca serialis. Next base: position 111,344,541 of record NC_064642.1, on the reverse strand, counting down.
GTGGGGAGCCTTGTTCAGACCGTGTTAGGCCCCAACTTGTTCCATTTCCTGGCACCCCTGTGTTTGTCTCTCAGCACAAACTTTTATTTCGTATATGCCGAAGAGGAACTGTCTGGTCTTTTGATCTGGAAGTTTTTTCTTTTTTTTTTCCACCCCCAAAAAGAAAAGAGCTTCGCACTCAGGAGATAATAATAATTTTTTTCCTTTTATTTTGTGACAAAACAACTAATATAGCGAAGTGCCTCCCCACACGACTGTGAAAGGAAAAAGAGAGGTGGATTGAGAAAAAGGGGAAAACGACATTATAGCTGGAGAGTTCGCTTTTACTTGTTGTGTCAGGAGCAGTTCTGGCGACACTGTGCAACTTGCGTTCGTCTGGCATTTTCTTGCCTCTTAGCTCTATGCCCTGGGCTAACATTCTATTACGAAGATTTATTCTTTAGGAGTAATCTGCGCTTTCATTCAAAGACTTTTCCGATCAGTAACATTCACGAAAAAGCCTCATACGTCCCTTATTCTGCCACCAAGGTACAGAGAGTGCTTCCAGTACTTTGTACTGAATATTTTTTCGCATGAGCTGTTACCGTCAGCTATCGTATTCCTGCATGCATTAACCCTCACAATACGGAGGTCGGGCGTGGATTGAAGGGTATATTATGCCCACCTTTTGAAAACATTGGAACCTTGTCAGTTATATTTTAAAGTTTTGAAAAAATGTTTTTCATTCTCCATTTAAACTTAGCCCAAAAATTTATGACTTAGTAGTAGATGTCAGTTTTCCTTATGAAGGTCATAGCCAATATTTTGATTTTACCTGCTTTTTTGGATTTTTATTTGGGTGGGAACAAAGTACCCCTTCCCATTGTAATACTCGTTATGGAAAACGCATTGGTACTGCTAGGGCTAAAAAGCACAACAGTGTTACTTAACCTTATCTGTTAAGTTGAAAATAAACGTGACTGTAATAATTCAAAGAATGTATGTATATACGGCATAGTCAGAAACGGTCTGAAAAGCTTGTAAGAGTTTTGCAGGGTAGTTTGTGCTGAGAAATAATTACTGACAAAAAAAATTCCATACGTTGTTACGTGTCCGAGCTAACTATCCAATCAGGCCATTGTGCGCACAGCCGGCCGCGTTGGTCTCGCGGTTCTAGGCGCGCAGTCCGGAACCGCGCGACTGCTACGGTCGCAGGTTCGAATCCTGCCTCGGGCATGGATGTGTGTGATGTCCTTAGGTTAGTTAGGTTTAAGTTGTTCTAAGTTCTAGGGGACAGATGACCACAGCTGTTAAGTCCCATAGTGCTCAGAGCCATTTGAACAATTTGAACCACTGTGCGCACAAATTCAAGCGGCCCGGCCAGACGCTGTTAGTGTCAGTTGAACTCATAGCGTAGATGATAGTGCAAGAGTCTGCTGAGCCTTTGGCTCGGGTTCGATCCTTGCTACGCGTCCCAAGTCTCGTTTTTGTATCGCTGTCCTGTTCGGTTTTAGGAAACCAAACTAAGAGCACATTTGGCGACACCGTCTCTGATTGGCCGCTTGAACTTGCACCACGCGCAACGGCGTGATTACCTGACTTCAATGCTAATTAACGGCGCAATGAATGGCATTTTTTTAATAATGATCTCTCAAAACAACCCCCCCCCCCCCCCCCCCTGCCATACCTTTACAAGCTTTCCAGACTGCTTCTGATTACCCCGTACATACGTTGCCTTTAGTCATAAAATCCTCTTGTTTTAAATGACTCATTATAGTGTTTCAGACATTTTGAAGCTATCTTCATCTCATTTGACTCTTACAAAGCCGACGTTCGTCTTTTTATGTGGCTTCTTGCATCTTGTGCTGTTATTTTGTAGAATGAGCTGAGTTTTGTTCGACGAAAACAGATCACTAGCATGGATAGAAGCATTTCTTACGAATACGGAAACGGAAAACTTAAGGAGCACAGAAAATGGCATAATGTATTATAATTCAGAATGAGAAGATTTGACGTAGGGCCAATACATAATATAAACATTACACATCGACAAACAAAACATAAAAGTTTTTTTCCTTGTTGCTTCTGTACTGCTGGATTATTTTGCTTTGTTTTGGAGAATACCGGCAATTTTCGGGCTAATTTTCCACTTAGTTCTTTTGGTTATGTACTTTATTTGCTACCGATTACGAGGGCTTTGTTTTTGGTTTTTTCTTCACGCACAGTTGCATATCGCTTGCAAATAAGGTAAACAAGAAACACAGGTAAGTGGAAAATTACTATGAAAATAGACAGTGTATTCCAGAACAAAGGATTAAAATTGGTGTAAAAAGTATGATCATAGAACTGCTTGCTACACTTAAAGGCTTAAACTTCAGATGACACTAGAATGTTACATGTTATGGTACACACATTCGCATATTTTCAGAAACTAGATGGGTGGCATACTTGATAAATTATGAAGGTATATGGAACGCAAATATATAATTACATTCATATCCGTCGTGTCTTATAAAACGATGGGGTATAATGATGAAAAAGAAGTAGAAGCATATGTAGAACGTGCCTATGACTGGTCTCCTTTTGGACAACGGCTCCCTCAAGTATACACTAATATCCATTAAAATTGCAGCACCAGAAGACGGCACGCAAAAAACGTCAAAACTTGCATGAACTGCATACAAAAAAAGACTGCGCGGCTGGTTACTCATTCAGAAATCTCATCTGAATATTAGTCGTTTGTGAGAAGCTAGTGTTATGCCTTGTGAATAAAGGAAAATAAAGGACGATAGCAACTAGGACTCACGCTCTGCGGGTTCTGAACAAAATTACGTACATAGGTAATAATAATAATAATTATTATTATTATTATTATAATTATTATTATTACTATTAGTATTAGTATTATTATAGATATTATCTAAGGCATTATTGAACAGAGCCGAACTTCAACTAGACCCAAAACTTGCAGATTATCAGGGTGGTTTTAGAAAAGGACATTCTTGTGCTGAACAGATCCTTACTTGTAGTCAGTATTAAGTCAGAGCTAACTAACGAATAAACAGTACGTAGTTACTTTCCTTGACTTCTAGAAAGCATACGATTCTTTCGACAGACATACCCTTATGAGAATTTTGCAGGAAACGGGCCTGGACCAGAAAACCCACAGCCTTATCCAAAAAGCCGGCCGGTGTGTCCAGCGGTTCTAGGGGCTTGAGTCTGGAACTGCGCGACAGCTACGGTCGTAGGTTCGAATCCTGCCTCGGGCAGGTTAGTTAGGTTTAAGTAGTTCTAACTTCTAGGGGACTGATGACCTCAGATGTTAACTCCCATAGTGCTCAGAGCCATTTGAACCTTATTCAAAAGACTCTGAGTAACACTAGATCACGAGTAAAGTTCAGGGGAACACTTTGAGAAAGCTTTGAGATAAAGACAGGAGGCTAGACAGGGAGATGGACTTTTACCTCTTCTCTTCAACTGTGCACTGGACAAGGTGATTAGAGACTAGCGAAAAGAAATGGAAGTACAATATATACCGAACAGTATTTACCTGGGGCACTAACGGAAGGGACCAGTGGTAGACTGTTTAGCTTTTACAGATGATCTGGCACTTATAGCAAGCTCAGTGCAAGTAGCAGCAAAGCAGCTCAGTATACTCATACTCCAGGCTGCCTAGGTAGGATTTCAATTGTAACTAGAAAAGACGAAATACCTCACCAACATCAGTGATACTCCAAGTGAACTACAGCTGGAACAAGGTCAAACTGAGAAAGTTGATAGATTCAGGTATCTAGGAGAATGTTTGGAACGTAATCTATCAGAAGAAACAGCACTAAGAACTCGGATTATTAAGTTACAAGTAGCATATCGATTAACCAAGAACATCTATAATAAAAAAAGCCTATGTCGCAATTCCAAACTAAAACACTACCAAACAGTTATCTGCCCTGAAGCCCTATATGCCTCACAATGCTTGAATCTGAAGAGGAAAGGCTTGACAGGTAAACTAAAGATTCAGGAGAGGAAGATCTTGTGAAAAATTCTGGGACTGGTCAAAACAGATGGTGAGTGCAGAAGACAATCAGACCAGGAGCTATACATTCATTGAGAAAATCACAGATGTAGCCAGGAAGAAGCGTTTCGCTTTCTACGGCACAAGGATGGACCAAACAAGACTAACCAACCCATTTCTCAACTACTGGAAGAGCAGGAAGACCGTGACATCATGGCTGATAGAAGTCAAGAAAGACATCCAGGAACTGAACATAACTGAAAGTGACATTAGAAACCGAGCACTTCTCAGAAGGATACTAAAAGAAAAGAGATATGAGGACAGATCACCCAGTAAAAACAACAGCTCCCGTTGGACAAAGGAGAGAAAGGAGAAACATAGGGAATGCGGGATTACTGGGTAAATATCAAGTCCCTCTCCAGGCTGAAAAGTTGAATATCGTGATCCTTAGCTAGCCATTTCGAAAGAATAATAAGAATAATATCAATAATAATAATAATTTACTGTGCCTCAACGGCTTGGGGTAAACCGTTTCACTGGACACCACTTCGGCGACTTGTGTGTCCCTAACTCATCCCAATTATCCAACTGGCGAAATTGGACCTACAATTTACTGTGGAATCCGAACAACGTTTTGTTTCTGGCGACTCCTCACATTGTTGAGAAGTGTAGGCTGGGTTAAGACGAAGGCTGAGAAATCCGTGGTTCGATCGAGATTCAATGCCGCGACCTTTCGGTTTTCAGGCACTCGCCTTACCGCTTTTTTTCCCTCCTTGTAAGCAGGAGACAACGGACGCAGTTTTAACGTGGACAGAGATCGGGTCCCGAGAGGCGTTGCCCCGATGCTATAGGTAGATAAACGAAAATAGAAAGAAGGATTTTCAGAACATGTATAAATAAAAAATATCAAAAAGATGGAGTTTGGAGACTAGCATCAAATGGAACAGTTTTTGAAGAAATAGAACCATTGGCAAGTAAAATAAAAAGAAACGAATCTCTTTCATAGGACATTTGATGAGGACAACAGAAAATAGAATTAGTAGGAGAAAAATTAAGAAACGATGGAAAAATAAGAGCAGCATTAGGTGGATCGCAGAGATCGAGGAGGACATGATGAAGTTACAGATTACGATGGTGGATTGAAAGGCAAGACGGACTCACTCAAGATACTTCAGGAAAAAAAAACACATTATCAATAAAAATTAACAAACAGATAATGGGAAGAGTGATTTCGGATGAGGAGATCTGAAAGAACGAAAAAGTATTTGGCCAACGAAAAACAGAAGAAACTAATTCATAACATTAAGTAAAGTGGTCCACTGTAGCCGATAAAATAAAAAAAGGGGGGGAGGGGGAGGGCACCTGAAGAGGAACCGTGAAGAAAATACCAAGAGGACCAGTTGTTAATTCAACACTAGGATTTTTTTTAAATTGTTTGTCAAGTTTACCAAAAGAAGATAAGAAGAATGAAACATTCGAACAGAGAAGGGATTCTACACTTAATTCAATTCCTTGACGATTAAATACCAGGTAGAGTATATTCGGGACGCAGGAGAATCTCACCGTAGGCTGTCGCTCCCGTCGCCCTGGAAAGAAAGGCCAATTGTCAGCGGAGTCAATTCCAATGTCTGTGTCCACAGGCGACCAACCCTTGACATAATGTATCCGTTTCATGGCAATGACTGCATCGGTATGTCTGGCTAAGGGCCAATGCAAAAAAGTCGAACGTTGGTGGGGGGAAGGTTGTGAAAGACTTGGTACCATGAGGACGCCACTTCCATCGGAAAAATAGCTAGGCTGACATTGGACCAAATAACCTTCCAGTCTGTCTCTGGCGATAGGAACCCCATAGTGGAAGAGCGATTTGGAAATGTTCGGCGACATAACGCCGTTTTGACAGAGAGATACTACTGGGAAAAAGTATCAACCCCCAAATAACTGACATCAAGGAAGAATCCACGAATATGCCTTAATTTATTATTTATCCTACCAACATATATTGGAGAGGATAAGCTCGCGGGTCGGAGAGAGGCAAAAAGGCGAGCTGCAAGTGACTGGGGGACGCGAAGACACATTAAAACAGTGCGTCGAAGAAACAAAGCAGAAGCCTTGGCTCGAACGTCAGGGAGGCCCAAACCTCCCATCAGACGGGGCCTCAAAAAAAATGGTTCAAATGGCTCTGAGCACTATGGGACTCAACTGCTGTGGTCATAAGTCCCCTATAACTTAGAACTACTTAAACCTAACTAACCTAAGGACATCACACACATCCATGCCCGACGCAGGATTCGAACCTGCGACCGTAGCGGTCGTGCGGTTCCAGACTGTAGCGCCTTTAACCGCTCGGCCACTCCGGCCGGCCGACGGGGCCTCGCCATAACCTCATAGCCCACCCGAAAAACAGAGTTTCGTCAGGTAAATTTTCCCGATAATCGTTGTGGCTTACTGGACGTCATCGCAGGAAAGGGAATGCCTTGATCAACACATAAATTTCCAAGGTCCTAACCTTATGAAGTAACTAGAGGAAGAGACGCTTGTGTTCAGGCATCGCTCCTTGAATTCTGTCAAAGACGCATTTCTAATGTAACGTAGTCATCTTCACCAGACAACGATCAGTTATAACACCCAAAGATCGCTTGCGGGTGATAGTCACAGCCCATGGGAACTCAATAGTGTCAAATTCCCTCAAATTGAGTAGCCGACACTTCCAGTCGTTAATCGGTGCTCCCATACGACGAAAAAACGCATCCAAAACGTTCTTGAGGACCAGTACCTCGCTATGAGTATGAAGAAGTACGTTAATGTCATCGCCATAAGCGCGAACGGTGAACCTTTCTTCCAATAACGACAAGCGACCCAGTCGAAAAACTATGGGCCGCACTAAGTGTTCCAGAAGTAGCACGAATAACGACACAGAAAGGGGATTCCCCTGTAGGACACCTCGACAGACTTTTATGGGGGGGGACACGACCATTCACGTCAACGGACTCCTGAATACCAGTAATTAGAGAGTGGATATCTGTCGTGCGGCCTCATTAAAACCAACAGTCGTCAACGATCGCAACAGAAAATTTTGAGTAGCTCGGTTAAACACACAATTAAAATCAATAAATGTAAAGCTCCCAACACAGGACAGGGGAAGCAATCGAAATAAGATCGCGACATCCAGCAATGGTAGTCAGGGGAGTACGACGCGGAGACAACTTCGATAACGTGCGACAGTGCCTGCAAGTAAAATCGACAAGCGGCTAGTTATCGCCCGCCCTACGATTTTATGATCAAAACTGAATAGCGTTAGCGGTCGGACCTGATCTGCGGACAGACTTCCCATCTTTTTGGGAATTAATACAGTTTTTCCGACCATAAAGGAGGGCGGGATGTGTCCCCCCTTGTACTACTTCATTCTGCGTAGATGTTATTGTATGTCCTATAAGAGGCCAAAACCGAACATATATTCTTGGCAAGCCCATCCAAACCCCGCGATTTGCAGGAAGGAGAGCGAAGTAGAGTGTCAGATGTCTCATCACTTTGAAAATCTGCCAAAAACTCCTCACAGAGAGCTGGCATAACAACACTGTCAAGGAGGGAAGTAAAATCAGCGACGTCCACTCTAGTGTAAAGATCGGAAAAAATCCGGAACGATAGTGCAATATATCAGGTTGGAATGACCCTCACGTCCGTCTATAGAGCGAATGGTAGTGAGACACATGCTTTGCGACTGCTGTCGAAGCCGAATGAGATGATACAGAGACGCCAACTCATCACGGAGAATCGAACGTGGCTGAGATCGCAAACGAAGACCATCTACATTGAACCTTCCTGGCAGATTAAAACTGTGTGCCCGACCGAGACTCGAACTCGGGACCTTTGCCTTTCGCGGGCAAGTGCTCTACCAACTGAGCTACCGAAGCACGACTCACGCTCAGTACTCACAGCTTTACTTCTGTCATTACCTCGTCTCCTACCTTCCAAACTTTACAGAAGCTCTCCTGCTGCAGAGTGAAAATCTCATTCTGGAACCATCTACATTGTTTGTAGTCCTAAGTTGCAGGAGGTCATAAGGATCACGCAGAGCAGCGTAATAAAATTCCCGAGTCCTCCTCATTTCATCTGCTTTACAAGCGCTACAGCGCCTCATTGCAGTTGCGAAGCCGAGGTTTGGCAATGGCAACCCACCATTCCACAAGTGAGGGAACGGATTGCCCGCTGTCATATTGCAGCAATAATATCATCCAGAGATGGGACCCACAGATGTAAAATACTTAGCTTCCTATTAGGGCGAGAATGATGTATCCGCTGCGGGACGTGGTTAAGACTCTTTGAAACAGCACAATGTTACTGACAGGAATTACACTAATTGATAAAAGTTGGCTACATAGCGAAGCAGACAAATAAAAACGATCCAATCGACTACCACAAGTAGCTTTAAAATACGTAACACGCCATAATGTGGGATATTTGCGGATCCGAGCATCCTGTAGACTCAAAGACGCCACTATATTATTAAGGTTACAACAATAGTTATAGCTGGGAGTCTGATCCACAGGACGAAAGGCGCAGTTGAAATGTCCTCTTATCAAAACGTTTTGTGGATTTTGACGAGGTAAGTAAATGAGGTTATCCTCATAAAAGCGCATATGTACCACCAGATCTAGATGGGGGACGCCGAGCGGGATTAGCCGAGCGGTCTCAGGCGCTGCAGTCATGGGCTGTGCGGATGGTTCCGGCGGAGGTTCGAGTCTTCCCTCGGGCATGGGTGTGTGTGTTTGCCTTTAGGATAATTTAGGTTAAGTAGTTTGTAAGCTTGGGGGCTGATAACCTTAGCAATTAAGTCCAATAAGATTTCACAAACATTTGAACTTAGATCTAGATGGAGCATACAGAAAAACTAAGGCGAAATCATAAAAACAACACCCTATACCTCGACCGTCATTTAGTATTTCAAAGTCTGTCAACAGAATACCGTCCCTATAAAGCACCGCCACGCCAGTAGAACTTTCTGGCGCACCATTAAAAGAACATAGAATACCCAGGCAGAAAAAAAACACATCAAATAACACTTCTTGCAAACACACAACATCAGCCTGGAATCATAAATAAACTGTCGTAATGCAGCTAGCCGTAATGGGGATCTTATCCTGTTGACGTTTAGGATAAGAGACGTGTGCATCTGCATTAGGCATGAGAGTAGAACTAGAAAAGAATTTACACGTCACATCCTGCCTCCCCAGCACAGGCAGGCTGCAGAGACGAAGGTAAAGGATTTCAATCCCCTCAACTGGAAGGAGCAGATCCCATGCTTTTTTTTTTTTTTTTTTCATCGCGACGCTGCACGCTCATGGTGAAGACGTTGTTTCACACCACACCGTGACAATACAACTTTTCGACGCGGAAGGGTAGAGGGCTCATAAAGATCCACTGCGGGGAGGAAGGCATCCACACTTCACTCTACTGAATGAGAGAAACATAACCGGGAGCGATGAACATCATCATCAGATTAAGAAGAGAGAGGCAATGCAGCGTCTGAAGCTGTCTGCAGCATCAGGATACTCGGAAGGGAATCCGCAGTAACCTGTTCTTCATGGTATCAGATTGAAGAAGGGATGGCTTTTCACCAGAACACTGGAAAGTCAGAACAGTAGACGATGTTTCTGTTAAATCATCGGAAACAACTCGACCAGACGTTCCTAGAGGTGCAGGAGAGGACACAGGTGCAACATTCATTTCAACATAAAAGGAACCAGCCTCGTCATTCCTGGCGAAACAAGAACAGTATTCAAAGCGTCACCACTTATGATGTACCTTCCATCACACTTTCTCGGAGTGGGGGGGGGGGGGGGGGACTTGTAAATCTTCACCATCCTGAGTCAGCCGGTGTTTAAATTGTGCTACCAGTTCCGGCGCCTTAACGGCAACAGGGCCGCCTCTGAACTTGCCAGTAACGGCGGAAAGTTGCGTGGAGTGGGGGGCAATGTCTCCCCAACGTCCTCTAAAGCTGGAGAACTGCTGCCAGCAGATCGCGAAGGTACTAATTCAGCTAATGTCAACGGACGAAGTTTTTCAGAGGATGACTTCAAAACCGCAAAACAGAGCGGACAGTTGAATCTGAGATAGACTCTTCCATTACAAGTTACAAATGAAGCAGATTCCTTCTACCCTGCATACGTAACATGCATCCGGTAACCGCAACCATTCAGGAGTAAGGGAATATTCTTCTGAACAAATTTCTACGGTTCGGATAAGCCGGTCTACTTACAAGGGATCTTGAAACTTCACAATAGATGCATACAAATGAGAATCAACATAAGCAGCACCAGATGTAACTCGAATCGTATCAGCCAATCAATCGTGAATTTCTAGAGAGCCCGGTTGCACAAGACGCAGCTTCTTATGAAAGCTGCAACAAACGGTACCCCGACGAAGAATTTCTTGGGAGATTCGACAGACGTAATGGCGCTGGCAGCGAGCAAACCGACAACGAACTCCTCTGGGCACGAACGAAATGAAAGCGGCCGATACACGCACAAGACAGAGTACACAAAAATTTGCGACACATGCGGCGTTGCTATACGGACGGAAGTAGGAACAACCTGCTCGCTCGACGCGTAAGGCGAAACACACCGCTAGACCACGAGGGCCGACGTGCATATAGACAGTTCATCTACAGGTTTGGTAGCGTACCTGCGGGTATCAAAATATGTGATACAGGTGGCCGTACCTTTTGACTGCATTGATGTAGAAGTTTACATTTTTACACCTTAGTATTCGATGTATAAATTTCAACGATATGCCTCTACCAGTTCGTGAGAAAAAGGAGTCTTAACAGACAGACTGGCGGGGAAAAATAGCAAAACAAATAGGTTCTTATGTAATATATTTACAAATTAACAATTTTTGGATTTTTTTCTTTACTTGTCAATTTCAATGATTCTATGTCAACTGGAAGTAGCCTATAGGTGTTGATGTGTTAGTTTGCAAGTATCGAAATATGTGGAATAAATGGTAATAAATTTTGATTGCATTAACTTAGAAGTTTTAATTTTTCACATCGGTATAGGATTTTTGACCTCAATATGTGACGTAAATTTCAGCTCGATATCTCAAATTGTTCCTGCAAAGGAGGGGTCTTAACAGTCGGACAGACAGAGAGACAGACAGATGGAGAACAAAGTGGTCTTCTGAGGGTTCCGTTTTTACTGATTAAGATACGGAACTCTAAAAAATGAGAAACGCCTACCACCACTTTTCGAAACTCGACAGAGGTACGAGTGTGGTCTATCAAGACTACAGTCAATCACTATACTATACAGGATGAGTCAAGAGGAAAGATATATATTGTTTGAGGGGTGATAGAATTGGCGATTCTCAACAAAATCCTTCAAATGAACTTATGGCCTTTTCTTAATCGTGCAATTGTTTGTAAATCACGGGCGTCAGTCGCATGTCCTTCACCCGCACCGACATGCGAATACAACCTCCAACGCAGTGTCCCTTTACTGAGCGTAGGTACACGTTGATCCAGTGGTAGGGTTCCGATATGTCGTCACGGCAACTGACTTGCACTCAAGCTGGACTGATGCTACTCAATTACGGACATTTCGACGGAAACAACTGCCGATACATTCCTTACTACATGGAACTTCTCGCTCGTGTTTTCGACGCATGTGTTCAAGTAAAAGACCATACGAATGAGTTCAGACCAGCAACACAGGAGCAGCCTACTAGAGCTGCAAAACACAATGCAGTTGACGGTGGAATTCTTGAGCATCTTTTGTGCACAAATGCACACGATTAAACAAAATGTTGGATCACAACGTTTCATTTACTATCACCTGCATTTGTCTGACTTTATTAGTTTTCTCGGAAACTGTTAAGAAGAGGGCGTATATTCATGTGACTTTTTTTGTTGAGAAAGACTAATACTAACACCACTAAAAGCATACACCTTTCTTCCTGACTCGCTCCGTGCTGCTACTCGCATTTGTTTGGTTACCACGACTGTCCTGGGTATAGGGAATCGATGGGTTTAGAAGGGCCATAACTCCATTCAGGAGCTCAATGGCCCCACACTACTAGCCCTCTAGAGGACAGATACGTTCTATGGCCCGATCGGCGGCGTAGTGTCAGGAAACAGCCTTGTTCGAGCAAGCCAAGTATCCACACGGATAGTGCGACGACGTTTGGAACACCATGGGCTGGCAGAACGGCGACCTACTAAGGCTATACGTGGCAACAGAGAGCTAGACATACAAACTCTGGTGCCTCCAACGACAAAAAACTGGACACAAGAGTGGCATCACGTAGTCCTTTCCCAACGTGTCCCCACTATGCGTACTGTATCACGATGTACTTATCTGTGTGTGTGGGAGTGTCGGAGAAATCGAAACGCCTCTGGTTCGCATAGCCTGTAGTCTGGACAGCAGCCACTACGTCTCTGTCGTGTCAAGGCTTGTGGCTGTGCCTTATCTTTGAAGTTTTCGTAACGTAATGTATCAACAAGATAACGCCAGACCGCATGTTGCCCGTGCTCTCCTGATCTGCCCAGCACGCTTTCTAGATCTCCCACCCATCGATAACATCTGGTTATGTGTTGCAGAGACTCTACAGCTGATAAACCCTGGCACAGAGTTGAAACAGCATTGGAATGACTCGGTAATATCTGTCATCCAAGCTCAATTTCCCACGACACTGTGTTGTTTTATAACCAGTTATTGCTGCCAAAGGTAGCATCTCTGTCCACAAAGTTTTCCACACGCTTTCCCCCTCTAAATCACCTTCTAACTTAATAATATGTACTTCCTAAAAGTTGTTCCATTCCATAGTGGCGTGGTTGCACACAACCTCATTATGGTTAAAATGCAAAACTCCGGCTGACCCTGCCCTCAGTATTCAGGTCTCTCAGTAACGCGGCGGCTCACATCCGGCCTTTTAATCGATAAACTGAGAATGACACGCACAGCAATGAATTATCGTGCTCAACAATGTTGCTAGTTAATTACAGTGTTAAGCAATGCTACACATTCCAGGAGGAGGAGAAGTCGATGAAGAATTTATTACCAAGTGGGTGAATGAGGAAAACTGTGGGATAGACCAAATTATAAAAGATGAAGAAATAATCAAAAGTGTGCAGAAAAACAGTGATGAAAATGATGAAGGAGAGGAGAGAGCATGAAGATTTCTGCTTGTAAAACGGTTGAATGCTTGCGTCGTGTATCACTATCATCACTGCGACAACTAAAAATTCGAGACATGTTTCATAGTGAGTGATACTTCTATGTATGTACACATTCAGGAACTAAGTTTTCTATGATAATGAATCTTACGATTTAATAGCGTATAGTCCCTATGTTTTTAAAATAAATTTCAGGCACTCTCAAATACTTAGGTATTTCTGCTAATCCGACTCCCATATGTACAAGAGAGGACAACAATATAATCAATCTGGCGTGATCTGGCCGGCCACTGTGGCCGAGCGGCTCTAGGCGCTTCAGTCCGGAACAGCGCGGCTGCTACGATCGCAGGTTCGAATACTGCCTCGGGTTTGGATGTGTGTGATGTCCTTAGGTTAATTAGGTTTAAGTACAGTAGTTCTAAGTCTAGGAGACTGATGACCTCAGGTGTTAAGTCCCACAGTGCTTAGAGCCATTTGAACCATTTGACGTGATCCTATCATGCACTGCTACAATGGTGCAGTTGTAGGTACAATACCAAAGGAATAAACTGAAAAACAGATATAAAAACAGACCGGAAAAAACTCCGGTAGGAGAGAGTGGTAGAGAACAGAAGCAGAAAATGAAAGACTCGAGTTACCTTATGAGCGCTGGTGACAAGTCACAGCAGCGCAGAACAAGACCACAATCGCAAACTATAAATATCGCTCCAGACCAAAACGGTTCCGGAGGCCCGTTCGCATACACAAAGAGCGTATTTATGAATGGTAAGAGCACGAGCAAAGTGGAGGGCTAGTAGTAATTGCGCGCACTAGGTGGTGCTGTTAGCGTGGGTGCAGTTCAATAATAGCAACAAACGTAAAAAAGTAATGCATTCTTCCTACTATACTGTATATAAGTAGCAAGCAGAATTTCATTGTTTGTTAACCTTCTTGGTGTCGCAGTTTTAAAGGCTATCAGTATATTTAGTACGTCGCAGACAGAAGTGCTATGAAATCATTTTCATCTTCAGTATAGCTCATCTCGATTTCGTGTACACTATATTTTAGCGACTAGCGGAAATTTACTCACAACCCTCCCATGGACAGAATAATCTGGACTAGAAAGAATGACTTTTATACACTAAGATATACACTGCTTCTTATTTTTAGCACGAGATGTCTAGTAGCTTAACCTTCCAATGTAAAGGTTCATAAAATAACTTCTATATTTATTAAAAATGAGTATATATTTCAGCTTTCATATGAAGTTGCTCACCTTGCTGTAAAACAACGACCCAGAGGCAGTTAGCTACTTTTACTGTTAAAAATCGCCCTATTTCAGTTATCTAATATTAGCCTTTGGTTATTAAGTATGATTTATAAAATTATTTTTAAGGATGATTTTGACTGTTAGCAGTGAAGTCACATCTTGGTTACTGACAAGCTGTAAAGTCTAAGTGGTCGTCTAATTTAAACTATCGAGACAAATTACAGAAACAGTCATGATAGTTGGCACATGTGAAATCTGTGTTTTCATAAACCTATCTCGTGAGTTTTTGCGTCACATTCGAGAGGAGCAGCTCTCAAATCCTATCACACTATCTGAATTCAGGATTTCATAGTTCTTCTAAATCGATTAAGAGAAATTCCGAGATGGCTCTTTTGAAAAGAAAACTGTGTGCAACGTATGGTGAATCTCACAGCTTTATTTTAGTTGAACTGTCTAATTACTTCGATACCATACACACTAATTACATTAACACGTATAGAAATCTATGTAAATCCGATACACGTTCAATTCTGCGTTTTGTGGGAAGATCAAATTACAATAACATTTATTGATCTCACTGATCCATCAACTCTAATGTGTCGATGTGTTATGATTTGCACACATTCATTTTCCATCTTATAGCATCTTTTGATTATGACGTACGTCAGAATGATTGTGTTCGTGCCGAAGACTCAGGGTGACAAAGTCCCTCGGTACATATTATTAGATGCATGTGAACAGTTATACATAAATTACTACTGAATGAATATAGCTACATAAAAACATTAATTATTTCATGAGCACTTATCGCAGAAATACGTTGTCCCAGAAGTAAATGCACTTATAAAACTGAAGTGAATAATACGCACCACCAAATTATTCTGACAGTTTTAAATTTTATTTATATTTATTATAATTATAAATAGTAATTTCACGTCAAAATAAATGGTACACTGCAAGAGGCACGATGTAAAAGTGCAGAATATTCATAGTGAAACCGGATTTTTGGCTCACAAGTAAAGGCGTATTTTGTCTGTTTCTAAGTAGAACCTCTATGGACAGATATGCAGTTGGTGTCGAGCTGGAACGCATGTGTGGGTTTTCGTCGTCTACTTGAAAAAACTTAAGAATTTTAGATTGCCAAAAATAATGCCGTATTCACAAGTAAATGCACTTGTACTCTTGAGTAGTGAGTTGTCATCAAAACGAACTAGTAATTTTCACACACCGTGTCTCTGTTCATCCATGGACCACCCAATGGAACAGAAGCCTAAGTATTCGCAGCAGTCGTGTAGTTGTATATTCCTGCATTTTTAGTGTAAGCTAGTCGCATGTAGGATTTTTCATTGCCGTGTGCTAACATTCAGTGATTAAATTCACTGACACAAACAAATAGGATCGAAGTTGATTTTTGAGGGAGCTTGGAGTTATAGATGCTGACTTAAAAGTTTTCAAACACTTACTGGAAACTGCTTGTGTTAAAGTAACAAGGCAAGCGTACACGGCACTCGTAACCACATATTCAGAGACCCACACACTGTGATTCAGCTGCCCCCTGCCGATTCGTTGTATGTAACCCGCACTACATCTGTATCAGGAATGGCATCCAGACAGGCGATAACCACGTATCGATAGAAGTTCGCTCTCAGAGCTCTGGGCGACAGTTACCAAACGGAATCATACTGTAAAAGGTACGAGTGACGATTGACCACGAGTTACACGATATATCTGGACTAAGATATAACTTGCTTCTGCCATACTTACCCAAGTGTCTCCAATCATACTTCGTGTAATTAGCGGCGTAGTCATATAGGTTTTCCATGTCTCTCCATGTATATTTCGTTCACAGTAGTTAATCTTTCGTAAATTGTTCAGAGTTTATAAGCTGGAAATATGTTATTTTTACTCTTCCCATCTTGATGGTTCAAATGGCTCTGAGCACTATGGGACTTAACATCGGAGGTCATCAGTCCCCTAGAACTTAGAACTACTTAAACCTAACTAACCTAAGGACATCATACATATCTCTTGTTAATTTTGTTGTTTCCGATGGTGAAACACACTTTATAAGGCAACGTTTCTGAAGCATTGACGAAAGATTAAGCACTATAAACGAAATAAACATACAGAAACGTCCAAAACCGCTAATTACACAAAGAAAGATCGGAGATGTTTGTATAAGTACGGCAAAAGTAAGGTAATTTGGTCCAAAAATACCTTTTAACTCATGGCCAATCCTGTCTTGTATTTTTTACAGTATGATTCCTTTTGGTAAAGTTTGCCCAAAGCTGTGAGAGGGGATTTATATCGAAAGGTGCCTGTCTGGATACCATTCTTGATATAAAAATAGTGCGTGTTGCATAAAACGAATCGGTAGGGGCAGCTGAATTACCTTTATGTACCCCTTAAGAAAATCGGGCAGGGGGCGGTTCAAATCCCCGTGCGGCCATCCACATTTAGATTTTTCGCAATTTTCCAATTTAGTTCAAAGCGAAAGGCAGGATGGTTCCATAAAAACGGCAAGGGCGATTTCCTTCCTCATCCTTTGTCAATCCGAGTGAATGCCCCATTTCTAATGAAATGTTCATGATCATCATGGACAGAAGGCTAAACCGTAATTTTACTTCCTTCCTTCGAGCATTAAACAGGGTTTGCAATCTTCAGTGGCATGTAATTTTGTAACCCTCTTCTTGAAATAAAATTTGTACATCACTTTAGCAAGTAGCTTGTGAAAAGCAATAAATGAAGTTGCCTTCGTAACAGGTACTAATCCTCATTTGGAATGCGGAAAAACAACATTCAGTGGAAAGTCAAGTGTCTGGGAGCTGGGCAGCCTACATTACTACTGTGTGTGTGTGTGTGTGTGTGTGTGTGTGTGTGTGTGTGTGTGTGCGAACCGATTTCGCTCTTAACGTCCTATGTCAAGAAGGATGAGAAATCGCTATCGGCGAAATCCATAATTTTTATCTGTTTTTGCTGCTATAGCAAGTGGCAACAAGGTGTCAGTTCATTAATACTCTATTTACATAGGAGACAGTTCCCCACTAGATTTTTCTAGGTGCAGAGGAATGAAGAGGTCACAGGCATACATGTCATACATTGTGAAGTGATGCTTAGCGCATCTACTGCACTGGTCGCTTCCAACACATGTTGTAAGTACGTAAACTTATATCCGAAAGAAAGTAAGTTAGCAGAAAGAAACTTGAGACAGGTGTTAAGTTTTCTGTCAACCCATGCTATCAATAATGACTACAGAAGGCTAGTGTGTGCGTCAATGCGAGATACTTTTAAGAGTTTCCACAATGAAGCACTGTCTCGATATCCGACAGATAATCGGAAGAGATTGTGGTCTTATGTAAAGCGTACCAACGGAATGACACAATCAATGCCTTCACTGCACGACAGCAATAGTAATGTTACCAATGGCAGTGGAGTCACCCAATACGGTATCCCGAAATATTTCAGAATGTTGATCAAGAACGTTTGCCAACATGAGTGATTTAGGTGTGTATACAATTGTTATCGTGAAGTAGCTTACGTCACTTAACAAAGACAATTCCTTCGGTCCACATTGTATACCATTTACGTTCCTCCGGGAGTGTGCTGATGAAATGGCTTCATTTCTAGCAATTACATCCAAGCGCTAGCTAGACGTAACAGCCGTACCTAAAGACTGGAAAGCTGCGTAATTCACACCGGTACGCGAGAAAGGAAATGGAGATAATCTGCTGAATTATAAACCTGTATCGTTGACACAGATCTGCAGTAGGTTCTTGGAACATACGGTGTATTCGAACATTACGAAACACCTCGAAGAAAAATAGTTATTGACATATAACAAGTATGGAGTCCGAAAATGCCGTTCTCTGAAACGTAACTAGCTCTTTATTCGCACGAAGTAATGAGCAGTATCGATAGCGACCTCAAGTTTATACCGTATTTATAGACTGACGGAAGTGTTTTGACACTATTCCTCATCAGCGGCTTCTAATCAAATTGCGTACCAACAGAATATCTCCTCAATTGTGCTACTGTATCCGTGATTTCTTGTGAGAAAGTCCACAGTTCATAGTAACTGGCGGGAAGTCATTGATTTAAATGGAAGTGATATCTCAGCTTTCCCAAAGTAGTGCTATAGGCCCTACGTTGTTCCTAATCTACACACATAATTTACGAGACAAGAATTGCTGCTTCTGGTACCAATAACTGAACCCCCTTTCCCTATTCCACTCGCGAATAATTGTTGGTAAGCCTCTATATCAGCTCTAATTTCTCGAATTTTCTCGTCGTGGTCACTTCGCGAGACGTATGCGGGTGGAAGTAATACGTTGTCCGACTCTAGCGGGAAAGTGTTCTCTGGAAATTTCAATAGTAATCCTCTCTGTGATTCACAATGCCTCTCTTGTAACATCTGCCACTGGAGTTTTTCGAGCATCTCTGTAACGCTCTCGCACCGACTAAACGATCCCATGGCGAAATGCGCTACTCCTCGTTGGATCTTCTCTATCTCTTCAATCAGTCCTACATGATGAACAGTACTTACAATCGGTCGAACAAGTGCATTATACACCTCTTCCTTCGTAGATGGCCTACATTTCCTTAATATTCGTCCGTTGAATCTTAGTTTGACATCTGCTTTACCTACTATTTGTTTTATGTGGTCATTCCACTTATGGTCGCTCTGGATAATTACTTCTAGATATTTTAATATATACACTCATGCTCATAAATTAAGGATAATGCTGATACATGGTGAAACACGCTCTGATGGGCGGTCTGTGGGCTTAAACCACCTCGGGGTATGACCATACGGTGCACTTGACCTGCGGTCGTCGCACGGTGGCACTGGCAGCAGTAGACACACGCAGAGATGTGTTGGTGCATGTCAGAGTACGGTGCAGAGAGTAAGAGTGCAGACTTTACAGATGTGCTAATGGTGATTATGTATTGAAAATAGCTCGAAGAACAGATATTGATGACGTTATGAGGGTAGAATACTAGGGCGACTGGAGGCTGGTCAAACACAGCAGGTCGTAGCTCGGGCCCTCCGTGTGCCACGAAGTGTGATCTTAAGATTATGGCAACGTTTCCAGCAGACAGGAAACGTGTCCAGGCGCTACAGTACGGGACGTCCACAGTGTACAACACCACAAGAAGACCGATATTTCACCATCAGTGCCCGCAGACGGCCACGGAGTACTGCAGGCAGCCATGCTCGGGACCTTACCGCAGCCACTGGAACAGTTATCTCCAGACACACAGTATACAGACGACTCAACAGACATGGTTTATTCACCCGGAGACTTTTATGGTGCATTCCACTGACCCCTGGTCGCAGGAGAGCCCGTAAAGCCTGTCGTCAAAAACACAGTACATCGTCACTGGAATAGTGGTCCCAGGTTGTGTTCACGGATGAGTCCAGGTATAGTCTGAACAGTGATTCTCGCCGGGTTTTTATCTGGCGTGAACCAGGAACCAGAGACCAGCCCCTTAATGTCCTTGAAAAGGACCTGTATGGAGGTCGTGGTTTGATTGTGTGTGGTGGGATTATGATTGGAGCACGTACACCCGTGCATGTCTCTGACAGAGGAACTGTAACAGGTCAGGTGTTTTGTGACGTCATTTTGCACCAGTATGTCCGTCTTTTCAGGGGTGCAGCGGGTCCCACCTTCCTCCTGATGGTTGACAATGCACGGCCCCGCCGAGCTGACATCGTGGAGCAATACCTTGAAACAGAAGATATCAGGCGAATGGAGTGGCCTGCCTGTTCTCCAGACCTAAACCCCGACGAGCACGTCTGGGATGCTCTCGGTCGACGTATCGCTGCACGTCTTCAAACTCCTAGGACACTTCAGGAGCTCCGACAGGCACTGGTGCAAGAATGGGAGGCTATACCCCAGCAGCTGCCCGACCGCCTGATCCAGAGTATGCCAACCCGTTGTGCGGCCTGTGTACCTGTGCACGGCGATCAGATCCCACATTGATGTCGGGGTACAAGCGCAGGAAACAGTGGCGTTTTGTAGCACATGTGTTTCAGGACGGTTTTCTCAACTTATCACCAATACCGTGGACTTACAGATCTGTGTTGTGTGTGTTACCTGTGTGCCTATGCCATTAGCGCCATTTTTGTGTAGTGCCACGTTGTGTGGCACCGTATTCTGCAATTATCCTTAATTTATGAGCATGAGTTTATATTGTTTCTAGCAGTTTGTCATAGATATGTAGTTTTACAGTAATGGGTTTCTTTTCCTATGCATGAGCAGTGTGCTACATTTATTAAGTTTCAGAGTCAACTGCCAGAGCCTGCACCATTCATCAATCCTAAAAGATCATTCTGCAAACCTATACCATCTTCTGGCGATGCTGCTTTGTTGTAGATAACCGCATCGTCGGCGAACAGTCTTAAAGAAAATCCAACGCTTTCTGCTAGATCATTTATATTCACTGTAAACAATAACGGTGCTACCACATTTCGTTGGTGTACTCCGGAAATTGCCTCTACAACTGTCGATTTTGTACCTGTAAGAACAAAGTGCTGATTTCTGTCTGCAAGGAAGTCTTGAATCCAGTCTCAATCTGGTCCGATACTCGATAAGTTGGTATTTTTTTCACTAATCAACATTACGGGATGGTGTCAAGTGCCTTCCTGAAGTCAAGAAACACGGCATCAGCTTGAGCGCCATTCTCTACAGGGCAATGGGTCTCGTGGAGGAACAGAGCGAGATGAGTTTCACAAGATCTCAGTTTGCAGAATCCATGTTGATTTTTGTAGTAGATAATTTCGTTCTACAGATCATTCTCGAGCATAATACATGTTCCATAATTCTGCACGAGGCTGGCGTCAACGATATAGTCCTATAATGACGTGCACCTGTCCTACGGTCCTTCTTGAAAGCCAGCAGGGCCTGCGCTTTCTTCCAGTCGCTAGGTACCTTTCGTTGCTCCAGCGAACAACGACAAACTGGTGCTCCTAGTAGAGGAGCAAGCTCGTTCACATAATATCTGTAGAACCCTATTTCACTACTAAGCGATTGTAGTTGATTTTCTAATTAGCGATCAATTATGTCAATATCTATCGTTTCGGGGTTCGTAGGACGATTGAAAGAAGGGACCGTCTTACGATCTTCCGCGTTGGAACAACTTCGGAAGACCGTATTCCAGCCTTCTCTCCGCTGTCTTCCATTATGTGCCAGTATGTCACTGAGTGAATGAATAAAGGATTTAGAAACGATTACTGATTTTACATAAGATCGAAATCTCTTAGGGTTTTTACTCAGATCGGTTGACAAAATGTTTCTTTCAAAGCCAATGAACGCGTCTCTTATTGCTCTCCTTACGCCCATTTTCTCTTCATTCAGGTTTTTGTTTGTCAGCTGGGTGTTGACTTCCCTCAAGTACGTGATGAAACTCTCTTCGTTTACGTAGCAGTTTTCTAATACGGCTGTTAAACCAGGGTAGATCTTTCCTATCCCTTAAGACCTTGCTTGGAACATATTTGTCTCTGGCATTCTGAAAGATGTTTTTGAAATTTTTCGATTTATGCTCCATATCTTCGCCCTTATCACTGAATATTTGATGCTGATTACTCAGATACTCTGAAATTTGTATCCTATCACTCTTGCTAAGCAAAAATATCCAGCTACCTTTCTTAACAATCCTTGTAAAACCCTTGGCCAAAGTTGATACCACAGCCTTATGATCTCTGACATCTTTCTCTACTTTAACTGATTTGAGAAGGTCAGGTCCTGTTTGTTGCCAGGCAACGTTACGTTCGCTAGTTGGTTCCCTGTCTGCTCGAAGTAATTTTCGGACAAGACGTTCAGAATAACATCACACGAATCCCTGTCTCTGGCACCAGTTCCGATAGCATACAATTTGTGTTTTGACATATACTTATGCTTTAATGTAATTCTTACATCGTTTTATGTCCCACCATTTACAGAAATGTATATGACTTTTGTTATGCATACAGGTGAATTCAGTAACTAAGATTTTAGATAACCTGTGTACATGTGCACTTGTATTGCTCGTGTTTTGACGTTTATATGTATTATTTGTGTTTCTATATACATATATACTGCGAAAAAGGGAGAGAGATAGCGAATATTTAATTGTATAAGGTAAGAATGAATGTGTTCAATAAGGAGTGCATCTGAATTAGTTTTTAAGTCATTAATATATGAGTGATAATATTAATGCAACGCAATTTCATAAAGTAAATGAGTGTGAGTTAGGAATTTATGTAGACAATTATTCTAAAATTGATTTAAAAGGCTGAATAAAAACTTGTGAACTAGTGCTCCCTTTGAATATCATGTTTCATGAAATAAAATTTTTGTCTTCACTAGCAGTTACTATGAACGTGTGATGGATTACAATAAGTGTGATTGCATTATGTAGTAGGATGTATCCTTGACAAAGTTTCTTTCCCTTACCTAACAGTCCATGGCACGACAAGCACACAAACTCAGCGCCTGACAAATGAACATTTCCTTGGTGTACTTACGCCGTTCAAGTGTAATTACATCTGCACAAATTTTGAAAGTGAGGGAGGAGTCGTGTTGTGTGGCTGTTTTTGTCAAAACTGTCACGTTTTATAATAAAACTCCATTAAATTAATACATACAGCCAATATAAATCAATTTACCATTTGAAAAGAGATATCAAGTATGGTTAACGTTAAAACAAATGATTACCGTAGTACTATACTGCTACATTTCCCTATTAATTTCTTATTGCGGATGATTGTTTAAATGTGGAGTGGGAATTCTTTTGAGCGCACATCAAGCAGAGGCCAGCTGAGCAGGGGAGAGCTAATCAGTGTTCAGACACTAGAGGGGGGGGGGGGGCAGTCCTCTTCAAAGGACAGACCCTGCAACTACAGCAGAGGAAGAAGAAGCCAACTAGGAACTGGGATCAGTGTATTGCATGTGGCCCAAGCTCTGCTCTAGAGACACTGTCTGTCTTTGCGCCCTAAATGAAGAAAAACTGTTCTGTACTGTTTTGAACGTAGGGAGTCTTCTTGCCCCAAATAGAAGCAGTGAGATCTAACAATGACGTTGAGCCATGCCCGGCTCGCGTTGATGCCGTTTGTTCTTTGGCATTTTGTCGCAATCTCCCTGAGTTACTACCGTAACGAGTTGCTGACTTGCCTCTGTCAGTGGCAGCAGCAGTGCTTATCGATACTTTTACTGCTGTGACTGCTATATTTCCATGAGATGGTGTGTGTTGGTTGGGACAGAGCAGCGAGGAAGTCTCCGCGGCGTGAGGTCAGGCTGTGACCACTGGCGGCATGCACGCGCGGTCAGATTGTGAGGCGCTAGCTGCGAGAGCTACAAAGTTCGTTGCCCACAGAACTTGGACACTGAAGTTGAGCAATCAGTTAACCTACTATGAAACCTCAACTGCTGTGACATCTCTTCGTTCATTGCTGGTTGTTGCTTCCTGGGCCATTCCAGCTAGCAGTAACGTATGGGGCCGGTCGAAGTGGCCGTGCGGTTAAAGGCGCTGCAGTCTGGAACCGCAAGACCGCTACGGTCGCAGGTTCGAATCCTGCCTCGGGCATGGATGTTTGTGATGTCCTTAGGTTAGTTAGGTTTAACTAGTTCTAAGTTCTAGGGGACTAATGACCTCAGCAGTTGAGTCCCATAGTGCTCAGAGCCATTTGAAGTAACGTATGGTGTGTTGGAGTCGCCGGCCGGTATGGCCGTGCGGTTAAAGGCGCTTCAGTCTGGAACCGCGTGACCGCTACGGTCGCAGGTTCGAATCCTGCCTCGGGCATGGATGTGTGTGATGTCCTTAGGTTAGTTAGGTTTAATTAGTTCTAAGTTCTAGGGGACTGATGACCTCAGAAGTTAAGTCGCATAGTGCTCAGAGCCATTTGAACCATTTGTGTTGGAGTCGGCGAAATTTTGCAGCCATCTTCCTGTATGGTCTTTAATTATTAAATTGATTATTTTATCAGCGAAGCGCACCAGCGGTATTTTCTGCCTTGGTGGCCGTTAACGCCCCAGTTACCTGCCCTGGTCGTTAGTGTAGTTTTCCGGCAGTGTGTTTTCCTCGCCGTGTTGATGCTGTCCGAAATGGCGCGTAGTTTGAAAGCCTTTTAGTTGTTTGTTCATATTTTTTTCTTAAGAGTGGTTATTGTGCCTTGGCTGTTCTTAGACGCCAATTTGGGAGACGTAGTGCTGCTGTTATCTTCGCCCTCGGCTCATATTTTCCGTAGTCGTGCCGTTGGTCGGGCGGAAGGGAATTGATTAGGTTGTTGGGCAGTCCTTCAGTCGTCTCTGGGTCGGGTTGCCATCCGATTATTTAACCTTACTCTTGGCTGCCTGTCTCACCTCACCTTATGGTAGAGCTATCTCCTCAGGCCAACCCTTGGAACACTTCTGAGCACCACTGTTCTGTTTATTTTAGATTGTGATTTCCACTCTTCAGCCGACTTAAATTAAAAATTTGAAGATTGATGTGTTTAATAACTAAAATTTTGAATGTCTGTTCTATCTGAAAGTCTTGTTATCCAGGCCCTAAGTCCTGAGTTGTTCAATGTCCAGCATGTGGCCTTTAGCCGAGCTTTTACGTGATATGTTTTTAAGATTAGGCCTTCAACCATCTTAAATTAAAATTTTGAAAATTGATTTGTTTAAAACTAATTTTTTTTAAAATTTGCTCAATCTGAAATTCTTGTTATCCAGGCCCTAAGCCCTGAGTTGTTCAATGTATTGTGTGTGCCCTTCAGCCGAGTATTTACGTGAAATATTTTTTTTAAAAATAAGGCCTTCAGCCGCGTGTATTCTTTAAAGCAATTTTTTTATAACTTGTGTTCAGGCCTTCAGCCGATCTTGTTTTTTGTGTGGCTTTGAGCCTTCAGCCCAGGAGGTATTGCAAGTGTTCTTAACTAGGCCTTCAGCCGTATTGTTTTAATTTGATCCTCTCAAGGCAATGTGTATTTAAGTGGTTCTCAGGAAAATAAAAGTTTGTGTGTTTGGTGCAACTAACAGCAACTGATTACGGCCCCCTCCACAACCATAACATGATCCGCTCTATCCTGCGAAACCAGATTTCACACGTGGAACCCAGTATCAGAAAGTGGTGTTTCCTGCTGGAAGCCCGTATTCTGCAAACAACTTGGTGCAGGACAGAATAAATGTAAGATCTCTGTAATGGAGTGCTAGAAGAGGTAATTCAGCCCTTTTGTGCTTAAGAACACGGAACCTTCAGCTGTCAGGCTGGTGCCAGGTAAATTTAATTGTTGTTGATTCTGCTAAGAAACAGTAAGAGCAGAGTTTCATTTCTGGAACGGCCAGATTGATCGGCTCTTGAATGAATCAATGTCACTGGCGATCGAAATCATACACATGGGTTACATTCAAAAATACAAAAATTGTGCTTCTTGCTAGGAGCACTCTGTGGAACTTATTCCATCTGCGACTCTCCAGAGGACGCTTCAGCCCAGAGAAGCACACCGGCTCGGGACTCTGAGGGAGAGCAGCTATTGGTGCAGGCCAGGTGACAGAATTTTCAGCCACCAAAACTGCAACTCGGGGGCACTGCCAACACGAAGCAAGGTGAGCAACTGCAGCATTTGCAGAGATCCTCGTGATATTCACAGGAGCATGGCGATGACTCAACCTCAACTTCACATATCTCCACCTGGTATGATTTTTGAACAATATATTTGCTATTAAGAGCTGAAGGTTACCGCAGTACTCTACTAGACATACACTAGCCCATACACTACCGTAATGCTTTCGGATCCTTCCCCTACACAGCGCTATAATCTCCCGTAATTATTGGGTTATCATCTTCTTTTGCCGACTGAGTTGCCCTAAGTAACGTTTTATTGTGTTTGTGACGTCGGAATACCTGACCGGTTGTTGTTGACATTAGTTTGCTGTCGGTTCTAATGAAAGTAATCCTGTCATTGAAATGTTTAAAATAGCTCTATGTCCTACCTTCCTGTTCATAACGAATCATACTCTCATTTTGCCATTTTACGCTGTTATTGATATTACTCTCCATGTCTGATGAGAAACCCTTGTCTTCTTTCCATTTCACTTCACTTACCCCCTCTGTCTATAGACTTAGCTTTTGATGTTCCCTATTCTTCGCTGCCACAAAAAAATGGTTCAAATGGCTCTGAGCACTATGGGACTTAACTTCTGAGGTCATCAGTCCCCTAGATCTTAGAACTACTTAAACCTAACTAACCTAAGGACATCACACACCTCGATGCCCGAGGCAGGATTCGAACCTGCGTCCGTAGTGGTCGTGCGGTTCCAGACTGTAGCGCCTAGAACCGCTCGGCCACCCCGGCCGGCTCCCTGCCACATTCAGACTCCCAAATTGCACCCTGAAACATAAAATGTAACCCTTTCCTTAGCTACTGAATCCTCTTCCCAAGGTTACCTCCTCCCTTTTCACTCCTCTCCCATTGATCCGAATGGGGGACTAATCCGCACTTTTTTGGTGAACAAGAAATCAAGACACCATTTCGATTTTGCCCATCTTTGCATAGGAAGAAAGGTTAGGTTTTAAACGTCGCGTGGACATTGAGATCATTTGAAAGGGAGAAAACTGTTGGACTGTCTTGTTAAGGATGGGGAAGGAACTCGGCCATGCCCTTTCAAGCGATTTGGGGAAATCATAGAAAACCTAAATTTGGATGTAACCCTGTCAACGAAGACCAAATAATGTAGACTGGGGGAAAGTTGGTGGAGTCTCAAATTCTTGTATAGTAGTGGAGGGGTTGGGAGGGGGGGGGGGGGGGAAGGCAGGAGTGTCTTGAACAATATACCGAAAATCCTGGGGTGGAATGATGTGTAAAGCTAACTTTTTAAGGTTTTTCTTTAGTATCTCGAAAACTGTGACATCCAGTGAAAAAAGGCCCTATCCATTTTTTTTCTCAGGAACTGATAGTTTCCAAGCTGCAGAATGTGAAAATACCACTTATTGTTAGAAATAATGCTTAAGTGGCATAAAATTGGGGTTTATTAGTAAATGAAGTGGTTTAAGGACAAATATTAAGTATGTGTACCATATCTACGTGCAATAGAACCGTATTAAAAGATAAATATTTGGTATGGGGCTGTAACACGGTGGAAAGCCGCGAGAGAGGATTAGAAGCGTGAGAAAATTTAGGTCACCAGATTGTGGTGGTGAAATTTTCCCCTACACAGGCCTGGAAAATGAAGGGAGAACGCAGTTCTCTCTACCGCACTACGTCACAAAAGGCAACTACATGATATTGCATAAAGTTATACCGACCCTTCCTCAGTTCGCCTGTGGAGCGGACGGACACACCCAGTGGGGAGTGATGTTGTTTATTTTCCGTCAAGGGTGTTAACTCTACACTGAATACAGATATGAGTTGCTAATAACACAAACGCTTACAGATTCCACAAAAATCCGGCGCACTGTTCTTCACTGTTACAGGTGAAATTGGTTCTTAGTCATTTTGTACGGCAGTTACAACGATCTCCTCGAAAGGGCGACCTCCTCCAGCACGAGCATTGCTTCTTTTACAGTTTACAGACTATATCTCTCCAGCATTTTCTGTCCAGTTGTCTCATGTAAGCAGACAAATTAACTTCACTGAGATCGTTTATATATAGTGGAATAGCTTCAGTTTATTGAGTACTTATTAGCAGTTGTTAAGTAAGCTTTTGTGTAAAACGCGTTCCCTTAAACAACTACTGCGAAGTGCTTAATTCGTAAGTGCGGCATCAGTGACCTATATACTGTAGTGTTGGCAGGAATGTGACTGGATTGGTAAATGTGGCATCTTGGTGCTGTCTGTCGTTGAGAGTATATTGTAAACCCATATAGTCATGTTGTAGTCACTTGGCGGTGAATTACTCAATGACCAGAAAGTTGCTGCACTTCTCTTCATTTACTGGTAGACTGCATAAATTTCATCCATTGAGCAATTGCGGGCAGTCGTAGAGTGGGCTGTACATTCAGCATAACTTGCAACGTGGATGCCAATATGCCTGATGGGATATGACTGATCACGTTTAAATGCGGATCAGTAAACTCATGTAATGCGTTGCTTGACTTGAAATCCCTGAAGTTCCATAACACGTAGGTGACCTACTTCTGTTGTATAGGGAGCCAATTTAAGCCTCTGGGACGCGTCAGGTATTTGGATGTTACATTTGGTAAGGTGTAAAACGTATTCTAGCCATAGTCAGCGGAGACAATAAAATCGACATTGTCGAATACGTTCTGACAGCATGTTATACTTGGGGCAGGGTCTTTAGTGTAGTAGGCCGTTTACAGCTACAGCTGTTGATCTCTTTTACATAAGAGCTCATTTACGAACTGCAAATATGTACTCCCTCAAGAGACTGAAAATAGCTCCACTATTTAAACACGAGCTCAGTGAAGTAATTTTGTCTACCGAAATGAGATAATAGGAAAGGAAATGCTGCGAAGATATAGTGTGTAAACTGAACAGCGAGCAGCACTCGTGCTGGGGAGGCGTCTTTGTCGAAACAACCCTAAAAATTCACTACAGGACGACTGAGAATCAATTTCCCTGTGGCGCTGTAGAGCAGCGTGTAGAGATTTATGCACATTCTGCCCATATGCTTTTCTTCCGTTAGTATCATTAGCAATTCATATCTCTGTTTCCTGTGGTGTTAGCGCACTATGTGGAAATTACACAACCCCGTGGGCGTCTGCAAATTGCGTCGCCAGTGATAAAAGTTGAGACGCGGAAAGGTCAGTATAACTTTGTGAAGCGCCTTGTAGCTGCTTTTGTGACATATTGCTGTAGAGAGAATGAGGAATTCTGCAGACCTATGGAGGGAAGTGCATGACCACAATCCGGCAGCCGACCCTCCCTCCCACTTATAAACTCCACCTCCCCTTACCCACGTGTTACACCCTCAGAACACGATTTATCCCTTAATTCGGTTCTACTACACTTAGATGTGGTACAGGAATTTAATCTTTGTTGTTGTTGTTGTTGTGGTCTTCAGTCCAGAGACTGCTTTTATGCAGCTCTCCATGCTACTCTATCCTGTGCAAGCTTCGGGGTGCCATTGCCAGTCTATTGCAACCTACATCCTTCTGAATCTGTTTAGTGTATTCATTTCTTGGTCTCCCTCTACGATTTTTACCCTCCACGCTGCCCTCCAATACTAAATTTGTGATCCCTTGATGCCTCAGAATATGCCCTACCAACCGATCCCTTCTTCTAGTCAAGCTCTGCCACAAATTTCTCTTCTCTCCAATTCTATTCAATACCTCCTCATTAGTTATGTGATCTACCCATCTAATCTTTAGCATTCTTCTATAGCACCACATTTCGAAAGCTTCTATTCTCTTCTTGTCTAAACTATTTACCGTCCACGTTTCACTTTCATACATGGCTACACGCCATACAAATACATTCAGAAACGCCTTCCTGACAAATCTGTACTCGGAGATAACAAATTTCCCTTCTTCAGAAAGGCTTTCCTTGCCATCGCCACCGAGCGAGGTGGCGCAGTGGTTAGCACACGGACTCGCATTCGGGAGGACGACGGTTCAATCCCGTCTCCGGCCATCCTGATTTAGGTTTTCCGTGATTTCCCTAAATCGTTTCAGGCAAATGCCGGGATGGCTCCTTTGAAAGGGCACGGCCGATTTCCTTCCCAATCCTTACCTAACCCGAGCTTGCGCTCCGTCTCTAATGACCTCGTTGCCGACGGGACGTTAAACACTAACCACCACCACCTTGCCATCGCCAGTCTACATTTTATATCATCTCTGCTTGGACCATCATCAGTTATTTTGCTCCCCAAATAGCAAAACTCATTTACTACTTTAAGTGTCTCATTTCCTAATCTAATTCCCTCAGCATCACCCGATTTAATTCGACTACATTCCATTATCCTCGTTTTGCTTTTGTTGATGTTCGTCTTATATTCTTCTTTCAAACCACTGTCCATTCTGTTCAGCTGCTCTTCCAGGTCCTTTGCTGTCTCTCACAGAATTGCAATGTCATCGGCGAACCTCAAAGTTTTTATTTCTTCTCCATATGTTTCAATACCTATCCCGAATTTTTCTTTTGTTTCCTATACTGCTTGCTCAATATACAGATTGAATAACATCGGGGATAGGCTAGAACCCTCTCTCACTCCCTTCCCAACCACTGCTTTCCTTTCATGCCCCTCGACTCTTATAGCTGCCGTCTGGTTTCTGTACAAATTGTAAATAGACTGTTGCTCCCTGTATTTTAACGGTGCCATCTTCAGAATTTGCAAGAGAGTATTCAGTCAACATTGTCAAAAGTTTTCTCTAAGTCTACAAATGCTAGAAACGTTGGTTTACCTTTCCTTAATCTATCTTCCAAGATAAGTCGTATGGTCAGTATTGCCTCTCCTGTTCCAACATTTTTACGCAATCCAAACTGATCTTCCCCGAGGTCGGCTTCTACGAGTTTTTCCATTCGTCTGTAAAGAACTCGTGTTAGTGGTTTATGAAACTGATAGTTTAACTTTGTTCTTAACCCACGGTATTTAACAATAAAAATCAGTTTTATAGCATTAAAACAGCATTTTTATTAGGGATAATGTAAAAGCTTGCATTAGAAGGGTGTACAGTCCAGAATTGGTACACCAATCACATGAAATCACCGTGAGCATTCCGGCAATCGTCCCACCGGTGCGCCAGGTTGAAGATATCGGTTTGGTAGAACACCGTGTTGAGCTGCGTGAAGAATTCCGTAACTACCTGCTACACATCCTCGTCCTACAGAAATTGTCGACCTTTAAAGATCTCTCCTATGGGAACGAAGTCGTGACAGTCGCGTGGGGAGAGATCAGTACTGTGAGGTGGGTGCTCGAGCGTCGCTCACTTATCGTAACTTCTGTGTTACGACATTTGAGATATGGGAAGCAGGACACTTTGTCGCAGCTGAATGTTTTCGACAGACCTGCTGCCCCATTCTCCGAAGGATACCTACCCTTGTTTGTTCTTCGGCAGACAAGAAAAGAATAACAACATATTAGCACGTTGGTCCTGTTTAGTCGCATTTGGTAGTAATATCGCCGTAGTTCTCGTTTCCGCATTTACCACACTCACGTGGGAAAGACACGAATGGCACACTGCTCCCTTGCCAACATGTCGTTGCATGTATACTCGCACCGGGGTCGCGCTATGTTGCATATACGATGCAGAAGCTCCCTCACACGGAAACGTTTTGATCGCCTCTTGTAATAATCTGCAATTTTTCCATCTCCTGCAACGCGGAAACTATCGGTCCTTGAGAAAAAAAATGAACAGGATCTTTCTTGTAGGAAATTTATTGTGGCTTACACTACTGACCATTAAAATTGCTACACCACGAAGATGACGTACTACAGACGTGAAATTTAACAGACAGGAAGAAGATGCTGTGATATGCAAATTATTAGCTTTTCAAAGCACTCACACATGGTTGGCGCCGGTGGCGACACCTACAACGTGCTGACATGAGGAAAGTTTCCAACCGATTTCTCATACACAAACAGCAGTTTACCGGTGTTGCCTCGTGAAACGTTGTTGTGATGCCTCGTGTAAGGAGGAGAAATGCGTTACCATCACGTTTCCGACTTTGATAAAGGTCGGATTGTAGCCTATCGCGATTGCGGTTTATCGTATCGCGGCATTGCTGCTCGCATTGGTCGAGATCCAATGACTGTTAGCAGAATATGGAATCTATGGGATCAGGAGGGTAATACGGAACGCCGTGCTGGATCCCAACGGCCTCGTATCACTAGCAGTCGAAATGACAGGCACCTTATCCGCATGGCTCTGACATCGTGCAGACACGTCTCGATCCCTGAGTCAACAGATGGGGACGTTTGCAAGACAACAACCATCTTCTCGAACAGTTCGACGACTTTTGCAGTAGCATGGACTATCAACTCAGAGACCTTGGCTGCGGTTACCCTTGACGCTGCATCACAGACACGAGCGCCTGCGATGGTGTACTCAACGACGAACCTGGGTGCACGAATGTGGCTCTACCCTTCATTCGATACCTGCGAAACCCTACAT
Organism: Schistocerca serialis cubense; assembly: GCF_023864345.2. Classification (NCBI taxonomy): domain Eukaryota; kingdom Metazoa; phylum Arthropoda; class Insecta; order Orthoptera; family Acrididae; genus Schistocerca; species Schistocerca serialis. The sequence continues at coordinate 111,312,099 of NC_064642.1, read as the reverse complement.
TTCAGCAGGATAGTGCACGACCGGATGTTGCAGGTCCTGTGCAGGCCTTTATGGATACGGAACATGTTCGACTGCTGCCCTGGCCAGCACATTCTCCAGATCTCTCACCAACTGAAAACGTGTGGTCAATGGTGGCCGAGCAACTGGCTCGTCACAATACGGCAGTCACTACTCTTGATGAACTGTGGTATCGTGTTGAAGCTGCATGTGCAGCTGTGCCTGTACATGCCGTCCAAGCTCTGTTTGACTCAATGCCGAGGCGTATCAAGGCCGTTATTACGGCCAGAGGTGGTTGTTCTGGGTAGTGATTTCTCAGGATCTGTGCACCCAAACTGCGTGAAAATGTAATCACATGTCAGTTCTAGTATAATATATTTCTCCCATGAATACTCGCTTATCATCTGCAATTCTTCTTGGTGTAGAAATTTTAATGGCCAGTGGTGTAATTTGTTACGGGATAACAGTTTCGCTGGAGGCAGTGGTTTTCGAGATAGTCAAAGAGAAAAAAAAGCAGTGACCTTTAAACGACCCCCAAATCCCACGCTCACATAGCACCGCTGAGGCAGGCCTATGTGCTAACCACTGCGCTACCACACTCGGTTCCCATCCGTACTGCCGCTGTGGTCGCTGCCTGCTGCAAGCATGAGACACCGAAGGTCGTGAGAGCGAGTAAATAGTTTCACTCCCCGTGTCGATGGGAACACGATATACACCAATCAGTAGCGACTCAAAGTATGTACCGTATCCTCACAGAAGATACAACCCACCTCGAAGATGTCCTTTGCAGGTGGTGTCGAAGCGTTGGATTTCTGCAAGGAAACCATTCGACAACAGCGTAATAGCCCTGAATCCATAAGTATTAAGTATTTATGTATGTTACACATTTCCACCTAAATCACAGGATCGATTTCAACAGAACTCGATATGCGTTTTACTTACTGTCTGGACAGAGCAATTGCAAGGATGAAAACCATATGCCCCTCAAAGCAGTGAGGATGGCAGTCGAAAAGCAGCCAAACTCAAGACACGTAAATAGCCAGACTGCATTCATCTGGTATTTGAGCATGAGAGCACTTTCTGACTTGTAACAAACTTTACACATAATTTCAAACCTTCTCTAGACTTTTTCTTGCTGACAGCCCACCCCCACAAATTGATGAAAGGAAAAAAAGTTTATCGCCTTCTACATTTTCGCTGTTTCTGCTGCAAAATTGCCGCATACAGCGTGGCATTTGAATTTATTATTTCTTTTCTACTAATTTTATTTGCAACAGATTTTGCGGGCAGTATTCACGTATCCCACTGAATGTATTGTAATATCTATTTATATTCTACTAATTATCCCTGCACAATTCTATGAGTGAATTACGTTTCCTACTTGACCATCTATATACTCGCAGAATCGATGCGCAAAAAAGGTAGTACATTACTATTACTATTCCACGAGCGCATAATTACTCTTTGTAATATTCTCTCTGGTGTGTTGAGGGGACTTCTAGGATCTTCTCCGTGCCGAATAGCCGCATTGAATAATTGTTATTTTGCTATCGAGATTACTGGAAGAAAGAGATTGAAAATATATTGCATGCTACTCAAGAAAATATATACTGGGTATTTACATGAAAGGTGTGTAAGGAATTTCATTATATATGTATTCTCTAATTGGAAATTTGCACGGAGGTGTCGTTTCGTTGGTAATCAGAAGGGAACTTCCGATGAATTGGAAACGAACCTGCAATTATTAGATCCGAGAGCTCCATTATTTCATCGGATAATTAAACTCTACCAAAGCAAACTTTCCGCTTGATCTGAGGTTTCCCGACAGACTATGTAACGCAAGAAAACCGAGACATTTTATTTACACAGGATTGCAGATCGCTTCGAAACATCAAGACTGCACACAAGGAGAGTCATCGTCCGATTCTGACTATACAAGTAAAGCTTAATTATAACTTTCTTGAGCGACTGTGATGACTGTGATATGGCTGCTTATGAATGAGATCATTAATAAAATACTAATAACTAACTTTCCTCCTCACCAGCAATCAGTATAAACGCAATATTAATTAAAATTATATTGGCGACCGTGACAGGACTCTCTTGTATTGGTCTATAATACATGTATTTTCTGTTTCATGATAAACTACGAGAACGAGCTGGAACTAAGCTGCAGCGATATCCTGTGCTGACAGTAAAGGTTGCCACCAAGAAAGGTTTCACCTACTAGACAAGAATTGCACTCCAGATAAAGGCCAGAACAAACCAATTTTTAATTTTGTAGTTAAAATAGAATTTGAAGTATCTTGGAAAGAAGGTTTTCAGAGAGTAGTTAGCTTGTAGAATTTTAATGTTGTGTGATTATTACTTCGTGTGTGAGCATTTAACTTGACTACCTCAGTGAATTAATCTGAACATTAAACCTGGTTTAGACATTAATTTTGAAACAATATTCAGTGATTTTAAAACTGTGGTAGATAATTATTTCATGGTATTAACTAGAGCTCCATTTAAAATGTCCATGCATCAGTAACAAGACGTGCAACAGCCTTCAGCTGTTTGCAGCGAAGCAGAGGCCACAGAGAGCAATTCTGAGACTGTTGTGGATAGCGGTAGCAATATAAAAACCTCTGCTGGTTCAGACAACCTTCGTACGACACCAGATCAAAATGTTGTGGACCCGTTAATTGTGATTATGCAGCAGCTACCCCTCTTAGCAGAATATGTGTCCAATCTTGCTAAGGCACAAACGGAAGTCAAACGAGACTTATCAGCTGTACAGGCTGAACTTCAAAATCAGTTACGTGAAGTTTAGCAGAAGGGCAAGCCAAAGTCAAACGAGACTTTATCAGCAGTACAGTCTGACCTGGATAATAAGTTAAGTGAAAATCAAACCGAATTACAGAATCAATTACGAGAAAGCTTTAATGAACTAGATCACAGGTTAAATACCAAGACACAGGAAATAAAAGAACAGACAGAAAGAACCGAACAAAATCTCATTGCTCAAATTGAGCAGGTCCGTCAGCAATGTCAAGAAACTACCAGTAAATTAAGGGCGGAATTAACCGAATATCTATCTGTCAAGATAGACACGATACAAAAACAAGTCGAACTTGTTCCTCAATTAATACAAGCACAAGAGAACATGCAGTGTGCCGTAGCTATGATACCTGAAATAACAGAATCACAAAACAATCTAAAGAAGCAGTTCGACGAAGTCAAGGAAAACCAGACTAATGTTGAACATGGAATCAATGTACTTACCGGAAAATTTTCAGAAATAACTTTAGAACGGCAGAATTTTTCTTCTGAAAAGATCGAAGAAACAGTGAAAGTAGCTTTGCAGTCGATTTCTGATAGTTCCGAAGAGAATTTCTTTAACTAAGGGTTGAAGGAAGTCCGTGACCAACTTGGTGAGGAATTATCGCGATGGAAGGAGAACATTGAAAGATCGTTAAATCTCTCGCAGGAGAATTTGGAAACCGCGCGAAGCAAGAAACAAAATTCTCAATCTATGCGTGACATTCAGTCAACGTCAAGGTCAAACGCAGACAGAAGTATAACGTCACAGGTTAGAGTTGATCTACCAGATTGTCACCGTGAAGATTTTGAACAGGATGATTTTTGGAATCGTAGCGCGGTAGAAGAAAAAATGAGTAAACAAAGACAATTCCAAATCTTTAACCCTGATAAAAGGAATGTTCATCCTGTAGTTTTCATTAGAAGCTTTAGAGGTCTATTTCCACGATCTTGGACAGAATGGCAAAAGATTAGTTTTATGTCAGAATATATTCAAGGATCAGGAGCATTGTGGGCGTCTGAGCAAATATCGTCCTGTAAAGTATATACAGAATTTGAGCAGGCTTTTCTATCAAAATACTGGTCTGCTGGAGTACAAGAAAGACTAAGGCAGGAAGTGTTATATTCTGAGCCTTTCTCATTCGCTAGAGGATCCCTAAAGAAATATTTTGAGAAATGTATTAACAAATCATTATACTGGGACGTACCAATTCCTTTACCTGACATACTCAGAATACTTAAATCCAGATTACCCACGAATATAAGGAATCAGCTTTTGTACATAAATGATAAGGACTTAGACTCGTTTATGACCACTCTTGATCACATTGATTTAATTGAGGAGGACGATCAAAGGTCAACAGAAATGTTCCATCAAATATGAGCAATTGAAGCAAATCCGAGCAACACCAGGAACGGAAATGGCAATAATAGTAACAGTAATAATAATCACGACCAACCATCTTATCCGCGAAGACTTAGAAATGGATTAAATGGAAATAACAATTATTATTATTATGGAAATTTCAATAATAGTGCCACGAGGGGCAGTTTCAGGATCAACAGAAATTTTAATCGATTTAATCCGATGTGTGGGAATGCAGGATAGTTCAATCAATAGCCGCAGAATAATAACAATAACTACACGAACCAATCGAGGCAATACCGACCAAATTCACCTCAACAGACAGAATGGAATCACTACTCACCACAACAACCGATCATTACCGAAATAATTGACGATACAAATAGCAATCGTAATACAAATCTGTCAAACTAATCGTGACCACATCGTGCCCCCGAGGAGCGGTCAGGGGATCTGTTAGGAGCGAGTCAGTAAAAATGCAAATGTTTCGACATAATGACGGTGAGCTATTAACCGAAGAGTTGACGAAAGTTTTAACAATGTGTCAGAATGAAAGATCAAGTGTTCCTGTATCGGAGGTATTTGTCGAAATAGAGGAGAATCCAACGAATGTAATACTAGACACCGCCGCTTCCGTCAATGTCATCTCAGGCGATCTTTTTGGGAGAATTGTTAAGAAGAGGAAGGTACCAATTTTACCGGTACAAAACTGTAAAATCATCGGAGCTATAGGAGCACGCTCTCCCAATGTCAAAGTACAAACCCAATTGGAGATGAAGATGGGAAATGTAGCAATAAGATGCACTTTCCTTGTAGTAGAGAAGTTGTTAGTGGATTGTATTCTTGGTATTGGGAGTATGCAGGAGTACGATTGTAAGATTGATTTTTCGAAATGGAAAGTTAAATTTAGAATAAATGAAGGAGAGATAACACTGGACTTAAATAGAAGGGAGACGGTGCATGAGAAGTATTGTCGCGGTGCCACCATTCAATTAATTGATACTAAAAACGGTCGTTGGAAGGATTTTTCAAATAATTCGATGCAGAATGAAGACTTTGATCAAACAGCAATACATAAAGCCAGTGAATCAAATCAACTTACCATAGAACAAAGGCAGCAGCTTCATCATCTGTTAGCGGCTTATGAAGAGATTTTTGATGAGAAACTGGGAATTATCAGAGGGTATATTTGCCACCTGCAAGTAAAGCCACATTAAACTTACTGTCACACGAACTATCCGATCCCCTGTCGATTAAAACAATCTGTTCAAAAGGAGATAAATAAGTAGAATGCTAAAATGGGACCTGGTTGAGCCATCAACGAGTCCATATAGTTCCCCGTTGTCAATCGTTCCAAAACCTAGAGGCAACGTAAGATTAGTTCTTGATGCGATATATATATATATATATATATATATATATATATATATATATATATATATATATATATATATATGTTTATGTGGTTGATAGGTTAAGAGACAGTGAGATTACTCCTGTGATAGTTTAGTATAATCTGTATAATCTTTAGAATAGGTAACAGCCATAGGGAGTGTTAATGTGTAGTTAAAGTGCACCCATATTCTCTCAAGACGTAACAATCATATGAACATGGCGTGTGAAACTTTAAACGTTGTAATTATGTATGGAAGTACGTTGAAGGCAGGACGCGTGCTGTTCGCCGTAAAAACAAGTGAAGTGTGAAGTGAAACTACAGTCGATAATATCACCGCTACGAACGGTTAAAGAGACTCGCTGGTTGCGCGGGAGAAAATTTATGTGTATTCGATGTCACATGCCTATATTTTAAAATTTTCCTCATGTATGAACATGAATTTTATCCATAATTTCGTACTTGAAAACAAAATTCGGACAGATTCAGTGCCTTACTTCCACATGAACTATATCAAATCGAAGATTAGATTGAGAAAATTTTTAGGAGGAATACATTCGGTACGTGCTACAGCAAAATTAAATTAACACAGTTTCTTTTGCAATACTTTGGACGATCTGCAGTTGTGATTCTGAACAACTTCAAAATTGAGGACGACAATAAAATTCGCGATATTCAGGACTGATGGATATTCCAGTCTAGTACAGATCGAAGAATAAATTAATCAATTCCGACTTTAAATTCAACGATGAAATGTGGACTTCAGTGCCTTAATCCACTCTCTTCCATGTATTTATTCAGTCAGAACCTTTTCTCATTCCACTTTAGACCTGTTCCATGTTCACGTCCCTGACAATCTGTTCCTGGGACCATCCTGCTGTTTCTACGGCACATTACCGTCTTCTGTCCTGTACCGCCACTCATCGCCTGTCCTCCGTACCGCCTCCACCAAATGTTGTACGTCGCCTACCCGCTGTCCGTACCCAGTGTTCCTGTTTCATCGGCTCCACACACGATCGAAAAATTTTTTTGAAGCACTGTTGTAAAGATTTTTTTGGCTATGAGGCACTTTTCTATCTACCTCATCTATCAAGTATTTATAAATTTCAAAATCACTTTGTTTAGGCTTTCCTATCGTCTTTAATACCTGAGCTGGGGTCTATTCTTCCGGGTTTTCCAGGGATTCCCTGTGAAGGCCAGCTCCCAAATGGGTAGACCTTTTCCGCGATCATACCGATTTATATCTTCCCTGGTTATGTACGCGAGATGCGGGTATATCCCGGTACATGTAAAAGTCACAGACAAGGTATTCTGGTAACATACAGTCTTAACATGTTACCCATACACTCTATGGTAAATTTCTAAAAACTACTCTTCCAAATATTTCTCTTTTGAATAAACGAGCCAACAAAATTTACAGTTAGCTCGCAAAGTGTATTATCATTAACTTTGCTCGCTGCGAGGGGCAATTGTAATATCTCTTTCTATTCTACTAATTTCCCCTGCACAATTCTATGAGTGAATTACGTTTCCTACTTGACCATCTATATACTTGCAGAATCAATGCGCAAAGTAGTACAGTACTATTACTATTCCACGAGCGCATAATTACTCTTTGTAATATTCTCTCTGGTGTGTTGAGGGGACTTCTAGGATCTCCTCAGTGCCGAATAGCCGCATTGAATAATTGTTATTTTGCTATCGAGATTACTGGAAGAAAGAGATTGAAAATATATTCCATGCTACTCAAGAAAATATATACTGAGCATTTATATGAAAGGTGTGTAAGGAATTTCATTATATATGTATTCTCTAATTGGAAATTTGCACGGAGGTGTCGTTTCGTTGGTAATCAGAAGGGAACTTCCGATGAATTGGAAACGAACCTGCAATTATTAGATCCAAGAGCTCCATTATTTCTTCGGATAATTACACTCTATCAGAGCAAACTTTCCGCTTGATCTGAGGTTTTCTGACTGACTACGCAACGCAAGAAAACCAAGACATTTTATTTACACAGGATTGCAGGCCTCTTCGAATCATCGAGACTGCGGACAAGGAGAGTCATCGTCCGATTCTGCTTAAACAAGTAAAGCTTAATTATAACTTTCTTGAGCGACTGTGATGACTGTGATATGGCTGCTTATGAATGAGATCATTAATAAAATACTAATAACTAACTTTCCTCCTCACCAGCAACCAGTATAAATACAATATTAATTAAAATTATAGTACCTGCGAACTTATATAGTCGTACGGAACTTAATTGAGGAGGCATAACCTCATAAACACTGAGATGCATGAATAACTTCCGCATTATGCGGAACGAATTAGTTTATCTCTTTACTACTAACTCTATTATGTGGTCTAGGGGTGAAGTTCCGCCTCGAGCACCGAGCGGGAAGGTTGTTAGTTTACCGCCTGACCGCACAGTCGCGCGTGCCTGGACACCTGAGCAGCTTTTCCTCAGTCTTGTTTGTGTCTTCGTGTGTGTCGCGTCGTTGTTTGGTCCGTAGCGTTAGATGTGTGTGTCCATTAGCAGCGGCGTAGTCGGCTCTAAATGTCCGCCATGGGTTCCAAGTTTGTTCCAAGGAAAGGTACAGACATCTTTAATTTCGATAAATCCACGCGTACGGTGTAGCCCAGTTCTTTGGAGATTGATGATTGGCTCGTTGATACAGTTCATGTTACATCTGATCCAGGCCATCAAGTTCATTCTGCCTATTTTGATTGTAATATTATTTGTGTTTCGTAAAGTTTTTGGGTCCAGTACAAATAGATTGTTTTTGTGCCTTGATTCTCAATTTCCCTTCGAGTATCGCGATGGTTCCGTAAGTATGGTGCGTCTTGTTAATGCGGAATGTCCAGTCTCCCGCCGGAAGTTGACGACAGTTTACCTAAGGAGGTGTTGTTCCTTGATGGTTTTGTGAGTGGTATATGACGCGAATGCTAGTCCTCTCAACATCAGTGTCAATGTTATAGAGGACTCCGTTCAGCGGAGATGGTAGTTAAACGTAACATTCGTTCCCATCTACAGGTCTGTGGTTACCACATTCTTATCACATATAGTGGGGAAGTTTGGACATGGTTTCTACGGAATGAAAATGGCCACTTCAGACAAAATTGGCCACGGCGGGTATTTGTATTGAGATCCTCATTTGAACAGCGTAGAAAATCGATATTTGCTGATCTCGTTTATACTGCTCACGAGGTTGGCGCCACGTCTTCCGAAATGGCACACCGGAAGGATGAGCAGTTTACTGCTCCCGACTTTCTACTTTTACCCTCGCAATACGGTCCTGAAATAGTTGTTGCCAAGCCAGCAGTGCAATATACGAGACGACGCACGCAAGATGGTGAGGAGTCGGGTAAATCTACTCCTTACCAACCACTCATCTTAAGTTACTTTGTCGGTTGATGTATCTTGTGGTGCTGTGCCCTGCATTCCTGATGGGATCGATAGTGCGAAAACAGCTGCTGTGATCTCTGGTGTTTCTCCTAATATTTCTAACGCAGTTGAAGTAACTTCTCCGGAACCACTTAGGGGTGGGGACGTTGTTGAGCCATCTGACGTTGCAATGATTCAACAGCAGGAAATTGTCGAGTCCCTAAAATTACCTTTTCCCTTGTGTAAATCACGGAATACTTCTAGATAAGCTCAAGCACTGTGGTATGAATGGGACAGCACTCAAATGGTTTAAATCATACCTAACTGGAAGAGTGCAGAAAGTTAAAATAAGCAGTTCACATAATATGCAAAAAACTGATGATTTCTCAAACTAGGAACAATCAAAAATGGGGTGCCGCAATGTTCGCTCTTGGGTCCTCTGCTGTTCTTAATATGTATTAATGGTTTGCCATTCTATATTTACGAAGATGCAAAGCTGGTAATTTTTGCCGATGATACAAGTATAGCTATCACATTCAACAGACAAGAATTAACTGATGAAATTGTAAACGATGTTTTTCAGAAAATCATTAAGTGGTTCTCTGCAAATGGGCTCTCATTAAACTTTGACAAAAACAGTATATACAGTTACACACAGTATATGGAATGACACCATGAATAAATATAGACTTCGATCAGAAATCGGTAGCTAAGGTAGAATATTCAAAATTTCTAGATATTTGTATTGACGAGGGGTTGAACTGGAAAAAACACACTGAAGATCTGCTGAAACGTTTGAGTTCAGCTACTTACGCTATTAGGGTCATTGCAAATTTTGACGCTATACAGCTCAGTAAATTAGCTTACCACGCCTATTTTCCTTCTCTGGTTTCGTATGGCATCATATTCTGGAGTAACTCATCATTGAGTAAAAGAGTGTTCATTGCACAAAAGCGTGTAATCAGAATAATTACTGGAGCTCATCCAACATCATCCTGCTGACACTTATTTAAAGAGCTAATCTTCACTGTAGCCTCGCAATATATATATATTCACTTATGAAATTTGCTATTAACAAACCGAACGAATTCAAAAGTAATAGCGGTGTACATGGCTACAACACTAGGAGAAAGGATGATCTTCACTACTTAAGATTAAATCTAACTTTGACTCAGAAGGGGGTAAATTATGCTGCCACAAAAGTCTTTGGTCACTTACCTAATGGCATCAGAAGTCTGATCGGTAGCCATATAGCATTTAAAAGGAAATTAAAAGAATTTCTGAAGAGCAACTTCTTCTACTCATTAGATGAATTTTTTGATATAGTAAGTGGGTAATTTCCCCACCCCCACCCAAAAAAATTAAAAATTTTAAGTATATTGTAATATTTTGTGTAATGTAATGTCTTGGATAGACACCTTTTATTAACTGACACGTTCCACATTGAAAGGTCTCTGTTGGATTCCTTTCATGTTTAATTTCTTAAATCTGTTGTCATTTACGGCATAAATTCCTCTTCTAAATTTACTGTGGAGTTTCTGACTATCTGGGAGGAGACTGAGTAATGGAACGTGTTACTTTTACACATAAACAAGAACGATCTGTCACACTACTACACTTTAAAACACAGTTTATATGTAATTCATGTCACACAGTCTCATACGGAACCTACATCCGCTTTCTTTTATATACTGTATATGATAAGATACTGTCATCCCCCTTCCCTTCTGTGTGAGAGGATGAATGAGCAAATGTATTTCTAGTTGCATGCTTGAGGGTAGCAGACAAGGCTGTCTGCTAGAGAACAGTAGGACCAACGTCGGAACAGGTAGCTACGCTTTCTAAAAGCAAAGAGGTTTCTATCCTTAGTATGGTCCTGTCCGTCCGTTGTCATGTTGGTATAGGAAGCTGCCCCTCTGGCCACTTCCGTTTGTATTTGTGAACCACCACTCAGGAAGGGACCAGTCAGTCTGCAGTGAGCGTCTGAAATGGTAAGATCTCTGGCTAAGCGCGTGTCTGCTAAGTCCGTAGGACAATGGATTTCTTAAGTTCAGCCTAACTGAAAATTTAATCACCTTTATTTCAGGTTTAGCTCTAAAATATCTAATGTTATCTTAAATTGCAGCGCAGTGTAATTCTCGTGTGAAGTTCAGATTATTTTCCGGCAGTTGCTTTGTCACTACTTTGTGAGTAAAGTGGGACCACGTGTTGATCAGTAACCCTAACTAAGATCAATCTTAAATGCGAATGCTTGTGTGATTATAACGTCTCGTCTTGACAATATTTTTCAATATAGCAACTTTTCTTTATGTTCAACCCACGTGGGGTGTACTTTGCGAGACCAGTACCACGTGCTTATATAACTGTTTGACCCATCAGGTTAATAGTAAGACGTTAGTAACCAGTTCGAGGTTTTTCTTTCATAAATTGCTTTTCGATCTAATTTATTTTAATTACCAAAATTATCGTGCATTTATACGCTTTGTGTAAACCAAGTTGACTACGTGAAGCATGTGGTGTAATCATCAAAGTAGCCCTCAGCCATTCTTTTTGGGAAGATTTCACAGAGGGTTAGTATGAATTTAGTATACCAGTGTGTGGTAATTACATGACGGACAGGATTGTGCTACGAACGTAATTTCTTTGGGTGAAAATTGAATCGGTTGGTTGTGGTTAATTTCCTCTTGCATATGTTTCAACGTTCTTTGTGTGTTATTTTATGAATGCAGTGTTGTATGCAGTCTCCCAATCTTGGCTCCATATTTGATGTGTTCCCTAAGATTACAATCTCACATTTTCACAATCCTAAATAAGGCACCAGCTTAGTTATGAATCGAGTTTAATACGCTGAAATTTCAATGATCAATCTTAAAATAAATTTCCAAATATAAACTGATTTTTTTCTTTTTATTTAAATTCTCTTTTTTATATATATATATATTACCGGTTGTTGTATGACTATTAAAAGATTATAATTAATGTTAGTCTGTTTGGGAATTTGGTAAACCTAGACTAGATACCTGGTGAAACAGTTTCGCACTAATGCACGGTTAACTTCCCCAGACAGCTCACAGCTTTTAACCCGCTTTTATTGTCTATCAGTACCGCTTTCATAGCAAAATAAAACAACCTTACACATGGCGACCCTGTTCTGTGATTCCGCTAGACTCTGGAATCTCTGAAACTTTGGATTGCGAGCGTTGTATAATCTTAATTTCTTTTCCCTACAGCGCTCAAACAACTTCTGTGTTGTTTCTGAGCAGACTTTCAAAAGATGCACGGCGTTGTCGAGCGGCGTTGTGTTGTTTGTCTTGTTTTGTTTTCTATATTTGTGTGTTTTATATGTGTGTGTTTTATATGTGTGTGTGTTTCTTTTCTCGCTTGTAATTCCACTGTTTCGATCAAAGATAAAAATTTGTTTTGCGTGTGAAAAATGTGCGTACTAGGTTGGGTATCTTTCGTGTGACTCTCGTAATTTTTGGGGGACACATTCATTTTGATTAGTGTGTCGCGTACCGGGTATAAATTGCAATAATGCAGACACATAACCAAGCTAAAAGTAAGCGGTCCGACATCTTAAGCAACATGGACCATGGGGATAATTTGATTTCGAATATTAACACGCCGGACGGTTCCGAAAATGCAATGGGGAATACTTCTGAGGAAATGCAAAACAGGACGAACGGGCTCACATCAGAGCCAGAAATTAGTTTGCCTCCAACTAACCAAATTGATTTGGCAGAACTCATGAAAGCCTTATTGCAACAAAATAAAGAAAACGTAGAGAAATCTGAAAAATCGATTCGAGAGGTAGGCGAACAAATGACGCAGAAATCAGAAAAGTCGATCCGAGAGCTAGGCGAACAAATAGACGAAAAACTAATCCAGCAGACAAATAAAGTTGACAAGTCGATGCAGAGAGTGTCCGATGATATCTCACAAAGAATAAACAATCTGGCAAGCGAAATAAAAAGTGATATTATGAAAGAATTAGGCCGTACATTTGAACAAATCGATGATCGTCTGCAAGCCTTAGAACAGGGCGAGCGGAGTCGCGATGCGGAATCGAAAGAGAGCGAAGAACTGCTACTTAGGAATTTCCTAGCGCTGAGAGAAGAATGCCAAAGGGAACGCCAGCAGGTACTCTCGAGTGTCCAAGAGGCGGAAACGCATTGTCCCACGTCTGTTAGCAACACAATAGCGAACAACAGTCTAGCGATTCACGCGCTGGAAAGCAAGTAGAACAATTGAAGCAGACTGGGGTGGAGGACAAGAGACAAATACATGATAAGATTGCGGCATTAGCGGACATTGTAGGCACGATGAAGCTGACGGAAAGCGAGAACAATACTACAACGGTAGCGGCCGCAGAGACCGAAGAAGTGCGTTCGCTTCTTAGATTTCAGAAGGGACAGTTCGAAGTGAACAGGCAGCACAAAGCTGTAACAGGCGAATTACAAGAACGCGTGGCGCATCTGGAAAACCGCGTGGCGTGTGATTCCGAACTCGCCATTAGCACTAAAAATAGCCGTACGAACAGTGCAGAGAGGGACTCTGGCCACGAGGGAGATTTTGACGACAGGGAAGAATGTAATTTGAGGGGTAGACATGAGAAAAATAGAAACATTCAAGGGCCTCGCCAGGAGGAAATGCGGGGATTTGATTTCAAACATTTCCTTACAGTGAAAAAGTTTGAGATATTTCGAAATTCGCAAAAAGCAATACATCCAGAAGCATGGCTCGAGCAATTTGAGTTTTGTCTTCCCCCCGACTGGGCAAGTTCACATATGATAGAATATATGTGTGGCTATTTGGAAGGCAAACCGGCGATTCGCATGAGGTCGGCAGCGCGTCACTGCAACTCCACTCGGGAGTTTCGACAAGTCTTTCTCTCCGCCTATTGGTCGGAAGCGGCACAAGATGGGGTCAAGCATGGCATAATTATGCTGCCAAATTTGAACAAGTCTGGTTTCGGCAGTCCAGCACGCCTATTCGACCACATGCTGCAGGCAAATCAATTTCTATACGACCCATACGGGCCTGCGGAACTAATTAGGATATGCATCACCAAATTGCCGATGCACTTGCGCCACGTCATTCTGGCGGGACGATGCAAAGAGGACGTGGAAACGTTTAAGAGTTGGAATATAATACAGCAGAATGCCCGCCTAATCAGGCACAAAGTTATTACAGGGCACAGCAGCGCGATCGCAGTCGTGGCCGTAGTACTAATCAACGGCGTGACTGGTCGTCGCGACACGAACGGAACAATAATCGGGACCGGCCGTATAGAAACTGGGGCAACAGTCGCGAACACAGGTGGAACAACGGAAATGATCGAGGACGTGGACAGAATCGTGAACGGAAGATTTACGGCAACCAGAGTCGATACTACGGTGAACACGGTGGGAATAGGACTATAGGCGGAGCACCTCATGATGTTGAAATTCGGCCAGCTAACCCTAGACATAATCCAGCAAAAAAATGAACAAAAGCGGCAATGACAAACGATCAGCGCAGAAGGCGCCCAATCGGAACAAATGAACGACATGGCAAAGGAGTGCATACGGTATATAGAGAGGGAAGATATTAGAGAGGACTTGTTGCAAGAAACTACGAGTGCTAAAATTTCGGGAATAAATCCAGTCGTGACAGTTGCAGTAAACGAAATATGTTTTAAGTGTGTCATTGACACTGGAAGCCCTTTCTCGATAGTGAGCGAGGCAGTATTTCAAAAATACGAAGGGACTGGGACTTGGCCCGTTTTTCAAGTGCGAGGAGTAAAGGTGAAGGGCGCCATCTACGGTAAGAGCATAGAAATCCGAAGGCAGACTCGGCTTAATTTCCCCTGCCAGGGAAGAGAGTTTGAGTACAACTTCTTTGTGCTCCCAATGCTGAATGTGGCAATGATTTTAGGAAATGGCTTCATGAATACCCACCATGCAGTAATTGACATGGGTGGAGGAGTAATGACAGTTCAAGTTGGGGATCAGCCAATTAATTTAGTATTTGATGAATGCATATTACGTGCCGAGTCAGAAATTAGTTGCCCAAAATTTCAAGCTCAAACCGAGTCGCAACCCAGACTGGAGCTACTCGTGAACTATGTAAGTGAGTCGTGCTCTACGTCTGGTGAGCAGGGGAAAGATGTTGCTTTTGCTGATGCACTGAGAAAGAGCATCGCGGGTGTCAGAACCACGGACAGGGAAAAGGAGAAATTGTATTGCCTACTTAGGAATCATGAACGGGTATTTTCTGAGACTCCGGGGGCGATTAAGGGTTTTACTTACCAATTCAGAGTACGTGACCATCAGAAGTTTTCTGTTAGACCATACCCTATTCCCGTGGCGTATAAAGCCCAGGTGGAGAAGGAAATAAACAAGATGTTAGAACAAGGAATAATTGAGCGGGCAGTAAGCTCGTACAACTCACCCTTGCTTGTCGTGCCAAAACGCGACAACTCAGTTCGTTTGGTGCTAGACTCGAGACAGATAAACACAATTATTATGTCGGAAACGGACAGGCCTGAGAGCCTTGAGGAACTCTTACAACGTTTCCACGAGGTAAAGGTACTATCATCTGTCGACCTCCGCTCGAGTTTTTGGCAAATCGTGCTACACCCATCTTGCAGATTATATACAGCGTTCCTGTGTTACGGAAATTGTTTCCAATTCCGGCGTCTCCCGTTCGGACTAAACGTCTCATCAGCTGCTTTTATAAGGGGATTAAATAGCATTTTACCTGATGATTTGAAACAGCGAGTGACAATTTACGTGGGTGACATATTAATTGCGGAAGAGTCGTGGGAGGACCATAATGACGTTCTGAACAGACTACTGGATGTTTTTGAGAAGGCAGGTGTAACAGTCAACTTAGATAAGTCACAGTTCGGACGAGAGAACATAAAATTCTTAGGCCATATTGTCTCAGCAAATGGAATACAACCTGACCCGGAGAAAATTGCGGCGATAGCGGAGTGTGCAATGCCGACAAATAAAAAACAGTTGCGAGCATTCTTAGGCGTGTGTAATTTTTATAAGCGATTTATAAATTTTAGTGTACTTGGTACACCCCGTCTATGTGGACTAACAGGGAAGAACGCTTTGTGGGTCTGGGATCAAGAGGCACAGGATGAATTTTATAAATTGAAAAACGCACTGGTAGAGGCTCCCATCCTCGTGCACCCCGACCTGACACAAGAATTCTGTTTAATGACGGACAGTTCCTTGTCAGGACTAGGTGCGGTACTGTTTCAAACGGAAGGAAATGATGATATTACAACTTGGAAAACGATCTCGTTTGGGAGCAGGGTGCTCTCTCGATGTGAAAAAAATTATTCCGTGACGGAACTCGAAGCACTCGCGATAGTTTGGGCATTCTCAAAATTTAGGTATTTCTTATTAGGGGCGACCACCAGGGTGTACACTGACCATCGTGCACTCCAATTTCTTATGAGCACAAAAATCACGCATGGGAGACTAGGACGCTGGGCACTATACCTACAGGAATATAACTTCACTGTAGAATACATTCCTGGACAGAAAAATGTAATTGCTGACGCTTTATCGCGCATTCCTATAGGTTTGGTTCACACAGAAGAAGGGGAACTCGGTGAAAATAATTTTAGCATCCTATACTTACAGAATGTAGCGTACGAGAATTTTGTTACCACCTCTTTAGGGAGTATAGCGGACGAACAGGATAAGGACGCAGTATTGAAAGATATAAAGAAGAAGTGGGAGGACAAGGATAATGTAGGAATACGCCAGTACTACTTAGTGCGCAATATAATACTATTCAAGAAACGAGCCCCGGACGACTCCAGATGGGTGTTGGTGATTCCGGAGGAACTTGTAAACAAAATTATATGGTACATACATTTGAGTTATGGTCACTTCGGAGCACAGAAATGTTGTGAGAAACTGAAAGAGACATGCTATTTTAATAACATGCTACAGCGTATTCGTGGTGTACTTAGAGTGTGCGGACCTTGTCAGCGAGCAAAGGCGGCCACAGTGACTTACGCTGCATCATTGCATCCGATAATACCAAGCAAACTTTGTGACCTCGCGGCCGTGGATCTATTTGGGCCACTAATACGATCTAAAGCAGGTTTTGCATATGTTTTCGTAGCGGTGGAGCTAACCTCCAAGTTTGTGTGTCTGACTCCGTTGAAGCGAGCCACAGGAAGGGCAGTGGCAACTGCATTTGCAAAGCAGTTTCTGCATGAAGTTGGGAGCGTGAAAAGGGTTATCTCGGATAATGGACCACAATTTAGATCGCAATACTGGCAGCGGATGCTTCGAAGAAGAAGAATTAAACCTATATATATATCTCTATTTCACCCCAGCTCGAACCCCAGTGTGCGTATTATGCGTGAATTAGGAAAATTATGTAGGTTATACTGCAGTCGTGATCACCGATCGTGGGACATACACCTAAAAGGATTTCGGAACATAATTAATGAGTTGCCTAATACGTCAACAAAGCTTCCGCCAATCACTGTGCTAAAAAACAAGGAGCCCCCAAGCAAAATCAAAGAGGTGGTGCCTTGGCCACTAGAGCCGAGACTACGCCGGAACGCAATTGTTGACTTAGCTTTACGCAACATCAAGCGTGCAGCAGAAGCCAGAGTCAAGGCGTATAAGAAAAACGTGAGAAAAACAGTGTTTCATGTAGGACAAAAAGTTCTTATCAGATCACACAAGCTGTCTAACAAACGGTCAGGTGTTTGCAAGAAATTTTTTAATCTCTTTAACGGGCCGTATCGGATACGGAAGATTCCCCATGAAAACGCTATAGAAGTGGAAACTCTTCGATCGAAGAAATCAAGAGGGCTACACTATGTGTCACACGTAAAACCATACATTGAGGAGAAAGGGCAGTGAGGAGTAGAGAGGACGGTGAAGAGAAACAATTGATTAGTTTACATTTGTGATAAATGCATTTTGAATAATATGTTGGTAAGAATAATGATAAAGATGTTTCTATGTGATTGATTGAAATGATGTTTTTAATTTGTTTTATTTCCTTGTGCAATTAGGATTTAGGTTGGTTCAAATGTGAAGATAAAAGGTTTCTTTGTGAACGAGTGAAATGCTGTTTATGTTTTTTTTTTTTTTGTGTAAATTGAAAAGAGTCGCTCCTGAGAGAAGCAAGATCTGTGTTGAATTAATGCAAAACTCAGGGAAATATCCGATCTGTGGGTATTATGGGTCTGGCAAACCCAGGTCCCCAGCTGTTAGTAGCCTTGTTTCCGATTTTCTGCTTTCAGTGCTACTATCTATCTATTACTATTCTATATCTGTCAGTATAAATGAGGATCTCTTACTATAGTATGCGTGCTGTAGGAATATTTTAAGATAGGAGAACTCTGAGAAAGGAATGAGTAAGTTTGGAATCTGGAAAACAGGATGCGATAATACGATTGTTTAACCAATGGCTTCCCAATATGCGATGATATGTTAATATTGATGATATATGTCTTTTTTGTTCTTTATAGCTGAGTATGTAAAGTGCTGTCTGTGGATTTCGTCAGTATATTGATTCCCTTCAAGGTGAAAGAAGAATTGTGGTTTGTGTAATTTACGTGGCCCTGAAATATTATTGTGGTAGTCAAATACGAGCAGTTTTTCAGCAAATGGAGAATGGAACAGATATATGGATCCTTTCTGTAGTCTTGATTGATGTTGAGCCGCAGCCTGAAAAATTATTCTGCGTTAATACTTGTCCTAGAAAAGCGACGTTTATGTGTTTTGCTGATGCTGTGAGCATTACAGCTTACTGTTTTCGCTGGTGCGGGATGCACTGCAGCCTATATGATTTGTACTGAGGAAATTTCCCTCTCGAACGTAGAGGAAGATTAAATAATTTTGATTATGGGACCGAAGGAAAGCTTGGTTCAAGGTAATAAGGATGAAGCAAAACATTTGTCATTTAAACTACAGGAGGATTCGGATCTCTTGTGTCTGTTGTAAGTTCAACATACACTCCTGGAAATGGAAAAAAGAACACATTGACACCGGTGTGTCAGACCCACCATACTTGCTCCGGACACTGCGAGAGGGCTGTACAAGCAATGATCACACGCACGGCACAGCGGACACACCAGGAACCGCGGTGTTGGCCGTCGAATGGCGCTAGCTGCGCAGCATTTGTGCACCGCCGCCGTCAGTGTCAGCCAGTTTGCCGTGGCATACGGAGCTCCATCGCAGGCTTTAACACTGGTAGCATGCCGCGACAGCGTGGACGTGAACCGTATGTGCAGTTGACGGACTTTGAGCGAGGGCGTATAGTGGGCATGCGGGAGGCCAGGTGGACGTACCGCCGAATTGCTCAACACGTGGGGCGTGAGGTCTCCACAGTACATCGATGTTGTCGCCAGTGGTCGGCGGAAGGTGCACGTGCCCGTCGACCTGGGACCGGACCGCAGCGACGCACGGATGCACGCCAAGACCGTAGGATCCTACGCAGTGCCGTAGGGGTCCGCACCGCCACTTCCCAGTAAATTAGGGACACTGTTGCTCCTGGGGTATCGGCGAGGACCATTCGCAACCGTCTCCATGAAGCTGGGCTACGGTCCCGCACACCGTTAGGCCGTCTTCCGCTCACGCCCCAACATTGTGCAGCCCGCCTCCAGTGGTGTCGCGACAGGCGTGAATGGAGGGACGAATGGAGACGTGTCGTCTTCAGCGATGAGAGTCGCTTCTGCCTTGGTGCCAATGATGGTCGTATGCGTGTTTGGCGCCGTGCAGGTGAGCGCCACAATCAGGACTGCATACGACCGAGGCACACAGGGCCAACACCCGGCATCATGGTGTGGGGAGCGATCTCCTACACTGGCCGTACACCACTGGTGATCGTCGAGGGGACACTGAATAGTGCACGGTACATCCAAACCGTCATCGAACCCATCGTTCTACCATTCCTAGACCGGCAAGGGAACTTGCTGTTCCAACAGGAGAATGCACGTCCGCATGTATCCCGTGCCACCCAACGTGCTCTAGAAGGTGTAAGTCAACTACCCTGGCCAGCAAGATCTCCGGATCTGTCCCCCATTGAGCATGTTTGGGACTGGATGAAGCGTCGTCTCACGCGGTCTGCACGTCCAGCACGAACGCTGGTCCAACTGAGGCGCCAGGTGGAAATGGCATGGCAAGCCGTTCCACAGGACTACATCCAGCATCTCTACGATCGTCTCCATGGGAGAATAGCAGCCTGCATTGCTGCGAAAGGTGAATATACACTGTACTAGTGCCGACATTGTGCATGCTCTGTTGCCTGTGTCTATGTGCCTGTGGTTCTGTCAGTGTGATCATGTGATGTATCTGACCCCAGGAATGTGTCAATAAAGTTTCCCCTTCCTGGGACAATGAATTCACGGTGTTCTTATTTCAATTTCCAGGAGTGTATTAAGATGATACTGTTTTACAGAATAGAGGTGACCACAATTTTGCCATTCATGAGAAATGAATCCAGAATGACCACCACAGGCGAAATAACTGATTTGGAAGCGAAAGGTAACTTACAGAAGGAACGAAATCGCAGCAAAATGGGTAAGAAAATGTAATATAAACTGCAAAAAAAATAAAATATTTTTAACCTTCTCAGAGTCATCTGCGTGATTATCTCTTGTGATAACGTAATTTTAGATGAAATTGTCTTACTGTTTTATGTATAAACATATGAGTATGATTAATGTATAATTGTGAGTCTCTTATCAGGTGTGTGAACTGGTATAAATGTTTTGATTTGCAAATAACCATTGTTCTTTCTTCTATGTATGTTTAAGGAACTTTTCTCCATGTTTATCATGTGACAAGACGTATGCCGCGAGCGTCAAGAAGAGGACGAATTAGAACAATGTTGTAGTGGTATATACACGGTGTTGAAATAGCATTGAAGTAGCTTGTTGGCTTAACTAGTAGTGGATTGAAGTAAAATTTTGAGTAATGTATGTTTATGGGTAGTTAGTTTGTAGAATAGACAACAGGCGTGCATGTGTGTGTGTGTGTGTAAATAACATGTGAACCCTATGCTGTCCTGACCTATACTTGGACAAGGCATAATCCTATTCATTTTAGTGAATTAATAAGTAGCATTTGATTTATTAAAACGTAAGTGAACCACATTAGTGATGTGGATTTAAATATTATATTGTCAGTGCATTTAATTTTTATTTTTTTACATTGTCAAGTCATTTCAATTTTATTTTTTTACATTGTCAAGTCATTTAACTTTTATTTTATATTGTCGATTCATTTAATTTTTTTATTTAAAAAAAAATGAAGTCTCACTTTTGTTCTTAAAAATTGCGAAAGACAATACTAAGTGGTATTATGTATTACATTGTGTAATCACATAACTATGATGGAAAATTTCTGTGAATGCAGTTGAGAACGTGAAACCGAACCGGCTAAACTCTTACGAGACAGCGGGAGCAGCCGGACTAGTTGTAAACTGGCGGGTTTCCCAGCAGGACACGCTGTCAACCGGGCCACTTCGGGAGCGCGGTCGACAACAAAAGAAGGGCACGCGACAAACACTTTCCCTTGCACCTGGAGCTAATGGGCGGCCGCCCCGTGCGACCCTTCCTGGAGGCGATGACCTGAGATGGGCGAGCGGTCCACCGCGCGGAAATCCATCTGCTGGCAACGCACCACACGCACGCGACCGTGGCGAGATGGGCGCGGTGAAACGACCGAAGACAGGGGATAAAGGGGCGTGGAGCCTTTTGACACGTACTGTCCAGAGAAATTGGCAGACTTCAACGACGCCTATCAACATTTCCTGACGGATGCGCCCTGTCAAGCGACAGTAAATCATGGTTCGATGTTCTCTGGTCGCTAAGGGTGGCACAAAGAAGAGCCATTAAGTGTCATCCTTGCCCAGGAATATCAAACCGGTGAGCCATTTGAGGATAACTCAAGAATGTAACGACACAAGGGGCGTGGAGCCTCATGACATGCACTGTCCAGAGAAATTGACAGACTTCAACGACGCCTATCAACATTTCCTGACGGATGCCCACTGTCAAGTGACAGTAAATAATGGTTCGATGTTCTCTGGTCGCTAAGGGTGGCACAAAGAAAAGCCATTAAGTGTCATCCTTGCCCAGGAATATCAACCTGGCGTGTCAATCGAGGATACTGCACGATATTGACAACACAAACATGGAACCAAATCGAGATGTACGTGACACGGGCCACCAAGAGAAACTTCATGAGAGGGCAGAGACGGCGGGATTGCACGCAACAGATGGACAAAAATCCCTACTGACAGCTGCGGCGACGAACGCCCCCCCCCCCCCTTTCCCCTTATATTGTGCCTCGGAACAGTGGAACTACTGAGTGTGTCAGTGAACAGTGATTATACGGTTCTTAGTTCAATGCATATACGTGTGTTTCTGTCACAGAAACTTTGACTCGTGTGTTTTGCAGGGGTTCGATTTATTGATGTTTATTAGACTGACTCTTGTATTTTGCAGGTGTTCTATTTATTGTTTTTTTTTTAGACTTTGACTCTTGTATTTTGCAGGTGTTTTATTTATTGGTGTTTTTTTAGATGTTGACTATTGTACTGTTTTATTGATCAATGTTTGTTCTTGTGTGATGTATTAGATTTGTGATATTTTGTTTCGTAAATTCATTCAAGTGGCATTGCTTCGTTTATCAGTCAGATTGCTATTCATTCTCATTGGACTGTGGTCGATTAGCATATTTATTGTGAGGAATCCCTTAAGGGTAACAATCACATAATTATTGTAGTTTCAGTATAATGACACAATGCTCATTGTTTGCTAACTAATTGAAATATAGTAGAGTGATTAAATTAGTGCCACATAGTTATTTTAATTCTACATATTATTAGTTTTATAAGATATAGAATTTTTTTGCGATAACCACTTTGTAATACATGTTTTTTCTCTTATCATTTTTTTGCTTTTGCGGATTGTGCATTGTAATGTTCTGCTTTATAATACTGATGTTATTTCATGTTCTTTTTTAATTGCTGTGGCACCTTTGCTATTTTCATAAATTTTGCTTGTTAATGAACAGTCATAAATTTTCCTGTGATCAGTTGGCTCTTGCAATGAGCAAATACTGGTGAACTCCATTAGGGTAACAAGCAGAAATTGTTTTCATATTAATGACACAGGAACCATTGTTTTTACTTGCTGACCGAATTAGGTCTACACTATCTTCTAAATAGGTGTCACAGATTGTATTCTTTTTTTCTGTTTAAAATTAGTAGATTTTAAAGATTTGTTGAAATTATTGTGTTTTAGCAAGTAGCTGGTGACCTTTTGCCTTTTCTTTACACTTTTGGTTTAAGTAGGGTATGAGAAGCCTGCTTGGGAATGTACTAGCATGGCCAGAAAATTCCCTGCACAGTCTTTTCCCGGAGCGTTGGGGTTATGAAAGGTCTCTGTTGGATTCCTTTCATGTTTAATTTCTTAAATCTGTTGTCATTTACGGCATAAATTCCTCTTCTAAATTTACTGTGGCGTTTCTGACTATCTGGGAGGAGACTGAGTAGTGGAACGTGTTACTTTTACACATAGACAAGAACGATCTGTCACGCTACTACACTTTAAAACACAGTTTATATGTAATTCATGTCACACAGTCTCATACGGAACCTACATCCGCTTTCTTTTATATACTGTATATGATAAGATACTGTCATCCCCCTTCCCTTCTGTGTGAGAGGATGAATGAGCAAATGTATTTCTAGTTGCATGCTGGAGGGTAGCAGACAAGGCTGTCTGCTAGAGAACAGTAGGACCAACGTCGGAACAGGTAGCTACGCTTTCTAAAAGCAAAGAGGTTTCTATCCTTAGTATGGTCCTGTCCGTCCGCTGTCATGTTGGTATAGGAAGCTGCCCCTCTGGCCACTTCCGTTTGTATTTGTGAGCCACCCCTCAGGAAGGGACCAGTCAGTCTGTCCGTGGCGAGCGTCTGAAGTGGTAAGATCTCCGGCTAAGCGCGTGTCTGCTAAGTCCGTAGGACAATGGATTTCTTAAGTTCAGCCTAACTGAAAATTTAATCACCTTTATTTCAGGTTTAGCTCTAAAATATCTAATGTTATCTTAAATTGCAGCGCAGTGTAATTCTCGTGTGAAGTTCAGATTATTTTCCGGTAGTTGCTTTGTCACTATTTTGTGAGTAAAGTGGAACCACGTGTTGATCAGTAACTCTAACTAAGATCAATCTTAAATGCGAATGCTTGTGTGATTATAACGTCTCGTCTTGACAATATTTTTCAATATAGCAACTTTTCTTTATGTTCAACCCACGTGGGGTGTACTTTGCGAGACCAGTACCATGTGCTTATATAACTGTTTGACCCATCAGGTTAATAGTAAGACGTTAGTAACCAGTTCGAGGTTTTTCTTTTGTAAATTGCTTTTCGATCTAATTTATTTTAATTATCAAAATTATTGTGCAGTTATACGCTTTGTGTAAACCAAGTTGACCACGTGAAGCATGTGGTGTAATCATCAAAGTAGCCCTCAGCTATTCTTTTTGGGAAGATTTCACAGAGAGTTAGTATGAATTTAGTATACGAGTGTGTGGTAATCATGACGGACAGGATTGTGCTACGAACGTAATTTCTTTGGGTGAAAACTGAATCGGTTGGTTGTGGTTAATTTCCTCTTGCATATGTTTCAACGTTCTTCGTGTGTTATTTTATGAATGCAGTGTTGTATGCAGTCTCCTAATCTCGGCTCCATATTTGATGTGTTCCCTAAGATTACAATCTCACATTTTCACAATCCTAAATAAGGCACCAGCTTAGTTATGAATCGAGTTTAATATGCTGAAATTTCAATGATCAATCTTAAAATAAATTTCCAAATATAAACTGATTTCTTTCTTTTTATTTAAATTCTCTTTTATATATATATATATATATATATATATATATATATATATATATATATATATATATTACCGGTTGTTGTATGACTATTAAAAGATTATAGTTAATGTTAGTCTGTTTGGGAATTTGGTAAACCTAGACTAGATACCTGGTGAAACAGTTGCGCAGTAATGCACGGTTAACTTCCCCAGACAGCTCACAGCTTTTAACCCGCTATTATTGTCTATCAGTACCGCTTTCATAGTAAAATAAAGTAACAACCTTACAACATCATTACGAACTGTCGTATTCATGATCTATGGAACAAGTACTAATCTAATCTAATCTAAACCCACTCAGGGGACGTCCGCACGACCAACTGTTGGTACTCCAGCGGAGGCGATTTGTGGTCACGAAATCCTACACGTTGACCCAGATGTTGTGGTGCCTGACCCTTCTCTTGCGTGTGGATCTGAATTGCAATGATCCTGTCCTACAGAGCTGGCCTCTGCGGTTACTTGTTTGTCACCTATTCTGGTTAAAGTCCAAGAACCGCCTACGTTCCCGACTGCCGATATTGTCTTGTAATTGTTCTAAGGAACGCGTCCAACCTCTGCAGGTGGTGTCTCGTAAAAAGTAGAAACAAAGATTTCAGAAGAAGTGATGGGAGCCCCCCCCCCTCCCCCCGCACCACAACCCTCCAATTCGTCACTGGATCTCGACACTCACCGATGTAATTCAGTCGGTCAGCATCTCGAATTACGTTTCTTCTTCTGAAGTACGCAGACTTATGTGATAAGATATGTGATAGGATTTTGGCTGCCGTTGTCATCCTTGCCAGCTTCACTGACCACTGTGCCATGACTGTTACTTTAAATCACACGTGACAGTCGGTGAAATTGTTTCGATCGTCCGGGATGCTGAATGTGGCTCTCTTGGAGGATCCCTCCACCGATGAGGTGATTCGGCACTGTGGGACCGTAGTCTCCATTAAATTGCGCGATGCGCTTCCATTTTGGAATGGTGGTTTCAAATGGTAAGGCCGAGGCTCAGACAAACCTTGATACGATTCTGCGCTGATAGAGTGCGGGAATTTCGGTGGATACAAGAATTTTACGACTCTCTCTTACGTGCACTTCACGAAACTGCGCATCAGGCTCCACTACGGATTGCAGACGTCAGGCGTGTAAAGCCGCAATTGTTACGGTTGAAGTAGCATCAAATAGAAGGGTTAAGCAGATGATTCAAACCACGTTCCATGGTAATGGTTGAATTGACATCTTTATATCATCTCATTCGATATCAGACGCATTGTCAACGTGTATGTGTCAAATCTCTCAAGACAGAGGATGATGGTGTTGTGATATCTCAAAACCACTTATTGTATGCTCTACGTCAATTTGATGTTGGGCTGTATGAGGTACCTGTTCATGTCGATACGTCATCAGATTTATTTGTTCAGTCACGGGATTGTAGGCATAGACTTGCTCATAATGCTGTGAATTAGAAACGTTCTAATGTGGCGATGTCTATGACCTTACAGTCAGATCGCCTTCTCTAAGTCGCTGTGGTTGGATAGTTTGCCTAAAGAGTTTAATGTGCGTTTTTCGCCTTTGTCAGCCACAACTTTTACATTGCTTTTGAACGACGTCTTGAGAGGAAGATTTGCACTCGATTCGTTTAAACTTGGCAAAATTGTGGTAATGAGAGAGGACAAGTTACTATCTCCCCTACTTTTCATAAAGATTTTGTTACATTGTTACGCAACTTGTGCGAGACTCAAGAAAGTTAATGGCCTGAGCAGGCGTTGATGGAGCCTGGTAGGGCGCTAAAAGTATAAGGTATTTTTATGTTTCTTGGTTCGTAGAAACGGCATGTTGGTAGTTAAAAGGAAGTGGCGGCGAGCCCATCCCGCAGTAAATTTTGCCATATAGGCCCACGGCCGTAGAGGGCCGACAGAGCACCCCCTAGTTCAGACAGGTCTCCAGCAGGACAATGCGTGCTGTACCTGCATTGGCACTAGCCAAAAGCTGGGCTGGCGGCAACGGACTGAATGGACGAGTCCACACAGTGGAGTCCTAGTAGATAGTGTCGGAAGTTCCATGCGGCTTTTCGCGGATGATGCTGTAGTATACAGAGAAGTTGCAGCATTAGAAAATTGTAGCGAAATGCAGGAAGATCTGCAGCGGATAGGCACTTGGTGCAGGGAGTGGCAACTGACCCTTAACATAGACAAATGTAATGTATTGCGAATACATAGAAAGAAGGATCCTTTATTGTATGATTATATGATAGCGGAACAAACACTGGTAGCAGTTACTTCCGTAAAATATCTGGGAGTATGCGTGCGGAACGATTTGAAGTGGAATGATCATATAAAATTAATTGTTGGTAAAGCGGGTACCAGGTTGAGATTCATTGGGAGAGTGCTTAGAAAATGTAGTCCATCAACAAAGGAGGTGGATTACAAAACACTCGGTCGACCTATACTTGAGTATTGCTCATCAGTGTGGGATCCGTACCAGATCGGTTTGATGGAGGAGATAGAGAAGATCCAAAGAAGAGCGGCGCGTTTCGTCACAGGGTTATTTGGTAGCCGTGATAGCGTTACGGAGATGTTTAATAAACTCAAGTGGCAGACTCTTCAAGAGAGGCGCTCTGCATCGCGGTGTAGCTTGCTCTCCAGGTTTCGAGAGGGTGCGTTTCTGGATGAGGTATCGAATATATTGCTTCCCCCTACTTATACCTCCCGAGGAGATCACGAATGTAAAATTAGAGAGATTAGAGCGCGCACGGAGGCTTTCAGACAGTCGTTTTTCCCGCGAACCATACGCGACTGGAACAGGAAAGGGAGGTAATGACAGTGGCACGTAAAGTGCCCTCCGCCACACACCGTCCGCCACACACCGTTGGGTGGCTTGCGGAGTATAAATGTAGATGTTGATGTAGATGTCGTGAACTCGCCATTGTGGGCTGCGCCACGCCTAATAAAATTTACAACTTTTCGTGTTCGCCGATACTGTGAATAGGACTGTTACCCATTTCAATCGACCGCCTCGGTTGTAAAAAGAAACTCTGGCGTCTCAGAAACGTTTAGAGACAGAATTTTCATTACACCTCATAACTAGGACTAACTTGGTCCAAGGAACAGGCAATTTAGATAAAGATCTTTTTACTTGTTGCTGTGGGAAGCAACCTGACTGTGGAGAAAAACATCTTCTTCCACAGCGAAAACTTAAAAAAGTCAGTAATTGGCGGTATCTTTTCTTTTCCAGAGATGCGGTATCTTAACTACTGCGCAGATTCATCGTGAATTTGTGCTGTTATGTAGGAGGGGAGATTTAGCATCTCTAAAGCTCTTTGGTTGGCTCAAGACGGGATGAAGGCAGTGTCGTTCTTGCACTTTGCGGAAAAAAACTGGAATTGTTTTTATCTGGAGAGGTGCCAGGCACTTTGGTTCTGGACTTCGGTCTGGTAGAAACTTCTAGTCAAAGCTCTGGCATGTGTGGTTGGTACTTGGGACATGTCCTAGGACTGACTTCACTTGCAAGTAGCTAGACTGGGGAGCCTGTGGTGAAGTTCTCAATGTACTGACAGTGTGAGTTCAAACGTCTCGGACTATTCATTTGCCGAGGGACCACGTATTAGTTATTGGTTTACCAGTCTTGACGTTTGGCATCCTTGTGTGTTCTGTCATATAAGTGACCGACATTGGTCCTAATTACGACCAGCTAATGGCTGTGTCACACACTGAAATCTACCGTGATTTCAGGGCTCTGGTAGAGAGTAAATTGCGATCCGTCTGCCTGATTGCTAGATGGTGAGATTTTTCATTTCTTTCATGGCCGCGAGCGATTCACAGGTGCCGCCTTACGTCTCGCTTCTGCCGCCCACGTCTCGCCATCTGCAAGTAACATTGCTGCACGAAGCAAACAGGGTAACGCACTTCTGCTCCGCCTTGTCTGGGCATACAAATCCCAACCACCACTTGCTCTCAGCTGCACCAATAGAAACTACTGTAGATCATCGATCAAAGTCAGCTCAGCGTCAGATTAACACAAATAGCGTTATCCACATTTTCAGGGCCACAGCACTTGACTCACTTTTGTCACCCAATATACTTGTCCACTGTGGTCTTAAAGCGCCTGTTAGTTGTTTACAATACTCTAACATAATCTGCTAAAGTTTTATTAGGCCGGTCTTTGTTTTTTTATTTTTTGGGAAAATAAATGTTGTCAGTAATCTAAATTTTGCTTACCTTCTCAATCAAATAATCACTTTTATATAGTCACCCCAAGTGTTAACTTTCATTGTGTACAACCCTGCCAAGTTCTCAATCAATCATTTTTTATATAGCCCACAAACAGGATAACTTTCATTTTGGCGACCCTGCCAGGATTACTTTTCATTGTGTATGACCCTGCCAGGAAAACTTTCTCTGTGACATCCAATGCCAGGCTCATTTTCACTGTGGTGCCCCTGCCAGGTTCTCAATCAGTCATTTTTTATATAGCTTACAAACAGGACACCTTTCATTTTGGCATTCCCTACCAGGATCACCTTTCATTTTGGTGTCAGAGAGCAACTGATAAATTTCTCCCAATAACCTTATTAAATTTTATGTGATTATATGATTGCTTGGTGTCTGTTCTTTTGGACATGTTCGAAAGTACAGACACCGCTCATTCATCTAATTAATTCGTCCAGCTGGGCAATGAGTCTGCCGTTTTCAGTTCAGATACACAAATGCGTCTGACTTCCTGTGGGACTCTCAGGGCAGCTCTCATGGAGGAAATGGACAGGAGCTGCAGAAAGGTGGCGCTCGGTGGGAATGTGGATTGGCAGTGAGGCATGCCGAGATAGTCCGCGCAGTTGCCATAATGCTGTGGCCAGATGGCACAGTGGCTGACACACCTGCCTACTAAGCATGAGTCCTGGGTTCGAATCTTGGTCCGGTACACATTTTTACTAGTCGCCACTGATTCTGCATAATGTCCTGTTGCAACAGACACCAGCAATCCCTTCCCTTTCCTTTCCTTTCTCCCTACCTCCACCGTTAATTTATATATAATTATTAACTTTTCATTTTAAGTCTGTCGCAAGGGGGCCCAGTAGTCGACTATCTGCATTGCTGGGGAAAGTTGTTGCTGACCATCAAAGTTGTATTCCTGGTCTACTATTCTGACCCCGGTAGTAGAATGTCGTGGTATCATATCGCTGGTTGCTGTTATTTATGTTCCTGGTGCTCCGGTATTTTTGGGTTTTGACAAGACATTCCACCACCTCAGCCACGGCTTCCTGTTGTAGGAACTGGGAGCCGCTGGGTTCACAATTGACGCACGCAGGTCTTGTACAATTTTTTTACGGGCACCCAAGCTTCGGTCGCTGTCAATGGGCTGCTAGCACCTCCTATTACCACCAGCAGGGATTTTACTCAGGGAAGTTCGCTTCAAATGCTATCGTTTCTTCTACCAATCGAGCTCCTTCTATGAGGAATCGTCGCTCAGTTACAAGGATGGACACACTTGGGCGAGACGATCTGCGTGCGCGCATACGCCGATGATGTGATGGTGTTGCTCCGTTCTCCCGCTGAGATTCCCTTGCACTAGGCTACGGTGGATGTCATTTAGCTTGTATCTGGTGCCCGCATCGACGGAGGCAAATGTCGATCGATGAAATAACGGGGTTTTGATAATGCTGTCACTTCGTGGGTGACAGGTAACATGTGTGTAGCTTCTCCTAAACCCCTGCATGGATTTCAGCCAAACTTAACACACATATAACTCGCTATCTGGAAAGGGATACTGTGTGGATAAGAACCTGGAAACCCCTAATGTGGGGGGGGGGGGGTGATTTGGTAAGTGGGGACGAAGATATGGACAGGCAGAGAGAGGGAGGAGATGGGCATGGCCGGGGGGGGGGGGGGGGGGAGGAGTAGATGTACAGAGAGACTAGTAGAGCGAAACAGAAAAGGAAGAGGAGGAGGACATACACTACTGGCCATTAAAATTGCTACACCACGAAGATGACATGCTACAGACGCGAAATTTAACCAACAGGAAGAAGATGCTATGATATGCAAATTATTAGCTTTTCAGAGCATTCACTGAAGGTTGGCGCCGGTGGCGACACCTACAACGTGCTGACATGAGGAAAGTTTCCAACCGATTTCTCATACACAAACAGCAGTTGACTGGCGTTGCCTGGTGAAACGTTGTTGTGATGCCTCGTGTAAGGAGGAGAAATGCGTACCATCACGTTTCCGTCTTTGATAAAGGTCGGATTGTAGCCTATCGCGATTGCGATTTATCGTATAGTGACATTGCTGCTCGCATTGGTCGAGATCCAATGACTGTTAGCAGAATATGGAGTCGGTGGGTTCAGGAGGGTAATACGGAACTTCGTGTTGGATCCCAACGGCCTCGTATCACTAGTAGTCGAGATGACAGGCATCTTATCCGCATGGCTGTAACGGATCGTGCAGGCAAGTCTCGATCCCAGAGTCAACAGATGGGGACGTTTGCAAGACGACAACCATGAACAGTTCGACAACGTTTGCAGCAGCATGGACTATCAGCTCGGAGACCATGGCTGCGGTTACCCATGATGCTGCATCACAGACAGGAGCGCCTGCGATAGTGTACTCAACGACGAACCTGGGTGCACGAATGGCAAACCGTCATTTTGTCGGATGAACCCAGGTTCTGTTTACAGCATCATGATGGTCGCATCAGTGTTTGGCGACATAGTGGTGAACGAACATTGGAAGCGTGTATTCGTCATCGCCATACTGGCGTATCACTCGGCGTGATGGTATGGGGTGCCGTTGGCTACACGTCTCGGTCACCTCTTGTTCGCATTGACGGCACTTTGAACAGTGGACGTTACATTTCAGATGTGTTACGACCCGTCACTCTACCCTTCATTCGATCCCTGCGAAACCCTGCATTTAAGCAGGATAATGCACGACCACATGTACGGGCCTTTGTGGATACAGAAAATGTTCGACTGCTGCCTTGGCCAGCACATTCTCCAGATCTCTCACCAATTGAAAACGTCTGGTCAATGGTGGCCTAGCAACTGGGTCGCCACAATACGCGTCACTACTCTTGATAAACTGTGGTATCGTGTTGAAGCTGCATGGGCAGCTGTCCCTGCGGAACCCTACATTTCAGTAGGATAATGCACGACCGCATGTTGCAGGTCCTGTATGGGCCTTTCTGCATACAGAAAATGTTCGACTGCTGCCCTGACCAGCACATTCTCCAGATTTCTCACCAACTGAAAACGTCTGGTCAATGGTGTCCTAGCAACTGGTTCGTCACAATACGCCAGTCACTACTCTTGAGAAACTGTGGTATCGTGTTGAAGCTACATGGGCAGCTATACCTGTACACGCCACCCAAGCTCTGTTTGACTCAATGCCCAGGCGTATCAACGCCGTTATTACGGCCAGAGGTGGTTGTTCTGGGTATAGATATCTCAGGATCTATGCACCAAATTGCTTGAAAATGTAATCACATGTCAGTTCTAGTATAATATATTTGTCCAATGAATACCCGTTTATCATCTGTATTTCTTCTTACTGTAGCAATTTTAATGGCCAGTAGTGTAAAAAGGAAAATGAAGAGATTGAGAGAGGGAGTAAGAGATGGACAAAAAGGGAGGAGAAGACAGAGTTAGAGGGTGTAGTAGAAAATGGACAGAATGGGAGGAGCAGATGGACAGAGAAAGAAAAGGAGGTGATGGGCAGAGAGGGAGGTGGATTGGTGTGCAGAGTGATGGGGGAGGATAAGATGGACAGAAGTGACTGAAGATGGTGGTGGAGAGAGAAAGGGGGGCGGGGGGGGGGGGGGGGTGAGGGCAGAAAGATTGAAACAGTCGCGTTCCAGGGCAATGCCTGGTACTCAGCTAGTACTTTAATAAATGCGCAGTTAAATGCCACGAAAGTTACGTTTTCCTGTGTTACGTACTGCATCAGTACGATAGAAAGTAAAACGCTTAACTAAAATGATGATTAATAAAAAAACTGCTCAATTCGAGGGTATTTAATGCGAGTAGCGGAGAGTGCGTATTGCCAGATACCCGCTGCGGGCGCGGCGCCATTCGCGCGACAGCGGCTGTGCGGCCGCAATTTTCCGGGCCGCTGGCGGCTAACAGGGGGGCGGAGGAGCGTGTCGCGTGGTGCGGCGCGGTGCGGTGCGGTGCGGTCGCGGCCGCAGCGCGCTAAACAAGTGCCGGCGCGCACAGTGCGTGTAGCCCGGCTGGCGGCAGCTGCGGAACACCCACCTGTCCGGCGCGCCGGCCGGAAAATTCGCTTCCAGACAGCGCCTGCAAACAAAGAACTCTGCCGCGTGCACGACTCCCGCCGGCAAAGAGAAGCGGATGTGCTATACAAATTTGGCAAATAAGCAGACTGGACAAAAAATTAGTCGCCCCATTCCCGTCCCCCACAGGAGATGTCGGGCTAAGTGTGCAATTATGAAATCGAGTGCGTGGTGCGTTCTGCGCCGATAGAGACAGAGAATACTTTGTGTCTGTTTCTGACACACCTCACTCACTCCACTCGACGTCTTCCCTAGAAAGAGGCAACGCTGTGGTTCGTGCCACATTGGGCCACTGTTTCTATGTCGTATTATTCCTTTTTTTTATTTTTTTATTTTTTTCAGCGTCAGTCTTCTGATTGGTTTGAAGCGGCCCGAGAAGAAATCCCCTTTTGTGCCAGCTCAGAGTAGCACTTGCAACCTGTAGTGTGCATACTGTAAGAAAAAATGGTTCAAATGGCTCTGAGCACTAAAGGACTTAACATCTGTGGTCATCAGTCCCATAGATCTTATAACTACTTAAACCTAACCAACCTAAGGACATCACAGACATCCATGCCCGAGGCAGAATTCGAACCTGCGACTGTAGCGGTCACGCGGTTCCAGACTAAAGCGCTTAGAACCGCACGGCCACACCGGCCGGCATACTGTAAGACCTTCGGTACACACACCATCAGATTATTTCACTTGTCGCTCTAACGAAGTAGGCCAGTGTTAGCAATATGTCTCGTGGTCTTATCGTGGCGTGTTTATCTTCTGCTGTTAGGTCAGACGATAGAAATGCCACTTGCACGCTTAGAATAGCAGATTGACGGTGACCAACTTTAAACAGAACTTGATTAATTTTCACACACATTTATTAAAATAATAAAAAGCATAGATATTACGTAACTTGATTCTGGATGCTGTTTACAATTGACAATCTGAAGTTCCTTTGGTCTTGGTACGTTAATCTTATTCTCACATATCTCT
Source organism: Schistocerca serialis cubense (assembly GCF_023864345.2). Lineage (NCBI taxonomy): Eukaryota > Metazoa > Arthropoda > Insecta > Orthoptera > Acrididae > Schistocerca > Schistocerca serialis. The sequence goes on along the minus strand of NC_064642.1, from coordinate 111,277,993 downwards.
GGTACTTGACAGAGTGTCTGTTCATTTATCTTCATGGCTACGTACAGGAATATGGTAATCTTATTAGGCGCAGACTGAAACTTGACTATAGACTGGTACAGACTAATGCAGACCGACTAATCGGAGGTCTGTACACTCGTTATAATACCTCGAGCGATCAGGTATCACTGTGTGAGTGTGATCCGCGAGGAAAAAAGGTTCTATGTTAGCAGCAATCTCATTGGCTGTGTTACATGTTAATACACGGATCGGCGGAAGCAGAATTTGGTCCACTGTTGTGCTTAGCGGGGCGTGCTCTAGTGGGAAAGTTGTGTACGTGCTGACTACGTGGAACTATGTACACAACACAGCCTAAGTAAAGTTGATGCATTAAGTTATTCTGATAGCTGTGCTGATATTCAAGATAATAAAAATAGCTGTGAGCTATCTAGGGAAGTTATCCTTGCATTACTGAGCATCTGTTTCACCAGGTATCCAGTCTAGTTTACCAAACTGCCAACCAGACTAACATTAATTATAATCTTTTAATAGTCATCTTATGACAGATGACAGCTGGTCATATATATATATAAAGAAAATTTAAATAAAAAGAAATAAATCAGTTTGTATTTGGACATTTATTTTAACATTGATCATGGTTCCGTTAAAATTTCGGCATATTAAGCTTGATTCTTAACTAAACTGGTGCCTTATTTAGGATTGTGAAAATGTGAGTTTGTAATCTTATGGAGCACATCAAATATGGAGCCAGGATTGGGAGACTGCATACAACACTGCGTTCATAAAATAACACACGAAGAACGTTGAAACATATGCAAGAGGAAATTAACCACAACCAACCAATTCAATGTTCACCCAAAGAAGTTACGGTTGTAGCACAGTGCTGTCCATCATGAAATTACCACACACTGGTATACTAAATTCATACTAATTGTCTGTGAAATCTTCTCGAAAAGAATAGCTGAGAGCTACTTTGATGATTACACCACATGCTTCACATGGTCAACTTGCTTTACGCAAAGAATGTAACTCCACAATAATTTTGATAGTTTAAATAAATTATATCGAAACGCAATTTACAAAAAAAAACCTCGAACTGGTTACTATCATCATACTGTTAACCTGATAGATCAAACAATTATATAAGCACGTGGTACTGATCTCACAAAGTACACCCCACGTGGGTTGAACATAAAGAAAAGTTGCTATATTCAAAAATATTGTCAAGACGAGACATTATAATCTCACGCACATTTGCATTTAAGATTGATGATAGAGTTACGGATCATCAACACGTGGTTCCACTTTGCTCACAAAGTAGTGACACAGCAACTACTGAAAGATATTCTGATCTTCACACTCGAATTACACTGTGTTGCCATTTAAGATGACATAAGATACTTTAAATCTAAACCTGAAACAAAGGTGAATAAATTTTCAGTTAGGCTGAACTTAAGAAATCCATTGTCCTACAGACTTAGCAGAGACGCGCTTAGCCGGAGATCTTACCATTTCAGACGCTCACTGCAGACTGACTGACGTGGGCCCCTTCCGAGGGTGCCTCACAGATACAATCAGAAGTGACCAGAGAGGCAGCTTCCTATACCAACATGACAAGGGACGGACAGGTTCATACCAAGAATAGAAACCTCTTTGCTTTTAGAAAGCATAGCTACCTGTTCCGACGTTGGTCCTACTGTTCTCTAGCAGACAGGCTTGTCTGCTACCATCGAGCATGCAACTAGAAATACATTTGCACATTCATCCTTTCACGCAGAAGGTAAGGGGGATGACAATATCTTATCACATACACTATATAAAAGAAAGCAGATGTAGGTTCCGTATGAGACTGTGTAACATGAATTACATATAAACTATGTTTTAAAGTGTAGTAGTGTGACAGATATTTCTTGTTTAGGTTTAGAAGTCACACGTTCCACTGCTCAGTCTCCTCCCAGATAGAGTCAGAAACACCACAGTAAATTTAGAAGTGGAATGTATGCCGTAAATGACAAAAGATTTAAGAAATTAACGTGAAAGGAATCCAATAGAGACCTTTCACCTACGTCCTCAATTATTTGCTGGACGTATTCCAATCTCTGTCTTCCTCTACAGTTTTTACCTTCTACATCTCCCTCGAGTACTGTAAGCGTATTGTCATATCGATGGCTTAGTTGTGGAGTTATCTTTGCGGGCAGCCGCGTCTGTAGAGAGTAGAGCGCTGGACACGGAACTGTTATGTTCTGTAGTGTGTACCTCTGCGTGTGAGAGGCATTGTTAGTATGGAAGTTGAAGTGTTGCTACAAGTGCTATTACAGTAAAGTGATAAAATAAGTAAACGATTCAGAGCAAAGTGCATCAAGAAGTAATTTAAAAATGAGCAGTGCAGCTGATAACGTGTTTGTGTCTCCTGTCATTGCGCGTCGCACCGTACTGTACCGACATCCGCGCCGTGTTCGGTCTCTCAGAATGAACTGATGTGAATCAGCAAAAATTAGTTACCATAAAAGACTGCAGTCAAGTGCCAGTGTCATGTAGCGAGCGTGAGGACGTGCGTTCGATCATCGCGTTTCCGCATCAGCAACAATCAGCCGCGCCGTGACGGTTACGCGCACGCTCGTACAAGTGAGAACTGAGAACTGAAAAATTAACTCTATGAACAGTGTTAATCATTACTAGTGTAAAGGAAGTCTGGTACCAAATATCTGTGTATGCGTGACGAGCGTAAGAATTTTCGTTCCATCATTCGGCTTCCGCATCATCAACAATCACACGGGTCGTATCGGTTACGCGTAAACTCGTTCAGGTGATATTGTGGACAGATAATCATCAAGATTGTTAATTGGGATAAACATTTCCGATTTTACAGTGTAAATAGTGCAACCTGTGGTTTCCATATCGTCTCAGAATATAAATGTTCATACCAGACATAGGACAGTGTTGTATTTTAACGCCGAGTGGCTCCCCTAAACCCGCTTGCATATTTCGATAGATAATTTCAGGCTAGCCAACAACAGTGTGGAGCAGAACAATACGACCGCCGCGGGATTATCAGGTACGTGGTGTGGACAGGGCGCACGGTCGAAACGACAAACAGTTTAAAGGTACCACCCCACCCATTAGTACGTGTTACAGTACCATTCATGTTTTTCGGTGAGATCTTAACAGGTGTCCTACAATTCTGTCCCTTCTTCCCGTCAGTGTTTCCCACATATTCCTCCCCTCTCCGATTCTGCGCAGAACCTCCTCATTCCTTACCTCAACAGACCAACTAATTTTCAACAGACTTTTGTAGCACCACACCTCAAATGCTTCGATTTTCTTCTTTTTCAGTTTTTCCACTGTCCGTATTTCGCAACGTACAATACTGTGCTCCAAACGCAGTTTCTCAGAAATTTTTTCCTCAAATTAAGGCCTACAGTAGATCTTTCTTGGCCAGGAGTGCCGTTTTTGCCGTTCCTAGTCTGCTTTTTATGTCCTCTTTCCTCAGTCCGTTTTGCTGACTAGGTAGCAGAATTCCTTAACTTAATTTGCATCATGATGATCAGTCTTGATAACAAAAGTCTCGCTGTTCTCGTGCCTGCTACTTCTCATTACTCTCGTCTCTTTTCGATTTACTCACAGTCCATTCAGTAGGTACTGTAGTTCTTCTTCAATTTCACAGAGTATAATAATGTCATCAGCGAATCTTATTGCAGATATCCTTTCACCTTGAATTTCACTCTCCAACATTTCTTTTTTTCCGTCATTGCTTCTTCGATGTACAGATTGAACAGTAGTGGCGGAAGACTACATCCCTGTCTTACAACCTTTTTAACCTGAGCACTTCATTCTAGCTCTTCCCCTCTAATTGTTATCTTTTGGCTCCTGTGCATATTGTGTAGTACCCGCCTTTTTCTACAGCTTACTTCTAATTTCCTTAGAATTTCGAACCTGTTACACTTGGCTTGCTTCCATTATCAACAGCGACGTCGGAACTGCCTCTCTGGTGCCATTACCTTTCGTGCAGCCAAACTGATCCGCATCTGACAGTTCCTCAGTTTTCTTTTCCGTCCTTTTACACGTTATCCTTGTCGGCATCTTGCATCTATGAGCTATTACGCTGATTGTGCGATAATTCTCACAATTATCAGCTCTTGCAATCTTCGAAACCGTGTGGATGATGTTTCTCCGAAAATCAGATGGTGTATCACCAGACTCATACATTCTACACTCCAACGTGAAAGTCGTTTTTTTTTGGCACTTCTCCCACTGATTTTTGAAATTCTGATGGAATTTTGTCCACCCCTTCTGCCTCATTTGATCTTAAGTCTTCCAGTGCTCTTTTAAATTCTGATTCTAGTACTGGATCCCCTATTCTCCCCTATCGACTCCCATTTATTCTTGTATCATATCAGACAAGTCTTCTTCCTCATACAGGAGTTCACTATACTCTTCCCACCTACCCGCCACCGAGCGAGGTGGCGCAGTGGTTAGCAAACTGGACTCGCATTCGGGAGGACGACGGTTCAATCCCGTCTCCGGCCATCCTGATTTAGGTTTTCCGTGATTTCCCTAAATCGTTTCAGGCAAATGCCGGGATGGTTCCTTTGAAAGGGCACGGCCGATTTCCATCCCAATCCTTCCCGAACCCGAGCTTGCGCTCCGTCTCTAATGACCTCGATGTCGACGGGACGTTAAACACTAACCACCACCACCACCTACCCGCTCTCTCCTTTGACTTTAACAGTGGAAGTCTCATTAACAGCCTCAGAGAACGTCAAGCGTATTTCTTCATTCCGTAGCACTTCCGTACCCCACTTCTTTGCCTATTGATTCTTGCTTACTAGTCTCTTAAACTTAGGCTTACTCTTCGTCACTAGTAAATTGTGATATAAGTCTGTATTTTTTCCTGCGTACGCCTTACAATCCAGTATTTGATTTCATAATCCTCGCCTGACCATGATGCAATCTAACTGACAAGGGGAGGCCGCCAATTGTGAAATTCAGATTCGATTCATACTGCGCATAATAAAAGCTCATGGCCAGAGGTGTAATGTGGCAAAGCAGCAAGATGCACTTCTCAGCCGTTGTCGAGAAAATCCACAGTTAAAAGAAACCGTTGCGATGAATTACTCTCTACGATTAACAATTTTCTATAGCGTTGTGGTGCAGCAGTAAGCGCTCGGGTTCATAATCCGAAGGTCGCCGGTTCGAATCTCGCGTCATGCAAACTTTTTTTTTCAGTGTTTTTTTTTGTAATTCATTATATATATATATATATATATATATATATATATATATATATAATTCCCGGCAATCAGTTGCAACAATTATGCATATAATAAGTTGTTGAAAGTCGTTTGTCGTGGAAAAACTGGCGACTTCGAACATCATTATGTTTTCCGCAAACAAAGTTGTATTTCACAAATGTTATTAATTATCTTCATAATGTTAACCACGTATAGTTAACGGGAGACGTAGAAACGATATTCCGAAACGAATACGTATAGCGTAAGTCAAACGTTCGAATTAGAACAGAAACCCCACGAACACAAGTTTGCTGTGGCAGGTATGAAACATAAACTCCGTTACTCGCTCGTTACACTTGAAGGACAGATGTTGAATGGGCCGAAACGAGCCGCCGCATAACAGCGTAGTTGCCTGCTAACTTCGAAAGAAGGTAGATGCGGTCCCTAGCGCAACTTATAACATCGTCGAAAATCTGTGCGGACGTGGGAGCTTTGGTACACCCTGTTAAACAAACGGAAAAATGGAGGCGGTACAATTGGAGAGCGATCCGCCTTCACCAACATGCATATTTGAATTACAAAAAACTACTAATAATAATAAAAAAAAAAGGTTGCATGGCGCGGGATTCGATCCGGTGACCTTCAAATTACGAGCCCGAGCGCTTACCGCTGCGCCAGGACGCTCTGGAAAATTATTAATCGTAGAGAGTATTTCACGGCAACGGTTTCTTTTAACTGTCGATTTTCTCGACAACGGCTGAGAAGTGCATCTTGGTGCTTTGCCACATTACACCTCTGGCCATGAGCTTTTATTATGCGCAGTATGAATCGAATCTGAATTTCACAATTGGCGGCCTCCCCTTGTGAAATCTTTCTATATCTCCCGGCCTTTTCCGAGTATTCCTCCTCTTGTGGTTCTTGAACAGAGTATTCGTTATTACTATCTGAAATTTATTGTAGAACTCCGTTAGTCTCTCTCCTCTCTCATTCCTAACATCAAGCCCATGTTCTCCCGTAACCCTATCTTCTACTCCTTCCCCTACAACCGAATTTCAGTGCCCCATGTCTATTTGATTTTCATCTCCCTTTATGTACTTCATTATCCTTTCAATACCCTCACATACTTTCTCTGTCTCTTTACCTTCAGCTTGCGACATCGGCTTGTATACTTGAACTATTGCTGTCGGTGTTGGTTTGCTGTCGATTCTGATGAGAACATCCCTATCACTGAACTATGCTCAGTAACATACTCGGTGCTCTACCTTCCTATTCATAACGAATCCTGCACCTGTTATGTCATTTTTTGCTGCTCTTCATATTACGCTATACTCATCTGACCAGAGATCCTCTTCGGCATTCCATTCCACTTCACTGACCCGCAGTATATTTAGATTAAGCCTTTACATTTCCCTTTTCGGATTTTGTAGCTTCTCTACCACATTCAAACTTCTGACATTCCACGTCCCTACTCACAGAACGTTATCCTTTCGTTGGCTATTCAAAGTTTCTTTTATTGTCACCTCCTACTTGGCAGTCCCCTCCCGGAGACCCGAAAGGGTGACAACTTACATGCCCAGAAAACTATCGCAATCCATTCTTAATTCAATACCTTTTTGTTTGCCTTATCGTGGCATGATAATCACTATAAATTTAGGCACAGGATTACGGTGAGGGTGGTAGCTGGCTGGGGGTTGTGTGATTCTGACCAAATGCTTTCCTTTATTTATAACAATTTACACTGCCAGAGCCTACGCGTAATTAAACAAGGCAGACACTTACGTTCAATGTACAGATCAATTAACTTCAAATGAAACAGTAATTAAAAAAAAAAAAAAGTACGTGTTCCCCGAAGCTTCAAAGTGGACCCTAAGAATATACAGTAGTACTTAAGGTATCTGTACATACTATTCATAAGATATATAGTTTCTGCCTGAAGGAGTTAACCTTACTAGTAGCAAAGAAAATAATACTGCACAAAAACTTAGTGCATCAGAAAATACAACCACACCTAACTACAATCAAAAGCGTAATCATACACCAGACAGGACACACGTATTAACCACACAATCCACACTAATATAAGAAGCTAACATGCAATGAAACATAAACTGGTGATAGAATTACAAACATTATCTCTGTGAAACAACTGGACTACATCTCGACCTTGTCATGAATTTTCGATTCTCTTACAAATGTAATACAGATCTCAGCTTCAGCATGGAAGAGCTTTCTTGGGTAACTCATCGCTTAGAAACTAAGTATTGATTACAGAAAAGCGAGCAGTAAGAATAATATGTGGTGTTCTCCCACACACGTCATGCGGGTACCTCTTCAAGGAGTTAGTCATTTTAACTGCGCCGTCACAATACATATATTCGCTAAAGAAATTCATCATAAGTAATCATTCACAATTTGAGAAGAACAGTGATGTCCATACTTATAACCAGTTGTTCATACCTATAACCGACTGTTAAAGCTGTCAGTGTCTGACAAAGGAGTTCAATGTACAGCAACAAAAACTTTTAATCGTTTTCCCAATTACATAATATGCGTGAGGGGTAGCAAAACAAGTTTTATATATAACTTAGAATCATTTCTCTACTCTATTCCATTGATGAATTTCTATAAAAACTGGTAACCAGAGAAAAAGGAAAAACAGCTTTTTTTAAAGTATAGTAGGATAAGTAGGACTAAAAAAACGTGTTCATTAATGTAACACCACTCACATGCTTATGTCTTATAAACTAACTCATTCCACATCATTTTGATAAAAGAATTGTTAAAATTATCTGTGGAACATGTAACTAACTGACGAAATAACTAGCACACATACAGTTGTGGGTTCACTCGACGGCACAAGTCACTCTTATGCTGCCCCTTAGAATCCTCGTAACGAAAACTCTCTTCTGCAACTCCTGCCTAGCGCCCAACATGTGTATCTGGTGGACGAACAGAGGAAACACCGTCTACTGCTGCAGGTAAAAGATGCCTTCGTGGCGAAAGTCCGCACCGCGTGGTGACGTTAGAGTCTCGCTGCTCTGCTGCCTCTACTGGTCTCTTCAGCACGCAGCTGTACTACTGCAGTACGTCATGCCACTGTAGGAGGTCTGGCCCTGGCTTAGGTTGTTGCTGCTTTAAGACGTACAGTCAGCCTGTCAACCAACTTCGCTCCAGCGCAGCGTCATCAGTGGAGCTGCCTCCGCCAAATGCTGTGACCAAATCCACTGGTGAAACCAGAGCAGTTGGCCAGGACTGGCACAACCATGGTGCAAGCAGTAATACAAAAAAACAGTAAACTACACTCATGCTCATAAATTAAGGATAATGCTATTACATTGTGAAACAACGCTCTGGTGGGCGGTTTGCGGGTGTAAATCACCTCGGGGGATGACCATGAGGTGCATTTGACTTGCGGTCGTCGCACGGTGGCGCTGGCAGCAGTCCACATACGCAGAGGTGTGTTGGTGTATGTCAGAGTACAGCGCAGCGAATAAGTGTGCAGACGTTTTCAGAAGTGCTAATGGTGACTGTGTGTTGAAAATGGCTCAAAGAACACATATTGATGTCGTTATAAGTGGTAGAATACTAGGGCGACTGGAAGCTGGTCAAACACAGCAGGTTGTAGCACAGGCCCTCTGTGTGCCACAAAGTGTGATCTCAAGATTATGGCAACGATTCCAGCACACAGGAAACGTGTCCAGGCTCTACAGTACGGGACTTCCACAGTGTACAACACCACAAGAAGACCGATATCTCACCATCAGTGCGCGCAGACGGCCACGGAGTACTCCAGGTAGCCTTGCTCAGGACCTTACCGCAGCCACTGGAACAGTTGTCTCCAGACACACAGTCTACAGACGACTGAACAGACATGGTTTATTCGCCTGGAGACCTGCAAGGTGCATTCTAGTAACCCCTTCTCCCAGGAAAGCCCGTAAAGCCTGGTGTCAAGAACACAGTACATGGTCATTAGAACAGTGGGCCCAGGTTATGTTCACGGACGAGTCCAGGTATAGTCTGAACAGTGATTCTCGCCGTGTTTTCGTCTGGCGTGAACCAGGAACCAGATACCAACCCTTAATGTCCTTGAAAGAGACCTGTATGGAGGTCGTGTTTTGATGGTGTGGGATGGGATTATGATTGGTGCACGTACCCACCTGCATATCTTTGAAAGAGGAACTGTAACAGGTGTATCGGGACGTCATTTTGCACAGTATGATCGTCTTTTCAGGGGTGCAGGGGGCCCCACCTTCCTCATGATGGATGGTGACGCTTGGCCCCACCGAGCTGCCATCGTGGAGGAGTACCTTGAAACAGGAGATATCAGGCGAAAGGAGTGGCCTGCCTGTTCTCCAGACCTAAGCCCCATCGAGCACGTCTGGGATGCTCTCGGTCAACGTATCGCTGCACGTCTTCAAACCCCTACGATACTTCAGGAGCTCCGACAGGCTCTGGTGCAAGATTGGGAGGCTATACCCCAGCAGCTGCTCGACCACCTGATCCAGAGTATGCCAACCCGTTGTGCGGCCTGTGTACTTGTCCATGGTGATATTATCCCACATTGATGTCGAGGTACATGCGCAGGAAACAGTCGCGTTTTGTAGAACATGTGTTTCGGGACGGTTTTCTCAACTTATCACCAATACCGTGGACTTACAGATCTGTGTCGTGTGTGTTCCCTATGTGCCTATGCTGTTAGCGCCAATTTTGTGCAGTGCCACGTTGTGTGGCACCGCATTCTGCAATTATCCTTAATTTATGAGCATGGGTGTAGCATAAAAATCATCGCCAAATGTTCTATGTGCACTCTGAAGTGCTTATCAGTGTTGCAGTATGGACATGTGACATATTCTGTTGAATGTGCTCTTTGTAACTAATAACATCGTCAGAGCAGCGGCTTGTCCATAATTGGAGGAAGGGGAAGCATTACAGCCCTAAGACACGCAGGATGGTGTTCAGTAAGCTTTATGCCAAGTAGTCAAGTTTGGTACATGAACCTACCGTTGTTAACAACCTAACAAGCCACCGCTGAGGTTGTGTTTAGTGTGCCCTTCCACTTACAAAATATGTTCGTGCTGCTCGCTGTAACCAGACATCTGTCATGCTGTTAGGACCTCAGGTACGGTATCTGCCGGGAAGCCATTGTTCATTATCAGCCCGACTCTTGTATGCCAAGGCATGGAGTTCTTGGGCGTCCGGCACTAGCTCTCCATGTCACTGCTACCAAGCACTGTGTCCGACATCTGGAAGCACCGGCCAACGCAGTCACCTCCAGCCAATGTATTGGTACTCGGCTACGTCAGCTACGCCTGTACTATGCCACCATGTTGCTACCAAGACAACAAGCCTTAGGGAGGCCCCGATTTGCAAAAACTGTTCCATGTCTGACTCTACCCGAGAGACGTGGCTGTACACCAGTCTTCGGCAATGTATTTTGGAAATCGGTAATAAATAAATAAAGTCTTGCTGACTGGTTCCTGTGCTCTACATCTGCTGTTGTTGCTTACCACCCTTCCCCCCATCCCCCTCCCCAGTCCCACTTTCTGTAGCACTCGTACCACAGAGCGACCATACCACTACACACAGAATCTGTGGAATGACGCAACTGGCTGGAGCTTCACGTAGTACACTGTCCCCTGGCGCTGTGCGTCGCTCCACCTCCCAGCTCCTTATGTGTACATCACTGTAATACCTTGAAAAGCTGACTGTAACCATGGTAACAGTCCCAATATGGTGAGTTCACACAAGTTCCGTCAGCTATGCCACATTGAGCTGCAGCCACTGATTGACGATAACATCCCACAGACCTGCAAAACTGTGAGGAAACTGATAGCTACGTTTCACCTTGTAACGACAATTATACGTATAATAAATTTTTTTCTTTATGAATTTAGATAAATTAATAATAGCAATGTGTTGAATTTCTTTTTCGATTCTTTTCGTGTCATGTTAAAGAAACTGTGTGTAACTTTTGAAACGAATATTATTATTTCTGTTAGATTTCAAATAATGTGGTAATCAAAGGGAAGTGTATTTAGTGTTAAAACTATTGTAAGATGTGAAAATTGTAATTTATACACTTGGTCCATACGTAGGTAATGCGTTAGGATATGTGTAGTAGAAAACCTGTGGTGAATACCCTACCTGTAGGGGAGCGGGAAAAGGTGGAGGCAGGCGAGGCGGGAAAACGCACACTAGCGCGGTTCTGCACAACGGGCTCAGTAACACAGTCGGAGGCGAGCAACAGTTGGAAGTACACGTACTGTACCAAGGAGGCTACCCAGGAAAAGTGGATTCCATTGAGCCTCGGATGAACCGATTCCGACGACTACTTGGCATGGCCATATTCTGAGGCACAAAATTGGAAAGATTACGACGCTAAGAAGATGGAAAGTGCCGACGTAGTGTGAGCCTTGGCCGTGCTTGTATGTGTGCCGTGCTGCCCGCTATCTCGCTGCCCGCCAACCGCCGCACCGACTTGCACAGGTCAAACATTTATTTCATCTTTAGAAGTGTATCTGTGTGGACCAGTGTCGAAACTGTTTCTAATGGTTCAATAATAACGTGACTTTTACCAGAATTGCTTTAGCCATGACTTATCCTGATCACTGACCTAGACAGGATCCTTACCTCGTATTGTGCAATCCGAGTATCCTAAACAGAAAGTTTAATGTTTGTGTTGATGAAAATTATCAGCAGAGTAATCTATGCCATAAAGGAATCTATAGTTCTGTGTGTTGTTGCAAATATTGGTAAAGACCAAAAGAGTTTTTTTTTTTTTTGAATTGAGTTAGCGATGTTATTTAATTAATTTGAAACAGAAATAATGACAGTTAAATTATTCAGAAGTAAGACAAAAGAGTAATTATCCAGAGATTGATAAATTTTGTGTGTTAATTTGCCTTCAGTACTTAACAGTTTCAGTATAACCACTATAACAGTTTCAGGGCCCCCCCCCCCCCTTTTTTTCTCTTATCAATTCGTTAAAACCTTGATGTGTACTGCTCAGATTTGACCAGTAAAGCTAAATTCTATATTATACCTAAGTGTATTAGTGTTTTTCCATCTTTAATAGTAACATTGTATATGTGCTTTCAAAACTGCTAATTATAGGGTAATCTATGCTCGATGTCAGTCTGCTCAACATACAAAAATGTAGTTAGTAGTAATCATTACTGTGTGGTGTTGTGTAAATGTAGTTCGTCCAAATTAGTACAAAAAGAGCAAACTTTAGTTCAGTGGAATTTTCGGATTCCAAACTTTGCCATATACCGTATCGTTACTACGTGTTACTATGCTTGTACATGCACCCACTTGTACAAGGAAAAAACTCACTAATTGCCTAAGTAGGCTGGCGACCGAATTGTTATTTATAGGTAGCATCTACTGTGTGTACTTCTTGTCCACGCGAAAGAATAATTATACTGTACATTTGCTTGATGCGTCACTGTAGTTATTGACTGAAGATAAGTCCGATTTTGCTTCGATTAGGTACACGCGGTCAACTAATGTACTAAAAATCCTTGTTTATAAGGTGAAGCCCGTGAACTTATTACAGTACAGGCTTTATAGAGCTAACCTACGTCCGAGCAGGGCGGTAGTGTTACAACCTGTTGGCTCAATATTCCCAGACATTTTTCATGGGATTAAAATTGGGTGGTTCACCGGGCTACTCGATGTATGATAGGGTGCCTGAGAGTTTAGCAATGTATGCATGCAAACATGTGAAAGCGGTTGGAGTCATTCTGAAAGTGTCCATAACATAATTACGTGTCTAAGGCGCTGCAGTCATGCACTGTGCGGCTGGTCGCGGCGGAGGTTCGAGTCCTCCCTCGGGCATGGGTGTGTGTGTTCGTCCTTAGGATAGTTTAGGTTAAGTAGTGTGTAAGCTTAAGGACTGGTGACCTTAGCAGTTAAGTCACATAAGATTTCACACACCTTTATTTGAACATAATTACGAAGATGGGGATAGAAGAAATGGCAGAACTTTTGAAGAAATATCACGCTTCATGTCACGGTAACCCGAATGAATGGGTACAACTTATGATACGAAAAACACCCACAAGACACGAGATAACCACCTCCGTCCTTAACCACGCTCTTCGCACACAGACTACCTTAAATGTGTCGTTGCCCTGCCTGTGCTCTCAAAGCCATGAATTAATTAAAAAGAGATAAAATAGCGACCTCGTGGACTTACATTACAGGCATCTAGTCAGCTGGTAGTCGGTTTCTGTATTGTCTAGGTCGTTAAATACGTGCAGAGTTATGAGTGCTGTTAGTAAAGGACTTCTATGAGGCATCTGACTCCGAATGTCCATTGCATGTAGTTCCCTATGCAGTGCTCGGTGGGAAAGCGGTTGAGGTGAACCTGTATTCACTGATAGCAGCGATAACTGTCAGATTTGAAATCGATTTCCATTGACAACGCTTGACATTTGTCTCCCCTCCTTGTCGGTTAGGATATTTTTAATACTATTGTTCATATGCTGCGCTACATGGGCGCAAGTCGTTCAGTATTCCTTACAGACACGTCTGACAATCAGCGTTGATGCACGAACAATGACGCATGGTGCAGGGAATGTAAATTGAATCTCAATGTAGACAAGTGTAATGCGTTGCGAATACATAGAAGGGAAGATCCCATATCATTTAGCGACAATATAGCAGGTCAGCAACTGGAAGCAGTTAATTCCATAAATTATATGGGAGTACGCATTAGGAGTGATTTAAAATAGAATGATCATACAAAGTCGATCGTCGGTAAAGCAGATGCCAGACTGAGATTCATTGGAACAATACTAAGGAAATGCAATCCGAAAACAAAGGAAGTAGGTTACAGTACGCTTGTTCACCCACTGCTTGAATACTGCTCAGCAGTGTGGGATCCGTACCAGATAGGGTTGATAGAAGAGATAGAGAAGATCCAACGGAGAGCAGCGCGCTTCGTTACAGGATCATTTAGTAATCGCGAAAGCGTTACGGAGATGATGGATAAACTCCAGTGGAAGACTCTGCAGGAGAGACGCTCAACTCGGTACGGGCTTTTGTTGAAGTTTCGAGGACATACCTTCACCGTGGAGCCAAGCAGTATATTGCTCCCTCCAACGTATATCTCGCGAAGAGACCATAAGGATAAAATCAGAGAGATTAGAGCCCACACAAAGGCATACCGACAATCCTTCTTTCCACGAACAATACAAGACTGGAATAGAAGGGAGAACCGGTAGAGGTACTCAAGGTACCTTCCGCCACACACCGTCAGGTGGCTTGCGGAGTATGGATGTAGATGTAGATGTAGAAATTAGGAAGGTTCCTTCGCTGTGTGTTTATGGGCATGTCCAATCGCGGAAGCTCCTTTCTGCCATTCTATCACGTCGCCAAGCTGCATATACGCGATTGACAAATGCTCACTACTTCCCTTCCATGATTTATGTCAGCATTGGGGGGGGGGGGGGGGGTAAGGGGGGAGGTGCGGTGATAATATCTTCTGACACCACTTTAAGCGGTCGACGGACGAAAGCGCTAACCCTCAATTTGGTGGGAATTAATGTGATCATGCTGGCTGTAATTGTTTCAGCTGCACTACACATTGGCAACAAACAGTTTCATTTGAAGTGCTACAAAGCATTTGTCAGCTACATACACTGTTTTACTCTTCCGTATTTATGTTCTTGTCTTTGGATGAAAACACTGCTAAGCCACACCGTCAACATGGCAGTGACGTCGAAATCTTATAATCGCCTGAAGAAGTGTTCAAATGTGTGGGAATTCCTAAGGGACCAAACAGCTGAGGTCATTGGTCGCTAGACATGCACACTACTTGAACTAACTTAATCTAACGTATGCTAAGAACAACACAAACACCCATGCCTGACCGGCCGGGGTGGCCGAGCGGTTCTAGGCGCTACAGTCTGGAACCGCGCGATCGCTACGGTCGCAGGTTCGCATCCTGCCTCGGGCATGGGTGTGTGTGATGTCCTTAGGTTGGTTAGGTTTGAGTAGTTCTAAGTTCTAGGGGACTGATGACCTCAGACGTTAAGTCCCATAGCGCTCAGAGCCATTTGAACCAACCCATGCCCGAGGAAGGACTCGAACCTCCGGCCGGAGTGGCTGCACAATCCGTGACACCTCAAACCACGCGGCCACTACGCGCGGCTCGACTGAAGAAGTGGACGTTTGGCGAAAACGTTAATGACAACACTGAACCATTTTTTGATGATGGTGATGCAGATCCTGATTATGCGCTACGACATTCATCAGACGTTAAAACAACGCGTATGTAGCTTAGTATTATATTGCCAGCTGTCTAACCTCAAAAGGTTAACGCACAGCGCTTGTTAAGATTTTGGGAAATTCCTTAATGGTATCAGTACATAAATTTAATGTAATACGTATCAATGAACGTCTCTAAGGTTGTTTCAGTTATTGGTTCGTTTTACCCCGTAACAACAGAAAAACTTCTAACAAACATGTTTGAAAGTTGGGATTGTTTCGGCCTTACAGATAAACACTGTGGGTTAGCATTGTTTTTACACTGTTTTATTTTTGTCCACAAACGTTTGTGTGTACTAATTTTTTAGGAAGGAGTACAATCTAGATCCACTGAAAGAGAAGAACGAAGCAAGTGAGTGTCATACATAAGCAATGACAAACTGTTTAAATATTTCAGTGCAAAAGGGATATAGAGAGGCAGTCCTTAACAACTTATAACTAGCAACAAAATTTGATGGGAAACATCCTATCAAGAAAAAAAGTCACTTGCTACACCACCTATAAATCACTACTGTTTTGAAATTCCTAAAGTGTATAAAGAAGAAATGAAACTCCAGAACTGATTTACGAGCGTCGTGAATACACCTAATAAAACATATGTTATTTCTTTCTATTTTACGCATACGGATTGCAGTTAATTTATAGCAGAAGTTATGATTCTCTAGGATGCAAAAGAAAATGGGCACGAAAGTTTGAAATCACTTTGTATCTTAATTCGCTCACTACAACAAACTGTTGTTACTTTCTAAATATTATCGTAGAAGTTCTTTTCCCTTTCTTGCATTAAGCGTTGCCAGCATACTAGTCTCTGTTGTAAGATAGTGGAAGTTGAGATGTATTTTCACACCGCCACATCTTGTCACATAAAACACTGATTTGAGTAATGAAACAGGCCAAGAGCCATTTATTCTCCAAGGTATAATATTTAACTATGCATTGTAATGATGGATTTTGACGATTTACAAGGAGAAATGAATCCAGCGCCACTGACGCACCTCAGAGACTATAGACTAATTCAACGCGCATGTAAAAACATCGATATTAAAGACAGACTCTGAAGATATTTGAATATTTTTTTTTAAAAAAAAGAAAATAATTACATGGGCGTCATTATAAGATTTGTAATTTGTTTAAATCTATTGAGAAATACTGTTATTTTGTTGCATGTGAGATTAGTATGTGTGAAAAACACAGAGTGGTTAATGAATGGACATTTCTACGTGATTTATAAACTTTTATAGACACAAAAAAAACCACTCAGGCTCTGTCATTGTTATTGACGTAAGTGTTAACTTGTTATGTGCGTTTCAAATCCAAGCTCGTAATTATAGTGTCAATTACTCTAAATTTGTGTTTGCGTAATCATTTACTTCCTATGTGCCAAGTTTTTTACAGAGCCAACCGTGTCCGATGTGTCATTCTGCGGATAGAACAGTCGAGGCCGACGTTAACATTGTACTTCCCTCCTTGTAATATTCTTGAAACTCAGTTTTAAACTGGCCCTTAGGTACATTTTCAGTGACGTCCGGGAATTTCTTAGCAAACTTTACTTCTCCAACCGCACATCGCTCGCACAAAGCCTCACTGTTTCACAATGGTATGCGGCACTTTCTAAACGGGAAAAGGAGTCACGCAAGTATATGTTGCTTCCCTTTCTCAATTTGATGCTTAATAATAATAATAATAATAATAATAATAATAATAATAATATTTCCTTACATCAGAAAGTGACGTACATTAAGGGAAAAAATGTCGTAACATCAAAAAGTAAATAATATAGAGTAAGTACGTTTCGGATAC
This sequence comes from Schistocerca serialis cubense, assembly GCF_023864345.2. Taxonomy (NCBI): domain Eukaryota; kingdom Metazoa; phylum Arthropoda; class Insecta; order Orthoptera; family Acrididae; genus Schistocerca; species Schistocerca serialis. The sequence goes on along the minus strand of NC_064642.1, from coordinate 111,260,687 downwards.
ACAATTCTCCAGGTACGGTATGTAAGTGATTATGATTGAAACATTACAGGTTAATGTGAGCGTGAGGTAAGCCATTGCAAATTGGAACTGCTGGCACATTAACAGCCAGCGTAACCGCCAGAATTTTAAATTCAAGTAGGCAAATGTGCATGCACCGTGTTATACAGCTTCCGGAAGTCAGTTTGCGGGATGGAGTTCCATGCTTGCTTCACTTGGTTGGTCAATACAGGAACCTCTACCGAGCGAGGTGGCGCAGTGGTTAGCACACTGGACTCGCATTCGGGAGGACGACTGTTCAATCCCGTCTTCGGCCATCCTGATTTAGGTTTTCCGTGATTTCCCTAAATCGTTTCAGGCAAATGCCGGGATGGTTCCTTTGAAAGGGCACGGCCGATTTCCTTCCCAATCCTTCCCTAACCCGAGCTTGCGCTCCGTCTCTAATGACCTCGTTGTCGACGGGACGTTAAACACTAACCACCACCACCACAGGAACCTCTGACGCTGGTTGTGGAGAAGGCTGCAGCTGTCGTCCGTTGATGTCCCGTATACACTGTGATCGAGTAGGTCAAGGCAACATGTTGACATTGTAGTGCCTTTTGGGTTACAGCAGTGGTACGTGGGCAACCGTACTGTTGGAAAACACTCTCTGTAATGATATTCATGAGTGGCAGCGTGACATTTCGAATCAGACGTACAATTCTGCAGTCAGGGTGCGTAGGATAACCACGAGAGTGCTCCTGCTGTAAGTAGGCTGTTTAGGTTTTTATGTTGGTAACGCCACGTAGCGCTCTGTATGAAAATCACTGGCTGTGCTGTGTGCAGTCTGTGGCTGGGTAGCATTGTTGTAATATTCGCTATTGTAGTGTTGGGCAGTTGAATGTGAACAGCGCGTAGCGCTGTGCAGTTGGAGGTGAGCCGCCAGCAATGGTGGATGTGGGGAAGTGAGATGGCGTATTTTTGAGAGCGGATGATCTGGACGTGTGTCCATCAGAGACAGTACATTTGTAAGACTGGATGTCATGAACTGCTATATATATTATGACTTTTGAACACTTTTAAGGTAAATACATTGTTTCTTCTCTATCAAAATCTTTCTTTTGCAAACTATGCCTATCAGTAGTTAGTGCCTTCAGTAGTTTGAATCTTTTATTTAGCTGGCAGTATTGGCACTCGCTGTATTGCAGTAGTTTGAGTAACGAAGATTTTTGTGAGGTAAGTGATTTATGAAAAGTATAGGTTATTGTAAGTCAGGGCCATTCTTTAGTAGGGATTTTTGAAAGTCAGATTGCGTTGCGCTAAAAATATTGTGTGTCAGTTTAGTGATGATCAGAATAAGTAAAGAGAGAAATGTCTGAGTACGTTCAGTTCTGCTCAGCTGTTTGAAAATCAAATAATGTAAGAGGTTTATCAGCACAGTAATTCAATAATTTTTCTAAGGGGACGTTGCACTGCTTTCACACGAAATCGCAGACCATAACCCCACGTGTACGTGCAATGTGTGTAGCACTCGGACAGGTTGTTGCAGGCCCTCAACTTTCCTCCTTCTACCCAACATACAACCACCATTGGCACCGAGGCAGAACCAGATTTAATTTGAGAACACAACAGACCTCCACCATGCACTCCCATAAGCTGTCGCTCGACACCACTGAAGTCGCAAATGGCGGTGGTTTGGAGTTGGTGTAATGCACAATACAGGACGCCTGGCTCCGAGCTATCCTTGAAGTAACCGATTTGTAACAGTTAGTTGTGTCACTGTGGTGCCACCTGCTACTCAGATTGCTGTTGCAGATGCAGTACGGTGCGCCCCAGCCATACGTCGAATATGATGGTCTTCTCTCTCGACAGTGCCACATGGCCGTCCGGAGCCCGGTATCCTTGCGATCGTACTTTCCCCCGATCACTGTTACCAGCAAGTATGTGCAGTGGCTACGTTCCTGGCACGTCTTTCTGCAGTATCGCAGAGGGAAGATCCAGCCTCTCTTAGCCCTATCAAAATCTCGTTCGAACTCAGTGAGATGTTGATAATAGCGTCTTTGTCGCCTTAAAGGCGTTCTTGACTAACATCGACTCACCAATTCCAATCTCAAAGGTAATTAATGCTCACGACCGTTACAGTGTGTATTTGGAGCAAAACTGATTTCCTTTCTCATAAGGGCGCTGCTAGCGCCACTCTTACGCGACTGGCGCGAAACTGAATAGATCTCGTCTTTCGAATGTCGCACAACTCTATCTTGGTGTTGCGGTTTCTCTTATGTCAGTGTTTTTGCTCTGAAAACATTTCAAGGCACTTTTTGATGAAGATCCACAACAGTAGAGATAATGAAGTAAACAAGTTACTAGGACTAGTAAACAATTTTTTGCCTATTGGTAGGTCATACAACTCAAAAAAGTATTGCAACAGCTCGTAGAAAAAGTTACAAGTAAGTTCATTGTGACTGAGGATTTACAGATTTTACCGAACATATAATACACAAAAACTTGAAACCATGCTGTCGTCGGGTACGTGGAGTGTTAGTTGCGCTGTTTTGCCTACACCTACGATGATGATAATGCAAGTTAATTAAAGGAAATAATAATATCACACAGTGGAAACGTCTTATGCAACGGAAATTAGTAACGGTGGCCCAGTGAAACATGGCAATATGGGTACCACACCATGCACATCTATATATTAATGAGAGGAAGGATCATCTCATTTACAACAGAAGTAAGTTGTCAATTTAACAGTCGGATTTATTATCACAAAGTAAAACACATTAGTTAGCCACTCATCTAAACAATTGAACGTTAAAAACTTGGACAGGGTGAAATGTAACCCTGGCGCAGGTGGGTCGCCACAATAAATGCAAAGTTATGCAGATAAAACACGAATACGACCAGCGACTATAAGCATGTTAGAAAATACAGGCCGGGACTCGAACTCTAGTCTTCTTGTCTAGCAAGCAAGAAGACCCGGGTTCGAGTCCTGGCCGCAGTACAAATTTTGATCCACTTCGTCTGCTTCGATCATTATCGTAGATAATAAAAAGAGACTTGAAACTTCCTGGCAGATTAAAACTGTGTGCCGGACCGAGACTCGAACTGGGACCTTTGCCTTTCGCGGGCAAGTGCTCTACCAACTGAGCTACCCAAGCACGACTCACGCCCCGTCCTCACAGCTTTACTTCCACCAGTATCTCGTCTCCTACCTTCGAAACTTTACAGAAGCTCTCCTGCAAACCTTGCAGAAGTAGCACTCCTGGAGAAAAGGATATTGCGGAGACATGTCTTAGCGACAGCCTGGGGGATGTTTCCAGAATGAGATTTTCACTCTGCAGCGGAGTGTGCACTGATATGAAACTTCCTGGCAGATTTAAACTGTGCGCCGGACCGAGACTCGAACTGGGGACCTTTGCCTTTCGCAGGCAAGTGCTCTACCAACTGAACTACCCAAGCACGACTCACGCCCCGTCCTCACAGTTTTACTTGTGCCAGTACCTCGTCTTAGGAGACTTTACAGAAGCTCTCCTGCTAACCTTGTATGAGATTTTCACTCTGCAGAGGAGTGTGCGTGGATTTGAAACTTCCTGGCAGATTTAAACTGTGTGCCGGACCGAGACTCGAACTGGGGACCTTTGCCTTTCGCGGGCAAGTGCTCTACCAACTGAACTACCCAAGCACGACTCACGCCCCGTCCTCACAGCTTTACTTCCGCCAGTATCTCGTCTCCTACCTTCCAAACTTTACAGGAGCTCTCCTGCGAACCTTGCAGGACTAGGACTCCTGAAAGAAAGGATATTGCGGAGACATGGCTTAGCCACATCCTGGGGGAGGTTTCCAGAATGAGGTTTTCATTTGCAGCGGAGTGTGCGCTTATATGAAACTTCCTGGCAGATTAAAACTGTGTCCCGGACCGAGAGAGACTTAAATGTCTCAGGGAAACATTTAATTATAAGATCTATAAGATCACTGTGTTCATATTTTTTTCATTCTTCCCCAGAAAAGAATTCTATGACTAATAATCACGTGTACATTCAAATAGCGGGCACCGGCTGTTCAGACTGATGACGTAGCCCCAAGGTAAGTACAAGCAGATGACTTCCATTTACAAGTATCTTTCTGTCCTCGCATCATTTCATCTGACAGCCGATACTTATTCCCAGAAATTTTGTGTTTGTTAGTAACTCAGTAGGGGTACCATAAATGTTTCATTTAGTTCTAAATTTCAAACGTCAAACGGCATTTACTTTCCTTATAATCAATGTAAGTTTCCTGTATACTGACGAACTGTAAACTTTCTTCACAGTTTCCTTTGCCTTTCCTGCAAGAAGATCTCCTGTTTTTCAATAACTATGATTTATCTGGAACCAACAAAGATAATTTTCCCCCGTTACTATTAGGAAAGTAGTTGAAGTATTGATCAGAACCAGTCGTTAGCTATATCTCTTCTTCCCAACAGTTCTAGCTTATTTAGTAGAAACTTACGGTCAACAGTATCGAAGGGCTTGGACAGATCGAAGGTGTTGTAGCCTGGCAAGACAGCCAAGCCACTATGAGGTAGCCGAAAGGCACGCGTTTAAGCTCACGCAGGCTGGCGTGAGGTCTGGAACAGTTAAAATAGTTGAGTCTAGTAAAAAAAGTTCGGAGCTTCTGGAATACTTAACTTTAATCTATAATTGGTGAACATCGGTCTGACGGTACATGCATAACAAGATAAATAGCAAATGATAATGGCGCCTTGCTAGGTTGTAGCAAATGACGTAGCTGAAGGCTATGCTAACTATCGTCTCGGCAAATGAGAGCGTAATTTGTCAGTGAACCATCGCTAGCAAAGTCGGCTGTACAACTGGGGCCAGTGCTAGGAAGTCTCTCTAGACCTGCCGTGTGGCGGCGCTCGGTCTGCAATCACTGACAGTGGCGACACGCGGGTCCGACGTATACTACCGGACCGCGGCCGATTTAAAGGCTACCACCTAGCAAGTGTGGTGTCTGGCGGTGACACCACAGAGGGTGATTTGTGTGACGCACTCGTCTTTCCCAAGAGTATCAAGTGGCACTTCTGTCAAAAGTACTAGGCCTGATTCTGTATCTGCGTTACTGTAGACCACAAACTGTGAGTCATGTAGTTTTCTATTGCTTCAGCTTTATATTTCTTTAGCAGTGGCACAATTCTCATCTATTTCAGATACCTTGGAAAGTTCTCTGATGCGAATAAATCATTTATCATGTTCGTCAAGCGAGATCCGTATGCTTCGCTTTAGCACATAGATTGTCACATTTTACTTTCTGAACAGTTTTACTGACTTCTTGCACTTTGGGTGGTAATAATATCATTGCAGTCGGTTCACAGTTTTTTATAGTACATATTTTTTATTTGTGTTATATCCGTTACTTAGTCTATAACTGCTCTATGATACACGAAATTTCTCGCTCACAAAGTTTACTAGCTTTTGGGGATTTATTATAGTATCTCTGACTTTATCTATATGCAATTAAGCTTTTAGCTCTTCCCACTTCAAGTTTCATGACAATCCACGCTGCTTTGTTTTATTATGTGAATTATATAATTTTTGTCATTAAATTTATTTTGTAACAATCAGTACTCTCCTGTAACGTATTTTTTGCACTTGTTGGTGAAAATTGTAGGTTTCTGACCCAGTATGACACGTTTCCATGGAACTCAGGTATCTAAGAGTCGGTGAGTATTTTCTAATACCTACTGGTTTTTGTCTGCATGTGACATTACTGCTGATGTAGATACTTTAGGAAGCGTCTTTTCAAAGTTCAGTTTATTAATATTGAGAACCTAGCGAATTTCGCATTATATATTTGTTTCTCCATGAACATCATGTAAGCTTTGGTCCACTAGTTCTCTTGTAAAATTTTGCGTTATGACTTTTGATAAAAGCCTTTTGGAGAACTGCAGTTTTTAGATATTTTATGTGTCTGATTTCACTTTTATTTTGTATCAGAAATGATCTGAGAGACCAAGATCTTTTACCGCTACATAACATGTTTCCGTATCAATATTTGAGGCCACATGATCGATTACTGAAGCTGTTGCTGTTGTTATCCTTGTTGCAGTATTGAGTAAAAGAGACATGGGAAAATTCCGAAAGATTTCGTAGTGGTGCTACTCGTACCGTCAATGATATCTGTCTTTATATTTAGGTAGTGAAACTTTATTCAGAAATATTGTTGATTTACTAATTAAGGCCAATACACAAACAAAATGATTAAATTTCTTGTTGATGTAATGCATTGTATATTCAGTAGTATGGTGTTTCTAAATGCTTGTCTTCACTCAGTATACTAAGGTCAAGTCTAAATTGTGATTTTTTGTGACGTAAATGCATCTTTTTAAAGCTACAATATTTTATTTTTCAGTGATGTCTTGTCTTGATGAGGGATTTTTGATTCTTTGATATCTCCATTGTTATTTGTTCCAGTGATTTCTTTTCCTTTATGACATATAGTAAGTATGTCCTCGCCGTAATAGTATCTATCTTGTGAGTGCTTGCCACAGAAGTTTCTTCGGACAGGTAGAGACATCCCTGGGTCGTGGGAATGCACCTGCCCATGACAACAGGAAGTGAACCAGTCACTGTCCGTGAACGACTTCCCCTGCTTTCACAAATGAGATGTACCAATCATTTGTTCCCAGTCCTGTTTCGGTCAACGTCACGCTTAGCGAAACTTCATTTATCAGTAGCTCCGCTATGTACAAGCACAACATGCGTAAACTCAGTGCTATTTATAATTACCCCTCTTAGCTCAGATTAGGAATGGCCGATTATGGCAGATTAAGGAATGGCCCATCATGACGCCTAAATAACACGATACTGGGAATTTAACTGTTGGCCTACATATTCTGATGATCATGAACTTTCCGTCTATTAACATTACTTCTTTTTGCTGCTGCATACACATATAACAACGATTGCCAACTACTGATGAAATGTAAGCCTACTTCTGGCCGATTTCAATGTTTTGTCAACATCTATTTCATTCCAGAATTCTCAAAAACACGCACAGTAAAAATGTACATCGAAATTCGGGCATGCAAGGACAGATAAACATTCCAGAAGGTAATAAAACTAAACGTACGCAATAGCAAAATTTAATTTCATCTCAGGCCCGTTTCTTTTAACAAACGGTACTTGTCGTCGGATTAAAGCTGTTTAAACGAATTATAGAGGATTACTTTCATCTTCTCTTGTCGCGTCGTATTTACTCAGTGCTAAATTTCTGTTGCTTGTGAAGCGTTTGGAACTTCTTGTAAAACTGTGGAGAATTTTTTCGTAATGCTTCCATTTTTTCATGTTTCATTTTATTCACGCTCGACTAATTACATTCACGCACTCCCAGACTTATATTTCACATCTTGTAGGTCACAAAACTAGTAAAAGTAGCGAATTTTTCATATATACGTTATCGTTCAGTTGAGATGTTCTTTTCTTTTGCACTCATAAATAGCATTCTTAAAGCTGTCCGTATTTCTGTTGGTATTATCTTTTTTTATTTGATGCATTGTATCGGTCATCAACTACAACTTCAGTTTGATGCTATTCTCCATTACTCTCTTGATAGATATTCTCTACATTTCAGCATTACCGAAGTTAACAACTTTCATCTAAATAACAGAGATGCAAATCATGAACTGAAATTCTCTTTTAGTGAGACGCAGCTTAAACACTAGAAACGCCCTAAATATCTAGTGCTACTGTAGACAGAACGTTATCTTCAGACAGCACGTTGCGAATACTGCCTGCAAGATGAGGAAATTTAACAACTTTACCCAGAAACTTACCGGCTGTACATGGGGAGGCTCAGCAAACACGCTATGTACATTTGCATTGAGCCTGGTATATTCCGTAGCCGAATACTGTGCACTTGTCTGGTTGAACAGTGCTAGCTCCAAAACAACAGACGTCCGATTAAATACGGCAACGAGGATGGTTGTTCGGTACTTTGTGTACACTGCACTGCATTGGCTTCCAACACTCAGCTATATAGCTTCACCCTCTTCTGCACTGACAGAACGCACTGACAAAAAAACAAAAAAAAGTTATGAACAATGCAGGACTGCCTATCCATGAGGGCATATTCCGGCTGGCAAGGAATCGGCAATAATCTCGAAACCCACCCTGGTGTCTTGCTCAACACCTCGTTGGTGACAGCTTCAATCTCATTGCTAGATGGTTGGAAATGCGAAATGAAGAAGTCCCCTAATGTTTATGTGACGTAAAAGATCTATCAGAAATGACAAGTGTTTTTGAACTCCCCTATCATGCAAGTTTAAACAGAATGTGGACGGTACACAGAATTTGTGCAGAAAATCTGTACAACTGGGGGAAACCTCCAACGTTAAACTGCGACTAAGGAGCTCCCAGACAATTCATCCTTCCTGGGAGTATACCACGGCGATCCAACGGAGTTCTTCGTCCCAACACCCATGTACCTTGAGTAGATAATTGCAGCTACTCTTAGCGTATTTTCTCCTTTCCTTCAAGAATTGAGCAACGGCCTTGCCACAGTGGATACACCGGTTCCCGTTAGATCACCCAAGTTACGCGCTGTCGGGCGCAGCCGGCACTGGGATGGATGACCATTCGGGCCGCCATGAGCTCAATGCCATTTTTCGGGTGCACTCGGCCTCGTGATGCCAATTGAGGAGCTACTCGACCGAATAGTAGCGGCTCCGGTCACAGAAAACCATCATAACGACCGAGAGAGCGGTGTGCTGACCACACGCCCCTCCTATCCGCATCCTCATCTGAGGATGACACGGCGGTCGGATGGTCCCGATGGGTCACTTGTGGCCTGAAGACGGCGTGCTTCCATAATTGAACTTTTGAACCGTTTCGATCTCCTTCCATCCCTTCCTCGATCGACTGACGACTCTCCTATCCCTTGAGCCTTGAAAGTCTGAGTAGTCGATTTTCTTCCATTTTACCTATATCGTTTTCCATCTTTTTTTTACTCAGTCACCATGTCATTTAGGTCAAAGACATTCAGCTCCTGACTAATGTATACATTTGTTATTCTATCCTCTCTTGTTCGTCCCTTCACTGATCTTAAAAATCTCAATTCTGTTGTTTGTATTTGTTGTTGCCCTTTTTGCGCGTTACCTGCTCTTCGTTACCATATATTTAATTAGAAACTGCCATAGTTCTATAAAACTTCATTGAAGTCTCCTTCCGATCTTTATTCTTTAATGTTCTTATTGTTCCACACATTACTCCATACTTACTCAGCTTTTTCTTAACCTCAACTTTTCTAGATACTTAAAATGATTGTTTGCTCTATTGTTTTTCCACCAATGACGATTGTAATTCTTATAGGATGTTTCCCCTGAATGCCATTACTTTGTTCTTGCTTCTGGAGGTCTTAAAATTATATTTATTGGTAATTTTGGCAAGTCTGTGTATCGGGATCTGTTTTCCCATAGATTACTTGGTCGTCCACAAATAAAGGGATGCTTAGGTTTTTCTCACATCCTATTTTAAAAACATAGTGCTCATTCAACCATTCTCGAATGATGCTGTCAATAAATATATGAAACAAGATGACGGACAGCAGCCCTAACGTAGAATCTCGGTGACATTTATTGGTTTATTCAATTTACAATTCCTCATTGGTTTCTATGACTACCTCTGTTCGGTTATACAGACTTTTAAGAACATTTATTAACTGGCTGGGGTAGCTTTTCTTATTCAGAATTCCCGACAGATCCCTCCTTCTCACACTGTCAAAGGCCTTTTCATAGTCTACAAACGCTAGTTGCGTTTCTTTGTTGAATTATCTACGTCTGTCCATAATTCAGAATTCTGACCATTGCTTTTTAGCAGTTTAATTTTACGATTTATCAAAATTTCATTCTGATGAAGGCGCCCCTTGTAGGTGCCGAAACTTAGGTCAATGTACCTAACAATTATGTGCAACCGGTTGTCTGTGCAATCCTATGTTGTTTCTCCATTATTATAAATCAGTGTCCCATAACAGCTAATGTTATTAATTTCTTTGTGTCTATATTCGCTATGAGCGTGGGATCAAAAATGTGCCTGTCCTTTCAGAAATATCCTAAAGCACAGACACCACATATCCTTTCGTTGTAGCCCAGTCTTGCGGTATTTGTTGTCGTAACCAATGTAAACTTTACAAGTAAAGCAACCTAAATTCAAGGGATGTTCGATCACACTTCATGAGTTCTACGTTAATCTTATCTATCCCTTCGCTGCTTTTCAGAGTTTCTTTCAATTCTTCCCTTGATATTAAGTCGACGCACACATTTTCGTGTAAAAAGTCTCCCTTTTGTTCTGTTTCATCATATCATAAAACTCTTCACAGTACTTAAACCGCCTTCTTCCTTTATATGGTTCAATCTTTCAACAACTCTTTCCGTTTTGTTTAGCTGTTTACTCATCTTACATGTAAACTGCTGATTCTGTGTAATTGTCGGTATTGCTGATAAACTTTCCTTACGTATTTCCATGAGTTTGCCGTCACTTCCTTTGCTACTCTGTTTCTCTCTGCAGAGATTTATATTTGCATCACTGGAATTTTCTAGAATGTTATATTAAGCTTTATCCTTTCTTTTAGTGCAAGCTTAATTTCTTCTGTCAATTTTGGCACTATTCTTTTTTGTCTTTTTAACACTTTGTACAACACAGTTAAAGGGTCACCTCTTTGAAATCCTGCAGTTGTCACCCTTTGTGACTGTAAGTTGAACATTTGGCTCAAAGGTGCCTACAGCCTTCGTCTGTAACGATGAATATCCTCAGTACCTCCCGTACTCTTTTTCTGAACACTGTAAAAGTGTACCTGCACAGAGACGTTGACACCAATTCAGCTGAATGGCGCTCTGGTGCTCCTCCAGCGTCTGAGGGCAAGCAAAACATAGCCGCAAGCAGACGATACCAGTGTGATATCATTAACTCACCTTAAATCTCAATTGTACTTCTGAGCTCTGGCCTTTGTCTCGCGCCGGCCGATGTGGCCGAGCGGTTCTAGGCGCTTCAGACTGGAACCGCGCTGCCGCTACAGTCGCAGGTTCGAATTCTGCCTCGGGCATGGATGTGTGTCATGTCCTTAGGTTACTTAGGTTTAAGTAGTTCTAAGTCTAGGGGACTGATGACCTCAGATGTTAAGTCCCATAGTGCTCAAAGCCATTTGAACCTTTGTCTCGCATATATCGACATCTTGCTGCTTGGAGCTTCGCCGGCGAGATGTTTACCTTGAAGCATACTATGCTTTTGCACCATTACAGTGGAAGGCTGTAGGCATCTTTGAGCCAAATTTCAAACCTGTGTAACAATGGGAGACAATTATGGGGTTTCAAAAAGTGACCGTTTGTGTTGAAGGGTGTAGTCCCTCTCCCCCCTTTAGGTTCAAATGGTTCTGAGCACTATGGGATTTAACATCTGAGGTCATCAATACCCTAGAACGTAGAACTACTTAAACCTAACTAGCCTCAGGACATCACACACATCCGTGCCCAAGACAGGATTAGAACCTGCGACCGTAGCAGTCGCATGGTTCCGCACTGAAGCGCCTTGAACCGCTCGGCCACATCGACCGGCCCCCTCTAGGGCTTCCCTTGCTACTTGACGGATGGAGTTCCATATTATCTTCGTTTTCTCCTCTATATACACTTACTTGTAATAGATGCTGTGACAGACAGTTTTGATAAACCCTTCTGACACTGTTCTCTTGCAATAAATAGTTTTTGTAGATTATTTTCTTCTGCATAGCTTTCTCTACTTAGTCCATTCGTTGATTCTTGAAACAATCAAATTTTGTGGCAACTAAACCTTCTCTCCTTTGATATCGGTTTGCCGGAAACCACATATGTCTTCTGAAAGGTTATGTCACAAGTAGAAAAGCTGTGAAACCTTAGGGGCAAGGGACCAGCGTTTAGGAGCTATAGGACACAAAAAATCGCTAAAATGCTCGTTTCACGTATTTATAATAAACTAATAATACGGTAAGAAGTTGGAGATCTTAATATAAAGGGAGAAACAACTTGTTGAAAAGAAACAATATACGTTGGGATGTTGAAAATGTGACTTGTTATTGACTTCAAACAAAATCTGTTGCAAGAGACAATCAATGCGCCATTCATCAAACAAAGAGTGATACGGGCAGAAAGACAGTTCACAATTAGCACATTTCACAAAAGCGATAGCTTCACACTTTGCGCACCCATCTTTTTTCAATGAATCGAAGCAGTTATAATTGGTGCAGTCCACACTCAGGTTCGTCGTCTGAGTACCCGCCCTTATAAAAAACATACGTAATCAAATTCTTAAAACAAGGAGCTCTGAACTGATATGGGGGAAAGGACTAGAGGGCCATAAAACTATCGCGATGCCAAATGTGCTCCTGTGTCCCGATTATGATTGTGTCCGTTATGTAACGAACAAACGATTTGTACGAGCGTCGTTCAATATGTAATGCCCCACATTTTTTTAAAAAGGCCGTTAATATACATAGATGGACGGCCTTGTTGGTGCTTCACATTGGATGTTTGTTCTGTGCGCCAGTGAAGTTTCGAACTATTATGGCACATGGCAGAGCCGTAGTGCAGCGTCATAATGGCGTCTACATACGGCTCACGTTATAAATAGCGCGCTGTTATTGAAGTCTTGCGCGCAGGGAAAGAAACCGTAGTGAACATCCATAAACGTTAGTGTGCAGTGTATGGTGATGCTACAGTTTTTAGGAGTACAGTTGGGCGATGGGTAAAGAATGCTACAGCCTCAGGAAATGCAGAAACAGAGCTCTATGATCAGCCACGCTCGGGACGTCCTGTCACAGCCACTGCTCCAGACGTGCTGAGTCGTACGGATGCCATTATTCGTGCCGACCGGCGTTGATCAGAACTCGACATTTGGCTCTACGGCCTAATCTACGTGGAACACACTTTGAAGATGACGAGAGTGTCGGTCATGCTGTGAAACCATAACTACGCTTATCGGACAAGAGCTTTTATCAGCAGGGAATACACCCTCTTCCACAACATTGGCGTACGGCCATAGAACGTGATGGAGACAACGTAGGAAAACAGGACATGGAAAAGACACGTTGATGTATGTTGTCACCTGACTCTTAGCAACAAATATGTTCTGAGAAAAAAAAATGTGGGGCATTACTTTTTGAATGAGCCTTGTAGTGTCTGAAAAAATGAATATCCAGAGGCCGGATATTTCCGGTACATCCTTCAGATACAATTTCTTTTTGTAGGACTTTACCACCAGGTACTTCGGAAGCAGAAAATACATGATCTTTGTTAGAAGACCATGAATCCAGTAAAGGCAGAATTTTTTTTCCTGTTGCCAGGCATACGTGGCCAAAATATCTCAAGACAGAACCGTTTGAGGTCTGCTTTCGACATCTGCTTTCGACATATTCACTGTTTTTCCAGCATACGATCGTGTATTCGGAGAATCTCCCGGCTTTGATGGCTCGGATACAAGCACATACGTTGGTCGGTGTGTTTCGCCTTCCATTGTAATCACAGGCATAATCATTCATTAATCGGGCTGTGTTGCAAAGACTGATCCAACCACAATGTGAACAATTGTTGTTTCTCTGGTTCGCAGGGTTCGATGGCCTTGTAACTCTTTCTCAAATTTGCTCTGTTCCCCAATAAGACATGTGTCGACGGAAAGTTTTCTGTAACTCAAATGGTTCAAATGGCTCTGAGCACTATGGGACTTAACTGCTTTGGTCACCAGTCCCCTAGAACTTAAAACTACTTAAACCTAACTAACCTAAGGACATCACACACGTCAATGCCCGAGGCAGGATTCGAACCTGCGACCGCAGCGGTCGCGCGGTTCCAGACTGTAGCGCCTAGAACCGCTCGGCCACTCCGACCGGCTTTCTGTAACTATGAGGTTGCTAACCTTCGCAACAAAATCATCGCACACCTGTGACAAATTTGCCCCCTTATCCTGCCAGTTTCTATCGACTGTGCGAGTTATTTCTACGTCAACCATGCTGCTTCTTGAAGCTATATACCGAGGAATCAAAAGCTTTAAAATTGATTGTATTTTGCGGATTCGTCGCTATCTTAAGTTGCATGGCCCATAGTCACAACGTCCGGTCGTGAATAATCGCTCCTTCTGTTTCCTTCTCTTTGAACTTCTGCAGGATAGCCTGACTGATTTTTTTGCATCGACGGAGTATTCATTTTTTTCTCCAAATTGTACAGTATGCTCATATTCTTAATTTTCTTGAACTTATTTATTACTGACGCATGCGACAGAGTTTTTGTCCGAGGTTGGTCTGTCGTATGATCTGTGGTCCAGTACCCTAAAGCCCGCTGCTTGTAAGCAGTCCAGTCCTCTTCTGTCACATCTGCTGCACCGTCATCTTCACGTTTTAGGCGAGGCACATACTGTTGCAACGAGTTTTGCTGTTCCTCATCGACACCATGATTTCTGAAGTCCATTTCATAGTCCCATCCTTCTCCATCGCCTACAGAAAATCCTAATGTCCGGATCTCTTCCACAATCTTCATGTCATTTTCCAGAAGAGTAGTTACGTGTCTTATCATCTCCGATTTCTGGATGTTCGGAGACCGATTGTTTGTCCGATGTCGGGAGACCAGAGCAGCCACAAAAACATTCGGATCCATCTGCAATGTAAGAATAAGACATACAATACGGTAGAACTTGACAGGAAAATACGAGAACATACAAGAAATAGTGACATCATGACGGGAATATGTCCATCTACACACGGTTTACTGTTACTTTGCGGGTACCTTAGCTCCTAAAGGCTTGCCGCTCTGCCCTAAGATTCAAAAATTTTTCTACTTGTGACATAAGCTTCCAGAAAATGTATGGGTTCCCAGCAAACCGTTACCAAAGGAGAAAGGGTTTACTCGTGAGGAGATACGACATCCGCAGTACCCATGTGTGTCGGTAATGAAAGGTGACATTTTCTGGTTTAGACTGACAGTCTGCTAGGGATATCAATCCTCCTGGACACCATGTGTAATTATTGATATCTTTTTTCCTGTAAAAAGGTTTCGTTAATTTAAGTTGTTTGAAATTCGAAAAATGCATCAGGTCTTTTCTGTTGTCGCTCTAACGATGTTCCGCAAAGCGTTGCAACTACGTTTGATAGTGGTATATAGCAAATTATAGCATTCAAATCACCACTTTATCCAGCTGTTTCCGAAGAATGTCACACAACATTTGTTTTTTTTTCCGTCCTTCCTCCTCTGGTGCGTATATTGCTATCACAGGACCCACCTCCAGTTTAAAATTTGTTCATACTATTCTTTTATTTATATAGTTTTAGGGCACTAATTATTCTTTCCGCTTAGTACCCATGAGCAGTGCCACACCTACCTGTGTTCTAGTCTGCATGTTCACTCTTATATCACAAGACAGATTCCTACATCTTTAGTCCCTTTAAGCTTCTTATTAGTTTCTGTTAGGGTAGCAATATGTATTTTAATATAACTAACACTGTCAGAATTGGAGTATGTGTGGTCATGTGTCACCCAGAGTACATATATCTTTACTGTTTGGACAAATTACCCACTATGTCGATGTTTATATATATATGTTCTACCTTTGACTTCAAGCAAATATCTCTTTGCATTTACTGATTGTAGCGAAATTAATTACATAGACGTTTCAATGTACAAAATTTCTATGGCACTATACTGGCTCCTTGTTTCACTTGCTGTCACAGATAGCGTGGCTGTATGTAACAGATTTTACGTGAAGATTTTAAAAAAGAGTATTCCGGGCGATGCAACAGTGTTGTACACTGCTAGTTGCCCTTATAATACTGCGTATGATCTGATAATGGTAATTAAGATACCGAAACTGTTCATCACTGTGTAAAAAATATTTAATGTTACATGTCATTGAGACAATCTATAAAGATTTTTGAATATTTTAAAGTGTTTTATAGCACGCTTTAAAATATTTATGATTTTATATTGTACGTTTTTTCTCCTTCGCCTTAGCGTATAAAATTTATATTTTATTTATTTTCTTCATTCAATATCTCGACATACCAAGAGTGCCATACGCTGAATAAATAATAAATTTATGTCATCATCACTGCAACTACCATTATCAGAAACAACTTACACTGTTGAGCCAAAACATTATGTTTGTTGATAGGTATGTGGAGATATGTGGTATTGGATGTCTGTAGGATTTACATCAGGCGAATTTGGTCGCCCGAGACACACAAGTGAGTTCAATATAATGCTGCTCAAACCACTGTAGCACTCTTGTGGCTGCGAGACACGGACATATATACCATCGAAATACTGAAATATGACATTGTAACACTGCGCTCGTGCACACGATACTCTTTAAAGCCTGTACTATAGTAAGTTGACGGGCTTCACCTTATAAGAAAGGATTTTGGTATATATGTTGACCGCGTGTACCTGAATGGAGGCAAAATCAGACCTACACCCACTCAGTAACAACAATGATACGCCAAGCAAGTCTGATGTGCTACAACACGTTAAGACGGACAAGAAATGACGCAGCAGATGCTACCAATTTGGTAATAATACGGTCGCCAGCCTAATTAGGCATTAACTGAGTTTCTTCCCTGTACAAGTTGATGTACGTGCGTGTAACACTACACGTAATAACACTACGTAATATGGTAAATTTTAGAACCAGAAAATCTACTGAACTAATAATTTCACTTTCTGTACTAATATGGACAAGCCATAAATGCACAACATTACACTATAATGTTTACTACAAACTTCTAACTGTCTATTGATCTGATTAAATTTGGGCATAGGTTACCCTAGAAATAGCACTTTCGAAACACACATACAATGTCAATTTTGAAAAAGGTAAAACACTGATAAATTTGGGTTTTATATTGACTTTAACTTTGCTGGTCAAATCAGTTCAGTACACTTCAGAATTCAAATGAATAGAAAAGGAAAAGGGGGGGGGGGGAGACCCTGAAACTGTTATGATCACTGTATTGAAAATTTTGATTATTGGAAGCATTAAGCACTCAAGATTTCCAATAGATGAGTTACTACTCTTTTTAGCTTCTTTCCTGCTCATTTAATTACCATTATATCTGCCTCAAAATAATTAAACTTCATTACTAAACCAATTTCAACATTATCTTCCAACTTTGTCAGACCTATATTATTTACCTATATATTCGTTAGCAACAAAGTTCTTTAAACATCATTCTAACATAGACAGGTCTGCAGGTAATTGTTATTAACATAAACTTTGAATCTTCATTTCGGGACACTCGGATTGCACAACATGTGGAAAGGACCCTGTCTAGGTTAGTTGTGAGGATAATTAACTGATAGGACAGTTCTGGTAAAATTTAAGTTGTTATTGAACAGTATGGAACAAAAGTAACACTGGTCCACACGATTACAGTACTAAAAGTTTCAACCTGTTCGTATCGATGCGGCGGTCGGCGGGCGGCAAGATGGCGAGGCACAGAGCACACATACAATCACAGCAATGGCTCTTGATGTATCGGCACTTTGCTTCTTCTTAGCGTCGCAGTACTTTTCCATTTAGTGCCTATGGAATTTTGCCATGCTGTATAAGCGTCGGAAACGACACATCCGAGGCTCAACGAAATCACGTTTTCCAGGAGAGCCTCCTCGATCCAGAACGTGTTTCTCAGACCGATGCCCAACTCCGACTAATACTGCTGAGCCCGTTATGCCGTGCAGCGCCCGTGTGCATTTTCCCGCGCTCGCCTGCCATCCACCTTTTACCGCTCCCCTACAGACAGGGTATTCACCAGAGGTTTTGCATTCTACATATCCTAATACATTGCCTACGTATGGACCAGACACACAATTACAACTTTAACATCTTACAATAGTTTCAACATTTCTTACATTTCAATTTTGTTATAATATTTCTTGCAATTTGACATAAACATTAATATTCACATCGAAAATTGTTTACAGTTTCTTTAACGTAATGACATGAAAAGAAAAGAAATGAAATCAGAACATCGATTACACTAATTTATCGAAAATCAGAAGAAAAAATTATTATATGTACAATAGTACAGCGTTGTTGTTGTTACAACATCACCGTCGGGGAAGACATGAAGCAGTCAGGAGCATTTATGCCGTTCGCAGCTGTCAGGGTGTGTTCGATTACTGCCACAGATTCCAGGCAAGCAAAGGAAAATGCCTCCCATAGCATAATACTGCTCCCACCAGCGTGCGTCCGTGGCCCGCTGACGTTTTGAGGCGCCTTTCACCTCGATGAAGGCGGTTGTGGAGACGACCCTCGACCTAGTGTAGCGAAAAAGTGATTCATCCAAACAGCCGACACATATCCACTGGTCGATGGTCCAATCCCGATGATCCCATGCCCACCGCAATCGTAACTGATGATGTCGTTGGGTCAAGATGTGAACAAGTAAGGGTGGTCTGTTGTGGAGGTTCTATGTTCAACAAGGTACGATGAACGGCTTGGTCCGAATCACTTGTACACTTACAGAGCAGACAAGCCTCCGGACCCCAATTTCTGTGAAGAGTCGTGGGCGTCCAACCATTGAGCGCCTAGTTGGCGTTTCATTGTCCTTCTACATCTTCCCGTAGATGCTCACGACAGCAGCACATGCACATTCGACCAGGTTCGCTGTTTTCGAGATACAAATTCATAGGCTGTACGTAACAATAATCTGTCCCTAGTCAAGTCACTTATCTCAATGGATTTCCCCATTTCCTGCCCATATCTGCGCTAGGGTGATCCCCTGTCTGTGTCTGCTCCGCTTACATGCTTTTGATAGTGCGTAACTTGACCGTAGCGCCATCAGGCAACATCCAACGTCACAGTGGGCAGTGGTCCCAATGTTTTGGCTTGTTAGTGTATTTCGTAATATGTATCCAACCACTTTGTATGTTAAGTTCGCTAAGTTCTTCATTTGGCATTTTTATCGCTTGCTCGTTGAAGGACTTTTCATTCCTTGGTCGACCAATTAATCGGGACTCAGATATTATTCTTTAACACTGTATTTCAAAGACTTCTAATTGTTTCGTTTTTGTCTTCCCAACTCTCCATGTTTCACATACAGACTTATGCCCCAAACATACGAGGGCGTGCTGAAAAACAATGCCTCCGAATTTTTTATGTAAAAACTCTTAAAGCTTTTTTAATAAAAAACATTGACATTAACATCTACATATTGATTCTTCATGTCTACGTATTTATTTCTCGTTGTAGTCTCCACTGGCCACGAACACATTTCTCGCAAAAAGAGGCAAGTTTGTTCATAACGTCACTGTAGAATGCATGACTTTTTGTAACGGAGCCATAAACCCACATCTGGTAGCACCGCTTCACCACTGCCAAAGTGAAACCCTCGATGGTTTTCTTCAAGTTTTGGAAACAGACGTAAATCGGGTGGGGCCAAGTCGGGACTCTGTGGAGGATGATCGATGATAGTGAACTTAAGACGTCGATCCACTGTAGATATTGCAGCGCTCATGGTTGGTTTGTTTGGAGGAAGAGACCAAACTGCGAGGTCATCGGTCTCAATGGTTTAGGGAAGGACGGGGAAGGAAGTCGGCCGTGCCCTTTCAAAGGAACCACCCGAGCATTTGCCTGGAGCGATTTAGGGAAATCACAGAAAACCTAAATCAGGATGGCCGGACGCGGGATTGAACCGTCGTCCTCCGAATGCGAGTCCAGTGTGCCGCGCTCATGTGTGTTCTGGCTTTGTCATGCTGAACGACACGATGCAAATATGTAGGCATTAAGACTAGAGTTACAGAATTTTGATAGGGTTTGTTTCATTTACAAAGCTTTAAGATTTTTCACGTAAAAATTCTGAGGCATTACTCTTCAGCAAACCTCCGTAGCTTCGCTTGTATCTCTCAGCACGCTCATGAATTCTGAACTACGAGAAGAAAAGAAAACAAACTTGTTCTTTACGAATCAGGTAGTAAAACTTTACGCACTAAATTAAGAATCGTTTAGCTAACGCGTAGGTACTCGCATATCCACAACTGTTGTTATGTGTGGGACAAGGATACTCAAATTAGAGTGCGCGGTAAGAGAAAGGAACCTACAAACATGCGCTCTCCCTCTTCTACACACACACACACACACACACACACACACACAAGAGGAAGTGTAGAACCGGGGAGAGAGGATGAAACACTGGGGTCTGGATGGCGGAGGTATGCAGTAGCTTAACGCCTCCGTCGATCACTGTCACACAACGAGCCTGGTGCTAACTCCTCCCCGTTTTTCTGAGTGTAATTTAATGTCGGTCCCTCCGCTGGATCCATTAAGCCTCTCAGGCTCTTTCCACCTCAGTCGCAAGCGTTATCGTCCTCATCCTGTTTCTCCGATCCTTTCTCACTGCGCGTGCTCCTTATTTTTCCCTCTCGTTCTCTGCATGTGGTCGGAGTATGGGCCCGGAACAGCGATAGGTGCTCCGGAGCGAGCGCCAGTGAGAGTGCATTTAGTACTTGTTTATGTAAATCCAATATGGCCCCCGCCGCCTCATCACGCACGCCAGAGCCTCTCTCTCACCCCACCCAACCCCACCCCCCCCCCCCCCCCCTCCTCTGGTTCCTCTTTCCTTTTACACTGCTCTACCGTAAACCCATCTCTGGCTGCCTCCCTCCTTCTGCTCTCTGTTCACGATATGGTGGGATAACAAACACGAACTGAATTCAGTGTCGGAGGAAACAGACTGGGGACGCTAAAAACGAGTGCACAAGGCCAGCAGTGTTACTAACTGAGCACCCATACACTAAACTGAGTTTCTGAATTACAATCAACATTTTAGTTAAATATTTGCGTACTGTGAAACTGGAATGAAGCCATTACATATTCAGCTTTTAAGCGAGGTGACAGAAGTTGTAAACGAACTGCAGAGGAACGGGAAAGCTGAACTGTTATTACAAAGTATGCCAGGGTATTGAATGAGTTCCTGCTTGCAACAACTGAATGTTTATGATGGCATCTTAACACGTATACAGATAGGTATAATTTAATGTAGATTGTAATTTCAGACACTTGCCCAGACGACTGAAAATCAAACGACAATTTATTTAATGGCTACTAAACGCTTTTGACAGAATCAAAAGAGTCTTACTGTTGGATACCGTAATACAACGAGACACACCAGAATACTTTACCAATACAATGAAAGCACGGTGTAGAAGCATTTTTACAAGGATGAGGACAAATGACATTGATAAATGAACTACCGATAAAAATCAAGGAGTCAGTTGATGATTCCAGTGCTTAATATATTTATATTCAAAGTCATCGCAAGCTGGCAAATAGCTTTACACAGATCTGTTATATTACGTGACAACAGCCTATGACAATATTATTTGTGAATGATCAAATAATCGTAGATATTTCAGGATAATTGCAACAGTCTATAAATTAAACGATGTTGCTGGAGTTAAGAAAATACCTATTGAGAATATCAATACGCCTTCAACTGTGGAAACCCAAACAGAACAATAATGTTATTGACCAAAAACTCATGGAGAGGTTCAGTATGACGAAAGCTGCGGCAAAAACAAACTAAGAATGGAAAGTGAGAAGGTATGTCTCTGTAAGATTAACTGGGAACTTTAAAAAGGCAGATACAGACTTGCACTCGCGTCCTGTTGAGACTAGAGTTTTAAAAGGGCCGTAGGCTCCACAGACTATCGTCAATAAGTGTAGACTTGGTAGTTTTCCTAGTAGTTTTGGTCATGTGTTACTTGTATGCTACGTGCGTTACTTACCTATCGGGCGCTACCTCCTTTCGAATGCTTTGTTTGCGTATGTAGTCAGTCTCTTATTAGGTTCCCCTAGAAAGTGGCAGCGGTGAACCGCCTGGTAACTGAGTGTGCATATAACGGAGCAGGTAACTTATGGAATATATTTGTCCTACATAGTTATCGTCCTGTCTGTTGCCTAATAATGAACCGTATATGGAAAAATTGAAATTTTCAATTTTGATTAATTATAAAATGCAGATTATATTTTTAAGGATATAAAATATTCCTTGGACTAACACTGAACGGGATGAGCATCTAAGTATATGCGAAACAAAGGAAAGAGGTCGGGTACAAGTTGCTCTTGTAACGTTCTTTAAAAAAGAAAACTTTACGATTACGTTGCATGAATGTCTACATAGCAAATAAGTATGTTATAAGTGCAAGTGGTGAGCTTGCTCTTTGTTATTGTTATTAAAAACTTTATACGAACAGTTTGGGGAATGCAACTCCCAATACCAATAAAGAAATACAGTCACTGCAAAATACATTCAGCCCCTTAGGCACAGAATCCTCTGGCCCTGTTAAAAAATGATAACTCTGGTTCCTGTGCACATAGCAAATAAATTATATTGTCTTACCTGTAAAACAGCAACAGCGGAACGCGATATATTCTGGTCTCACGTAAAAAATATGAATACTGGCTACAGGCTCAGTAGTGTGCAATACTGACCATAATGCTTGAAATGCATGTGAAACTCTTTTGGCTGATAAACGAAAATATTTAGGAAACTTCAACTTCTTTGAAAAAATATATGACCCAAGGAGCCGGTACTGATTGTGGTGAATTGCTAAAACTGACTTTTTGTAGTAAAATTGTATTACAAGTTAAGTTTGTCTTTTCAAAACTTTTGACAACTGAATTTGGTACGAAAAATACATCATATTTACTAACTGATTCACGAACAATAAGATTTATACAGAAGTATTACCTAAGCTCACTAAACCAGCATAAATGCAAATCAGTAGATTATAGATAACTCTCTTAGAAACATTACAAAAGTGAAATATCTGATTAGCCTTTTTATCAAGTTTACGTACGTTCTGGCGTTACTCAAAAATTACAAATTATCAGCCAACTCATCTATACTAACTCTCTGGCTAAAACAAAAATCATAATTATTTAACGTCTTTACCTTGTAATTCTTCAGGCTTTACCGGCGATCTAATGACATCTTAGGTTGTAGGTTGTTCCGCCGGATATCAGCGTCGTACTTGCACGATATTTCGGTAGCGTAACTCGTTACTGAGGTCTCAGGTCGCACTTGATGATGGTAACGAGTTACGCTACCGAAATATCGCGCAAGTACGACGCTGATATCCGGCAGAACACCCGACAACCCAAGATGTCATCTTTACCTTGCTTGCATGAAGACTTGTGCTTCCAAGTTCAACAATATTGACAAACCTAAATTAATCTAACACTTGGTGGCTTCGCACACCACACCACAAAAACTGCCTACTCCATAGGTCACAAACAGCTACCTACAACTGTGCGCCCAGCGCTCTCTTACAGCAACACTACAATCTCAGACCAGTAACAGCATCTTTGGCTCTGCGGTCGTGCACAGTCAGCGATCCGCTTTATAAAGCCTATCAGAGACATATATCCATTATAATATCATAGTTTCAGTTTAGTTTACACTGATATTCATATCATATTCGGGTGCCACATACAAGTGGGTCCCAGTAGACGCCTTTCACTCTCTCACACATGTTTCCTTCTCTGCCAGTGCTATCAATACTAGCTGTAATCTTACCATTTACCAAGTCGCTTATTTTCTGCACCAAAACTATTGAACCGTAGGTTTGGCAGAGAATAGCTCTAATTGTGGCATAGGCGCGACGTGCGGCTGTGTCGGCGTGTGTTTTGACAACCAGGATGGCGGGGTCGCCCGACCACGACAGAGATCTGTGAGCCCCACGAGTCTGGCGGCGTCGTTAATAGATGGCACCACCGTTGGAGCCTCAGAGATTGGCAGACACACTGAGTATGCCAACCACTATAACTACAGGACAGCGGCCAGTCATGCTCTGGCGGCGTGGCCGGAAATGCCTGACGTCCAGTCGTTTGCCAGAAAACATGGAGAAGGTAATGGCTGTGGCTGAATTGAACGACCAACATAAACATTGTTAAGACTAACTCAAATAAAAACTGAACATGGCCCAGTTACAGAGAAGCCTATTACATGGTTGAAAACACAAAAATGAGACGAGTGTTTAGGTAAAAGCGCTCCCTCGTGCCGAAAAGTTGTTTTTATGTTATTTCACGTTAAACGGTTTGTGTATAAAATAAACTTTGAAAATTGATATCTCAGCAACGCTTTAAGCGATATTGATAAAAAAAAGTATCTACGCATAGGTCTCATCGAGCACTATAGAAGATTATAGTATTTTTTATGAACGTTACCTATTTTAAATAACAGGCTGCAATGTGCATTGCATATGTAAAAACATGAATTTTCACCTGAATATTCATTAAAACATTGAAAGGAGCAGCAGCATTAATAGGCAAACCTCGCTGAGGATGTATAACGTACTTACTTTTAATTTCTGATTTTCATTAGCACCAGGACAGCATAATGTAGTATTTATCTTGACAACATTTTTATTTTTGAACAAAGTATGTAATGCAGAGAAACGCCAAGAACAGCACTATAAACCTGAGGAAATTTACAGGAAAACTGCTGTATAATACACATATATAACATTAAATTTATAGTATTTTATGAATTGTATGAATTCATGGTGCCTGTTCTTTCGGTCGTCCCTGGTTCGAATCACTGTTCAGCACACATTTTCACTCGGCACTGCTGATTCCATATGAAGTCCCGATGTAGCTGGTATCATCAGTTCTTTTGCTTTCCTTTACTTTCTCCCTCCGCCGTCTTCTATTTACATTATAGTTTTTGTGCTGTAGAAGACGGAAGTGTATGCACTTGAATCACATAAAAGCAAGGGCTTAAATAGGGGTAGCTATCATGTGCGGGACACACTTTAGTCGGATTCCGAGTCCGTATACATCAACATCAATGTTCCACAAGCCACCTGACGATGGCAGAGAGTACTTCTGGTACCAAAAACTGTTCCCCACTTCCCTGTTCCGTTGCTGAATGGTGCATGGAGAGAACGGTTGTTGGTAAGACTCTGTATTAGTTCCAATTTCTAATTTTTTCTCGTTGTGCTTATTTCAAGAGATGTATGTTGGAGAAAGTAATATGTATCTGACTCTTTCCGGCAAGTACTCTCTCGAAATTTCAATAGCAAACACCTCCGTGATCCACTACGCGTCTTTTGTAGCGTCTGCCACTGAAGTTAGTTGAGCATCTAACTCTGTCATGCATACTAAACGATCCCGTTGTAACACTCCCCTTACTAATCGGCCTATCCTGCTTGCGATGTAAAATATGACTGTGGATCGCATGAATGCCTAATGGATTTTGAACAATTGGATAAGGCTATCTTTCCCGAAGAAGTAATACTGATAAGTAGGAGGAAAGTGTACAACTGACCATTCTGATGGAAAAGTCTACTAAAATTAAAAGTAATTAAACCGAACAATGCTTTAATTTAGAAAGTTATGTTTGGCATTAAATTTTGAAAAAGGGAATCGAGTAATGGTTTGAAAATATGTAATTAAAATGTATGTTAGTACTGAACTTCCTTGCGTGAACAATGACTTTCAATGACCTCAACATAACGTCATAAAAGAAATTTAGAAAAAAGCAAGCACATTTTACTTTGCAGTTACTTATTTTGCAAATTGGATTTCATATTATTGTATGAACAACTGAGCCTTTTTTGCTGGCTTGGACAGAATTAAACACTAGAATACGTACCAAACCAAACAGCCATGTGCTCCAAGCTATATGTAAAATAAATAAAACTTCCGCACTCTCAATTTGTGCATTTCTTTAGATTTGCATTTTTTCCGATGATTGATTCTCAAACTCACCCGTTAATTCTTTCTACCAATGAACAGTCTTACTTGAGTGCTGTGCATACGACGACACTCGGAGCCGACGACGAATCTGTGTTGCTGGAACTGCTGCTGTTGTTGAAGACGGTAGCATCTTGTGCAGCCACAGCTAATTACGCGAATGGGAAATCGTAATTAATGCGGCCTCTTCTGCCAGTCCACTGTCCGTACTCCTGCTACTAGACATCTGGACGGCGCGCGTACATGATGCCCCCGAAAATGGTACTCTTTACTGCGAGAGCATTAACACCACACTTCCACACACTACAAGCGCTGGAACCCGTCTCTCTCTCACTCCTCCGTAGCAGGTGCCATGCATCCTGCATTTTCGGTGTTACACCGTGACAAAACGAGATGCTCTTCGTTTGATCTTCTCAACCTTTTCTAACAGTCCTACCTAGTATGGGGCCTAGCTCTTCAACAATACTCAAGATACGGTCAAATAAGCGCCTTGTCAGTAACTTCCTTGGTGGACGGATTACGTTACCTTAAGATTCTTCCTAAGAATCTGGCATCTGATTCCCTTGTATTTGTTTCATGTGGTCTTTCCACTTGAGGTGACAGTGGCTAGTTACTCACAGATGTTTTACAGTATACAATATTTCCAGCAATTAGTCCTCAATAGTGTAGTTCTACAGTAGTCCATTTCTTTTCCTATATACGAGGGGCGTTTGAAAAGTCTGTGCAAAAATAAAAACTACTTACGTGTTTGGGGTAAACCTTTTTGATTTTTCGACGTAGTCTCCTTTTAGACTTATACACTTCGTCGAACGCTTTTCTAATTTGTTCATCCCTCCTGAATAATAGGAATTGTCCAAGTCTGCAAAATAGCTATTAGTTGCTGCAAACACCTCCTCTTTTGAATAAAATCTTTGTCCCGCCAGCCATTTCTTGAAATTGGAGAGCAAATAGTAGTTCAAGGGAGCCAAGTCTGGAGAATAGGGAGGATGTGAAACGAGCTGGAGTCCTATTTCCAATAAGTTTGCGACCAAAATTGCTGAGGTGTGTACTGGTGCATTGTCGTGAAGGAAAAGGACTTTTTTCGGTCCAATTGTCGGCGTTTTTCTTGCAGCTCGGTTTTCAAACGGTCAAACAACGATGAATAATATGCACCTGTAATAGTTTTATCCTTTTCCAGATAGTCGATGAGGATTATCCCTTGCGAATCCCAAAAGACATTCGCCATAACCTTTCCGGCCGAAGGAATGGTCTTTACCTTTTTTGGTGCAGGTTCTCCCTTGGTAACCCATTGTTTAGATTGTTGCTTGGTCTCAGGAGTACAGTAATTTATCCATGTTTCATCCACAGTGACGAAACGATGCTTAAAGTCCTGCATATTCTTCCTGAACAGCTGAAAACCATCCCTTACAACACTTCACAAGATTCCGTTTTTGGTCAAGCGTGAGCAATCGCGGAACCCATCTTGCAGATAGCTTTCTCATGTTCAAATGTTTATGCAAAATATTATGTACCCATTCATTCGCGATGACCCCAGCACTAGCAATCTCACGCACCTTAGCTCTTCTGTCATCCATCACCATATCATGGATTTTATCAACGATTTCTGGAGTTGTAACCTCGACAGGGCTTCCAGAACGTTCAGCATCACTTGTGCCAATATGGCCACTTTGAAAATTTTGAAACCACTTATAAACTGTTCTAATCGAAGGTGCAGAGTCACCAGAATTTATTATGCTTCTCTTTAGTCTCCTGAGGCGTTTTGCTTTTCATAAAGTGATGTTTAATCACCATACGAAATTCTTTTTCGTCCATTTTTTTAACAGTCACTCGACTTCCTTGATTCACACGAATGCCAAACACAAAGAAATAGACCAATATGGCTGATACTTTGTGTGCGTTCTTTCCAAAGATGCTACTAACTAAACATGACCTCGATACGCGCCGTGGTGCCCTCTCTCGGACTTTGCACAGACTTTTCAAACGCCCCTCATATGAGCAATATGTTACATTTATTTACGTTTATGGCCAACTGCCAGTCACTACAGCATTCATCAGTTTTCTATAGATTCTTCTACAAATCGTTACTGTCTTTGCTGTCTTCATATAGACAACTGCCTCATCTGCAAATAGCTTTAAAAGGCTTCCGAAGTGTTCTATCAGGTCATTTATATTCACTGTAAACAATGACGGTCCTATCATACTTCCTAGGGGTAACGTTTACATTCGTCGATTTGTTCCGTTAAGAGCGACGTGCTGAGTTCTATCAGCGAGGAATTCTTGAATCCAGTCTTACAAATTCTTTCGAATAATCTTTGTAGAATCTTATACTTATCACATCTGATCCTGATGACTTCTACTAAAAATCAGTAGTAGCTGTTTTTATTACGGATCAGTTCTCAAAATCTACAGTTTCAAAGTTCGTACGATGATGATTGAGGGGAGGTATCATATTACGATTTTCCACGGTGCAACAGTATCGAAAACCGAATTCAGTATTTCAGCCTTCCTTCTGTCATTTTCGTTTCGGTGCCAAAATGGTCAATTAGAGGCTCAATAGAAGGTTTCCAAACGCTTACCACGATGCGACAATACGGGAAACCGAATTCAGTATTTCGGCCTTCTCTCTGTCGTTTTCGTTTCGGTGCCACCATGATGAATTACTGGCTGAACAGTGGATTTCAAAACGCTTACCGGTTATACGTGAGTCTAAAACCACTTGAATTTTTTTTTGAAATTTCAGTTGACAAAGTTTTACTTTCAAATTCATTGAATTCTTCTCTCATTGATCATATGACTTTCATTTTCGCTTCCTTCAGCTTTTGTTTCTCAGCTAGATTTTGACTTTTCATGGAAGCTAAGATGAAGTTCACTTTGTTTACGTAGCGGTTTTCTAACATGGATATTAAACCACTGCGGGTATTTCTCACCCCTTTAGACCATGCTCAGAACGAACGTGTCTAAATCATATTGAAGTTGACTACTCAGATACTCTGCAATTTGGAACCTGCCACTATTGTTAAGCAAATATATTCTCCTACCTTTGTTAACATTCGTTGTCGTACCCATAGTCACAGATGCTACCACAACCTTATGATCACTAGTACACCACTCTACGTTAACTAATTCAAGAAGTTCAAGTCTGTTTGCTGCTAGGAGGTCTAAGAAGTACTCTTCAGAAGTTGGTTTTCAAACAAGCATTCAGAATAATGTCACACGAGTGTCTGTCTGTGGCACTTTTGACAGCGTGACTCTCCAGATCTATATCCAGTAAGCTGAATTCAGTCCCTATTACAGTAGCATGATCAGAAACGTTCTCAAGATGTTCTGCAAGTATTCTCTGAAGCGATCTACTACTACAGCTCCTAACGTAGGTGGTCTATAAAAGTATCTGTTAACCATTTCGTCCCAACTTTGATGCTTAACTTCACTCAGATTAATGCAAATTAGGAATACCTGATAACTTCATAAGATATTATCGAATTGTTTACTGCAATGAGTACGCCGCCACCATTGTCGGATTAGAGATCTGGGAGAAACGTTACGTGTGAACGGCAATACAGCGCCTCTCCATTGTGTCGAATTCTTTCAAACGAGTGAAACATTCCAGCCTGAACAGATGAAACAGAGCACAAATACGTTTGCAGTACGAAACTCTGTCTGTTCCACCATCCATCTGCATATTTATCTGTAAAACTCCATAACTATATACAAACTGTGTTTGAAGGATAACGAATCTAAAGACTAGAGAAGCACAAATCGATGTTGACTCACTAGCATGTAATACACAGTTAGTGCCAGCAGATCAACAAAAGACATAAATGAGGTATTATCTGACAGAATGCTACACGACATTTTCTGTTAACAATATAATATATTAACAGATGCAATACATACCTTTTCATGTTTTCCATAATAATAGACGCTGTGTTGGGGAACATTTGCTGTACACAATATAATGTATTAAGGCGGGAAACCACATTAGGAGGCTGTTTGACATTGGTTTTTGGGAATTTTTTGGGTGGGTAGATTTAATTAGAATTTAATCACACTGTGACGTCATTTCATTCATATTTCGAAAAGTTTTTGATAATTTTTTTGAATGATTTCAGCCAAAAATAACAAAGTTA
The DNA here is from genome assembly GCF_023864345.2 of Schistocerca serialis cubense. NCBI lineage: Eukaryota > Metazoa > Arthropoda > Insecta > Orthoptera > Acrididae > Schistocerca > Schistocerca serialis. The sequence continues at coordinate 111,230,839 of NC_064642.1, read as the reverse complement.
CGCTGTGATGTCTACCGAAGGTTGTGAGCATAGTTCTCCAATTGCGTGCAGTTTAGCCACTCAGATTTTCATCTGAAATCAAAAAGGTTTTGATTTTACATTAATAACTTGTTTTCTAAGAATATGAACCTCAGTGCAGGTGAAAATAATGAAAATTAAAAATTTAACGGCCTTGGAACAATTTACTTCGACTTTCACGATTTTTTTCTCTAATGATGCAAATAGAAATACCCTTAAAATTATGGTATCATCCCACAAGCTGGTTCATATAATTCGTAATTTTATAAAGAATCGTACTATCAATATTCATAATGATCGGTTTTGAACTTTTTGAGTTAGACTGCACGCGAATGTGAAAAAAGCTGACAGCCGCTGTGGCCGAGCGGTTCTAGGCGCTTCAGTTCGGAACCACGCTGCTGCTGCGGTCGCAGGTTCGAATCCTATCTCGGGCATGGATGTGTGTGATGTGCTTAGGTTTGTTAGGTTTAAGTATTTCTAAGTCTAGGGGACTGATGACCTCAGATGTTGAGTCCCATAGTGCTTAGAGCCATTTAAACCGTTTTTCTTTTAAAAAAAAGTTATTTCGAGATAAACGCGTCCAACAAATAAATTCTCGGAAACTGGAAGTTCAAGGAAGTTAACAATAACGTAAAACGCTTATCGATTAATCTGCAATTCCAGCACCCTTCTTCCCCACGGGCTTCGTTTGCGCTTGCAGCAGTGCTTTCCGAGCTTTCCGACCTTTCTTCGATTCCAATAGACTACGTCGATTCTGCCGGCTCACGCGCTGGTTATCCATTTGTTCGGCGTGATTGAAACTTCGCTTGCCTACTGCGATTTCTGCCTCGTTCATGACCATCAGAAGGGATTAATTTCCTTCACTGAATAAGCGCGCTCTAAATACGATGCCAATTCAACGACTTTTAGTCGTGTGTGCTAGTGTTTAGGCGCTAATCGCCAAATAGTGGAATAAAAATTTTCATTCGCACTGTGAGGTTGAACTGGTCAAGCCTACCTGAGGTAGTGCTCTGCCTATCTGCGCTCGAGACTGTACCCGATGTGCACTCGGTTTTATGTTCATAAAATCTAAACGTATGCGAATTTCAATTTGAAATGTTGACAGCGTATTCTTGGATAGTTATGCTGACGATTTATCCAATAAAAAACCGGATTTTTTGAACCTCCTAATGTGGTTTCCCCACTTAACAGATGCTGTATTTTCCAAACTAATGGATGCTGTGTTGTGGAACGTCCTTCCTTTATTCGTCAAGGAAGTGTAAATGAGTAGTTCCGATTAAGTAATTAAAATACATCGGAATGGAACAGTGTGCAACATGAGGACATGCTACACTGTCTTCGGTGTACCCACGCTGAAATAATCCAATATCAAATCCACAGCGACCTCACTATCAAATGCTGTGACACGAACATCATCCGGACCTCTGCCACGCATATGTTAACATAGGTCTACACCTCGGTACAGAAAGGTGATTGTACATAACAGAGAGAAGGCAGTTGATGGAATATCGAACATGTAATGTGATCTGTGTTTTCTCAGTTTGCAAGCCTACAAAGTCAACAAGACCTCTGCAATAGAGTTTGTACTGTCTAGAGAAATATACATCCAGAGGTTGTCAGTATTTGGTTGCCTTTGGTGGTAGTATTTGCAACGTAATATTCTTGTCGAGAAAATATTCTTCTATCGGAATGTGGTCTTTGTACCCTGACCATGAATCATAAAGTAATAGACCATTCTTACCAACGAGTTCACAGAGGACCAAATTGAAAAAGGTTTGCATGTGCTCTTTGGTCATTTTTCCACTTTTACTCGCTTCAGTATGGATGTTCCGTGGACATATTGCTGCTAGTTTTTTTGCAAGCTGCGGACGACACGTCCCCCGCATTTCCGGCAAGCAAATGTTAAGGCTTGTTCGTTAATCTACCACCCATCAACACAGACTCACCTGTAGTGTAACTACGTGTGCCACTATGAACAGCTTGCACCACACCAGCTGTTGATTTTTCAGCTCTGTGTGACAGTGTTGAAGAAGACGATAGTTCACAAAAAAAAAAAAAATTGGCTCTGATAACTGTTCCGCACATGTCCGTCAACAATGCTTTTGTCTTTAATGAATGTGTTTACATCTGCCACAAATGTTTCTGCTCTCTTCCTAATAATATAGTTTTCTTTAGTCTCTTTGCACGCCTTGACCATAGTGATGTGTCTAGAGAAAGTGTTACATTCGTCATTGAAGCCACTGACGAAATGCAAAGAAGCTTTAAAATTGTCCAGAGTAACTGTCCTAGGAGTTTCCAGAGCCCACGTTTGAATGTGCCAATAGTGAATAGTCTCTGTTTTGGTCGAATTGTGCTCTGACAGCATTAAGGTTTGATGTTTTGTTTCTCTTGAAATGGTCTGGATCTTGCCTTTTGCGCGTCACATAATCCACAATTAACTTGCAGCTGGATTTCGAACGGATGCAGTTATAACGGTTCATAAGTTTCGGTTTAAGCTTGATTCAATGTTGTTCAAGATTCAGTTACCATCAAACTGCAGTACAATGGTTCGCGAATTTATTAGGGGTGTAGGTGTGTATTCACTTTGTTATGCATCGTACTGTGTGTCGCCAGACTCATAGTCACTATTCCCATCCAATGTGTCAGATGTATTTCTGTTAAATCCATCAGTATTTTTGCATTTTGATGTCACATAGCATTCCTGTATACGGCACATCCTTCACTCCAGTCACATTGTCCTGAGGGTAAGTTCGACGTCCATTCGCGTGCAGCAGTTTCACAATGTTCACGGGATTAACTGCCTTTAGCCTACTCATTTTGACGTCAATACGTCCACATATGAAGATGGTATCTGTTCTTTCGGACATGACCGAAAGAACAGATATCATCTTCATATAGTTAAGGCTAACCGGCCACTGACCTTCTTCTGTGCGGTTGCACATGCATTGCCCGGACTCTTACGGGACTCGGTTAAGATTGTCTGCCGCGAGTAATGAGTGTATTGGGCAGGGGCACTACGAATGTAGTGTGTGGACACTAAGTCGGGAATGTGGGTCTCACGGGGAGCGTGCAAGGGATAAATCCCTGCAGTCGCACTATCCTCTGTGCCCTCGGTGGCTCAGGTGGATAGAGCGTCGGTCTTGTAAGCAGGAGCCCTGGGTTCGAGTCCCGGTCGGGGCACACATTTTTAACTGTTCCAGTTGATGTATATCAACGCCTGTCGACAGCTTAAGGTATTTGTTCAATTATCATTTCAATACGTACACTTCCATACCACACACTGCAACAGTCACGCTTGTACTGTCTGTACACCTACGGCGCAGTGGGGCTAGTATGCTGACGTTCAGGTTGCGCTAACGGCCGCACAGGCAGTTGTATAGATGAATGACGTTGATAACTATTCTAACAGGTACAACATTATATTTTTAAACGCATATCCGTGTCAACTGTTCGAAATGGGGTAAGTGTAGAGTTGGGGACTTGTAATATTCACGTGTATCGCTAAAGTACACGCTGAAACATCTTCAACTTGTGAACTTCGAATATTTTACATTGGATGAATTAGCGGCACTCTAAAACTTTACTGCATTTATTTGCAAGTGATCTGCACTCGGGAATTTGGAAGTTCGTATTTGTGGAACTGAAACTTGCACTAAACAAACTTTAATTTATTCTTCCAATAATTTTTGGGTGTGCAACGGGATCCCGTCGGCATACTGCTACGATACCTCGGCCCAGAGACGTCCGGCCATCTCCAGGTGAGTAGGCAACTACTGAAGAAATCAGGTGCAACAACGGTATTTATTCCGAATATCGCGCATGCGAAATGTGCTGGCGTCTTTCGACGCATGCGTCAGGTGATGACGTGCGCCGGACAGCCGAGTTGTGTGTGTTGCCCTCGGTGTTGGAAGTGAGACACGGCCTAGTCATTGAGTATCGAACTACCCCGTCGCTTCCGGTGTGACTGGATAATTTCAATTACAGGATTCCAATTTTTATCCAGCTGAAAGCCATTGTCACGATTTATAAGATTATCGGCAGGACGTATTTCCACATTTTCTTTCGTTATGAATCTCAAAAACTGGAAACTGGAGCTAAAATTTTTGTTGTATTGTATTCCATTGAGTGTCCCATGGAAATACAATGTTCTGAAACTGCTTATTTTGACGGCTGCCCAAAACGAGTGTATCTTTCGTGCTCTTCACAACTCCTGGACAGCTCTCGTCGTCTGGTCTACATATGCAGTGCCACACTCACAGCGGATTTGGTAAACGCCCGCTTTTTTCAATTGTAAGTCGTCTTTAACTGATCCAACCAGGCCCATCCTCATTGCTGGTAGACGGAAGATAACCTTGATTTTATTTTTCCTAAGCGATCTGCCTGTTTCAGAAGACACGTTCCCGACATATGGAAGGAACGCAGCTGATTATAGTCATCAGTATCCTCATTGCATTGTTTCTTATTATTATAACGATGTATGACCTTCCTTATTTAGCGTCAAGTGATTTAAAAATCTTCTCCGAGCGTTCTAATTCTGCGTGGAGGTTTTCATCGTCCGATATTACATGCAGCGGCGGTTTGTACGGGGTGATGGCAGCTAGACGGTTGGAGATATTGATCTGTGTGCGTGTGTTTTCTGTACAGAGCATGTCCTAATGACCCAACATTCTTACGATGTACTAACGCGTCTAGAAAGGGTAAACTCCCATCTTTCGCACTCTCCGTCTTAAACTTGATGTTCTCATGTTATTAATTTAAGTGACAAAGGAATTTCTCCAGTTCTTCTCCACAATGAGGCCATACAACAGAATTATCATCTACATAACGCCAGAAACCGTGGGCTTTAAAACAGCAGAGTCAAGTGCTTTCTCCTTAAAGCCCTCGTCAAAAGGATTAGCCACCAAAGGGACAAAGGGCCCGTGGTGACATCGTCTGTTTGTTCAAAGAATTCATTGTTAAATAGGAAGTAGGTTGAGGACGGAGTATGTTCAAACAAGGTGAGCATTGAATAAGTTACTACAGAGATGTAACGAGTCCATTAATGGCACTTTGCCCGCATCTCGTGGTCGTGCGGTAGCGTTCTTGCTTCCCACGCCCGGGTTCCCGGGTTCGATTCCCGGCGGGGTCAGGGATTTTCTCTGCCTCGTGATGGCTGGGTGTTGTGTGCTGTCCTTAGGTTAGTTACGTTTAAGTAGTTCTAAGTTCTAGGGGACTTATGACCACAGCAGTTGAGTCCCATAGTGCTCAGAGACATTTGACATTTTGACAAAGACACTTTGGTAAAAGGTGAGACCGCATTTACTAGTTAGTAAATCCTAGCTGCTAAGCTTAAATGTCTTCAAGCGACTGACAATATCCACAGAATTACGTATATGATGACAACAGCTACCCACATACGGCTTGCGTAGAGGGGCCAGATGTTTTGCAGTAGAATACGTCGAGGCATCAATATTAGTCACTATTAATCGTAGTGCCACACCATCCCTGGGAGGACCATATAGTGTTAGTGGTACTGCATTGTGTGGGGTCAGCCTATTGACAACTTGTTTAGGTAGAGAATTATCGTTCAGAAGAGTAGCAGTTTTTCTTTATATACGGCTCGTTGGGCCTTTTAGTTTTTGCGGTACGTGGAATCACCTAGCTGACTATACGTCTTCTCGTTGTAGCCTTTTCAAAATAACAGTGGTATTACTGAGTATGACTGTGCTAGTATCTTCTCTGAGGCTGCAGAGAGCATCTCTTTCAGCTGTCGAGATGTTATTCTGTTGTGGCGCATATTTAAACAGCGTTTGGCAAGATTCTAGTCCAAGTTGGTCTGCAGATTCTACAGAGAGAGTTCTAATGCTTTCCTCAAAACAACTGATGAAATTCATTAATGGAGGTGAAGTAGGTGTCGGAGCGAAGTTTAAACCTTTCCCAAGCACTGATATCGCCGTGTCGTCAAAAGATATTCCCGTGAGGTTCACCACGGATCGTCCAGAAATAGCTTCTTGCCGCGTTCGCGTTGCGAGTTGGCTAAGCTTTGCCCTTTGGCTTTTAGTACTGTACCTGTGGGCCCCGTTTGCTTTGGGTCAGCATACCCCATCAATCCGTGCCTGCTGAAGGAGGAGCGTCTTGCTGCAATCTCCAGATGTAAAGAAAATAAATGATTTGTAAATAAATGATTTATTTTCCGATATTTTTCCGGAAGTTTGCGCAATACATAATGTGAGATATGGCTCGGTTTTAAGGTCTCGCTCAGGCTTTCATTACTTCCATGATAATTATTAACCTAAGATAAGTGTTAAATTCAGTTTGTTAAATGTTACCAGCAGTGTGTGTAATGAACAATTTTTTCACCGCAAATCCCTGCCCGCGTTTTCTTGAACTTCCTGAATGTATCTCGACAGTTAATGCGACAAATGCATTGGTCGGTCGGTAGACGTCAGCGAAGCCAACTCCCAGAAACACAACCACGAATCTGGAGGCCACAGGAACAGCGGCCGTAACCTGAATTACGGCTTATTATTTGTGCAGGTGCACTTGAAGGCCTCACGGACAAAAGTTACGGAATAATTATTTTGCGGCATCAAGTAGTTGGAAAACTGCATTCTGTTTTATAAACACATTTTATCCATACAGTCGCAAATGTTGACCTCACATGGGATAAACAAGTTAGTACAGAACAAATTATCCAACACACTGGAAAACTCTACACAAGTTACATAATTTAATTGCGGAAAAAAATTTGAGGCGGCAGAAATGAAGTTCCGCTATTCGTGGAAGGCAACTCATTGCTCGACTGCGAGAGGAGTGAATTAATACGAAGTGGTTGGGGGTTCACAGCGGCACTGATGAAACAATGAAATAAAGGAACAGCTGGTTGCTGAGCTTCAGCACATGACTGTATCTAGGACAGCCAAAAGAACACGGCAGTACCAACCATCAGGTGAGTGAGGAGACGAACGCCACTTGTAAAAAAGGCAGAAATATAAAAAGTCGGAAGAGTTCCAACGACCGAAACCTTGAAATTTCCTGTTGATGAATCACAATCACTTTAAAGTGCACTGAAAATAAATGAGTTGAGCAACAATTCGCAGACCGTTTTAGATATTTAAATGAGTAGCGAACATCCACCACTATGGCATTTCGGTAGCATGGTGTGTTGTGATGGTATATGCTATCAGATATCATATAATTTGTGATAGTGTAGGATTCATAAGAACGGGTGACAATTTATGGATTTGACAACAACATGAAATATTCTTATATTTCCACGTCGCCTGCTTTTAGACCAATACATTTTTTGACCATGAGTAGCTTCCATCCAGGGAGTGGATTATGGCCACTCTGACAAATATTCATTTACTGTTGCCTAAAATGTTCCACTGAAGTCTAACGACAATGTTAATAAGATGTGGGAACACACTGGTGTCATGTGCCAGTCTTAGTGTATGGAGTGTTACATTAAGAATTCTTTTATAATATCTCCTGTTTTCTGTTAACAAGTCACCTATGTGGACTGGTGATTTGACTTGAAGATATATTCGTTTATATTTCGTCTTTCAAAGCCCCATGCAAAAGTATACCCAGGATCTGAGCTAAGGGGCCGGCACCACGTAGTCTCTTGGTGAGTGGCGAAATAGTTTTAAGATTTTAAGACAAATTGCATAGTCTATTGGTGAGTGGAGAGATAGTTTTAAGATTTTAAGACCAATTGATCTGAGTACACACGCTACTAGTCAGTGTCAATATCAGTCCCACCTTTCTTCAGAGTAATACTGGATTGATAGGTCTGTCTGCGAGGGGAGGAGGATTCAAGTTCGGTACACTTAGATAATTTCTTGTAGAGGGCTCGTAGTATAGCAGTACGTCCTGTTTTGAAGAAGTAAGAACAACTAAAGAAAAGTGCTTGTATTTTGGACCTCTAGCATGCTGCAGCTGAAAAAGGTTAGCCAATTTTCCTTTATTGAAATAAATAACTGGAATTCCATAGAAAGTTGTATTAAGAAAGTAGTCACCACCAATAAACAAAGGGTATTTCTTATTACTACTTTCAGTGGAATTCCAACCGTTTATTTCCATGTGTATTTTGGTCATACTGGATGTTTAAGTAGACACCTGCGAACTTTAAGCAAATATCTGTCCCTCTATACAAACTACCTTAACGAACTTAGAAAAAATGTATAACTGTTTTGGAAAGTGTGCTGAAGAATCTCAAACAACTAAGCTTTCCTAAACCAATCAGATGTTTAGGTTGACCAAGAGTGTATTTAGCATGCAATTGAAAAACTGTATACGTACGTAAAAATCTGTGTGCATATTAGCTGTATAGCTGTTTTACTATTTCCACACGAACTTGAAGGGAGAGTGTGAACGGACATCCTTTAGACTATTTAGCATGTGAAAGATATTCACAGTGAATATGATCGTTAAATAATAATAATAAGAAGAAGAACATTAATGCATTTGTGTTATGTAATTGTAACTTTGTTAATGTTTTCTTCGGGCCATTATCAGTAGCGGATGTTTGTTCTAGGATGCATTACAACAACTTGCTTATCTAAGATACAGCCTACTGTTTCCTGTAGCTTTTACTTAGCGTCCAGCATTATTCTTGTGTTATTATAACCTGGGATAAGTTCCCGAGCATATTCCCAGTTATAACCAAGTGTGGTTGGGTTACTGGAATAACCCTCTTTTCTTTCAGGGTGCAAAGCCACCTGATTTGTTTGCAACAGAAAATTAATAAATTGTTCTTGTTGTTGTGGTCTTCAGTCCTGAGACTGGTTTGATGCAGCTCTCCATGCTACCCTATCCTGTGCAAGCTTCTTCATCTCCCAGTACTTACTGCAACCTACATCCGTCTGAATCTGCTTAGTGTATTCATCTCTTGGTCTCCCTCTACGATTTTTACCCTCTACGCTGCCCTCCAATGCTAAATTTGTGATCCCTTGATGCCTCAGAACATGTCCTACTAACCGGTCCCTTCTTTTTGGCAAGTTGTGCCACAAACTCCTCTTCTCCCAATTCTATTCAATACCTCCTCATTAGTTATGTGATCTACCCGTCTAATCTTCAGCATTCTTCTGTAGCACCACATTTCGAAAGCTTCTATTCTATTCTTGTCCAAACTATTTATCGTCCATGTTTCACTTCCATACATGGCTACTCTCCATACAAATACTTTCAGAAACGACTTCCCGACACTTAAATCTATACTCGATGTTAACAAATTTCTCTTCTTCAGAAACGCTTTCCTTGCCATTGCCAGTCTACATTTTATATCCTCTCTACTTCGACCATAATCAGTTATTTCGCTCCCCAAAGAGCAAAACTCCTTAACTACTTTAAGTGTCTCATTTCCTAATCTAATTCCCTCAGCATCACCCGACTTAATTCGACTACATTCCATTATCCTCGATTTGCTTTTGTTGATGTTCATCTTATACCCTCCTTTCAAAACACTGTCCATTCCGTTCAACTGTTCTTCCAAGTCCTTTGCTGTATCTGATAGAATTACAATGTCATCGGCGAACCTCAAAGTTTTTATTTCTTCTCCATGGATTTTAATACGTACTCCGAATTTTTCTTTTGTTTCCTTTACTGCTTGCTCAATATACAGATTCAATAACTTCGGGGAGAGGCTACAACCCTGTCTCACTGCCTTCCTAACCACTGCTTCCCTTTCATGTCCCTCGACTCTTGTAACTACCATCTGGTTTCTGTACAAATTGTAAATAGCCTTTCGCTCCCTGTACTTTACCCCTCCCATTTTTAGAATTTGAAAGAGAGTATTCCACTCAACATTGTCAAAAGCTTTATCTAAGTCTACAAATGCTAGAAATGTAGGTTTGCCTTTCCTTAATCTTTATTCTAAGATAAGTTGTAGGGTCAGTAGTGCCTCACATGTTCCAACATTTCTACGGAATCGAAACTGATCTTCCCCGAGGTCGGCTTCTACCAGTTTTTCCATTCGTCTAAAGAATTCGTGTTAGTATTTTGCAGCTGTGTCTTATTAAACTGATAGTTCGGTAATTTTCACATCTGTCAACACCTGCTTTCTTTGGGATTGGAATTATTATATTGTTCTTGAAGTCTGAGGGTATTTCACCTGTCTCATACATCTTGCTCACCAGATGGTAGAGTTTTGTCAGGACTGACTCTCCGAAGGCCGTCAGTAGTTCTAATGGAATGTTGTCTACTCCCGGGGCCTTGTTTCGACTCAAGTCTTCAGTGCTCTGTCAATCCCTTCACGCAGTATCGTATCTCCCATTTCATCTTTATCTACATCCTCTTCCATTTCCATAATATTGTCCTCAAGTACATCGCCCTTGTGTAGACCCTTTATATACTCCTTCCACCTTTCTGCTTTCCGTTCTTTGCTTGGAACTTGGTTTCCATCTGAGCTCTTGATATTCATACAAGTGGTTCTCTTCTCTCCAAAGGTCTCTTTAATTTTTCTGTAGGCAGTATCTATCTTACCCCTAGTGAGATAAGCCTCTACATCCTTACATTTGTCCTCTAGCCATCCCTGCTTAGCCATTTTGCACTTCCTGTCTATCTCATTTTTGAGACGTTTGTATTCCTTTTTGCCTGCTTCATTTACTGCATTTTTATATTTTCTCCTTTCATCAATTAAATTCAATATTTATTCTGTTACTCAAAGATTTCTACTAGCCCTCGTCTTTTTACCTACTTAATCCTCTGCTGCCTTCACTACTTCATCCCTCAGAGCTACCCATTATTCTTCTACTGTACTTCTTTCCCCCATTCCTGTCAATTGTTCCCTTATGCTCTCTCTGAAACTCTGTACAACCTCTGGTTTAGTCAGTTTATCCAGGTCCCATCTCCTTAAATTCCCACCTTAAATTCCTTAATAAATTATGTTTCTTTAATATTCATATTGATAAATAGCTGAATATTTACTATAGACCTTCAGTCTAAAAATAATAATCAGTACTATTAAGGTAGCTATAATTATAAGGGAGGATCAAAAAGTTTCCGTTTAAGGTCGTTGTTGCATCATATATGCAACCTAGCGCGATTATGATGCGTGTGTAAGCATCAACATGTATTTTGGTATAATTTTTTGAAATTTCCTAACTTATTTGAAGTATCTTGTGAACTTAATAGATTATGTTGCGGCGTGGCATTCAGTATGCCGGTGCTGAATCATTAATCTGCGTACAATCTTACTGAAAATGATCTTGCGAATATTAGACATTGGAAACCAATACCAGTAAGCATTATTGTGTGACGACGCTTCTACTTTGTCGTGTACGCGTTATTTCTGTCACGTTAATTACAGTATAAGTTATGGAACCTCACTGTTTCAAAATTTGTAAGGTAGTATGTTTCTGTAAATATAAGTTAATAATTTTAGAGGTAGACAGCGGAGTTTTAGCTTTGTGCTTTCGATCCATTTACATAACAGCAACATATGTGTGTGTCTAAATTATAAAATCGATTGATAATTAATTAGTTATGCTGAAGAACTGTCGATAGTTAACTGCTGACCGTATTGCTTTGTAGTAATTATTCTTGTTTATTTCAATTTTGGCAAGTAGGATTCCTACAGTTTCCCACACTTAGTGATTTACTCAAGATTTTACCAAAATTTACACTTAAAATTTGAGCAGAAGGTGAGCAGTATAACAAATAGTCATTTTCGGCAGCAGATGTACAAAAAAATGCTCAAATGTGTGTGAAATCTTATGGGACTTAACTGCTAAGGTCATCAGTTCTTAAGCTTACACACTACTTAACCTAAATTATCCTAAGGACATACACACACACACACACACACACACACACACACACACCCATGCCCGAGGGAGGACTCGAACCTCCGCCGGGACCAGCCGCACAATCCATGACTGGCAGCAGATGTATATTTATACAATTCGTTTCGGTTGTGTTCTGGAACCTTACCTTATTTCTGAACTTTCAGACTCGAAATTATATTGTAGTTGTGAGAGACCAGACTGAAAGCTCGGGGCATTACAAACTCTGAGAGAATTCAAGAAAAGTAAATTTTTGCTGTTTTTGTTTCATTCTTTTCAAGATATAAATTTCTCTTCAACGGTTCCTGACTTCCCTGTGGTGTCAACACATACAAAATCGAACTTACTAGTAGCACTTCGCTATTTTTCAAATGATTGGTGCTCAGTAAGTGGACGACGCCTGATGCGAAGGACGACGCCTGAAGCGAAGTAATACGCTCAGAATAAGAGGTAGGAAGAGGCACAAGGGAGAGAAAATTTACAAATGAAATTATGGTTATCTCGGGACTCGCATGTGAATGTTAAACGTCTCATAAAGCGCAGCAAACTTGGCGTGACACGGCAGCGCGCTCGGTCTCCCAGCCGGCAGCGCCACGGAAGCCGCTATCTCGCTTCCCTCGGCCCTGCCGCTCGACCCCCTTTTTAAGTGTCAGTTGGAGTAACAACATTGCCGATTCGCTGCCTCCTAAACGGTTTCCGCGCCGCCGACAATTACGCGACGTTAAATCTTCCGCTAGCGCCGGAGAGCGGCGTCCGCCGCCAGCGCCTCTGTTGTATACTGACCCGCTACACGCAATCTTCTAACTGCTCTCCCTAGCTATGACAGGCTTTTGTTATTACCTCTACAGTTTCGTTTCTATCTTTGTTTTACGTCGCTGCCGTAGACTGGTAAAGTGATCAAAGATAATCGCTTCAACAATGTAATGGTATATGTACGAGGATGGGACCACCAATAACCTACATTACCACTGATATTGTTCAAATAACTTACGGGTTTGCTGCCGGTTGACGTCGTCGAACACCGCCGATATTTTGACAGGAGTATACCCTGCCATTCTCAAGGCACAAATGCAAGGAGGAAGAAATGTGCAAGGAAATTTAATACCTCGGATCACAGAGGAGAAACAAGGAAGATACCACACACAGAACAAGTGTCAACACAAACAAAGATAACCAACATCAGAAATATCGATATTTACTGTTAATCAACAGGCGAGGTAGCGCTAATTCTGTCCCTCTGTTTTTTGATGAGAGACAGAGCCGGATTCCAAGCAGCATTTAAACAAAATCCACCATCTCTGTTAATAAGGTTGCTTGATAGTTTGATTTCGACAACTTTCTTAATAACACTATCCAATAGCTGGACGTGCAAGCCAGAATCTCCGTGTTGTTGTATTCCATAGGATGACCGGTGTCAAGGCAATGTTCTGCAATAGCGGATTTGCTCGGCTGTTGTAAGCGTATGTCACGCTTATGTTCAATACACCGGTCTCCCACAGTCCTGATTGTCTGACCAATATATGACATGCCATAACTGCAAGGAATGCGATAGATCCCAGCCTTACGCAAACCAAGATCATCTTTTACGGACGCCAACAGGGCCTTAATCTTAGAAGGTGGTCGATAAATACATTTCACATCATATTTCCGCAAAATACGACCAATCCTGTTGGAAATGCTTCCTGCGTAAGGCAAAAAGGCCGTCTACGGAACATACAAGTCTGCACATACAAGAATCTCGTACTGTAGTTCACAAGTTATCATGAATATTAATTTTCAGTTTTTACACAAACCATGTACATATTCTTTTCTATGACTTTTCATATCTTTGCAGACTTTTTCGCGCCTTTCTGTAAATCTGTAATTTATCTTCAATGAGAAATCGTTTCGACTGTCAAAAGACACTGACGCAATCCTTTCTACAAGTCCTCCGGCCTCGTAGAGTTGATCTAACAGTTGTTCTTTCAAAGATCATAAAAGACGGTCGTCGGCGCATAGTCGTTACTGTAAGAAGGGTGCAGAGAACTTTCCCACGTAAGTATCCTAATTTTCTGTACAGCGACGCGAGAAGAATGAGGCCGCATGTTTTCGTTCTGCAGGATGATTTTCCCTCGGCGTGTCTCGTGCAATGGTCAATGATCTTCAAAGATGTCTGAGTAAAGCGGATAGCATTTATGGTTTGTGCAGGTTCAAGAAGATCTATCTGTGTGCGCTCTCTTCCTGCAACATAGAACACACTACTCATAACTTTCCCAGAAGATCGTGGTTCCATTTTCTTTTTTTGTGGGGGGACCCGGATGATAATAATCTATACCCCTCGTTCTTTTTCTTGTTTACAGTGACGGGAACGGTTTTCCTCAGAAATTGAAAAACTTTATAATATGAACATCCGCAGCTGAAAGTGTCCATTCTTCAAAAAGAACCGCGATCAGCTGTTGTGTGATCTTCAAACCTCGTGTACCTCGTTTCTAAATCTATGAAATAAGCTGTTGTTGATGGTTCTTCTACGAACGTCCTGGTGTTCCGTCATTAAGTGCGGAACCAGCGAGCAGAAATCTCTTCATAAGCTAAGCTTTGAAACATATCTTGCACTGTAATCGCTAATTTTGTTGCAATCTTATTCACAGGGACACGAGCATCCTCCCTTACGAATTTCTTATCCTTTTCCTTGCTGGAAGGCCTGGAGACAGTTTGAGGATAACCACTTTGAGACTCATCTGGTATCTATCTAAGATCGCTAGTGGCCATGTACACATACCCATATACTCGCTGAATCTGAGATGAATTTCAGCAGTACATATTTCTCTTTAAAATTAACGAAATCGTCCCCCTTGCCGGCCATTTTGTAAATACTGCGTTTGTTCACTTGACGGAAGTAGTTTTGCCAACACTGATTACGATAATGCTCTCTAAACTGCCGCCCCCCTCCCCCCCTTCCCGATTATTTTCAAGTTTTCTTTCATGTCCTCTGAATGCAAGCCTACATACGGCGTTTATAATGTGGCATATGAAACTAATTGTCCTATAATCTTTAGTCTTTCTCGTTGTAATGCTTAGGTAACAAAAATAAAGGGTTTTAACTAAACCGCCAAACAAAAAGCTCTCGTCATGTAACCTACTGCTAAGCCTGCTCATTCTAAAAATGGTTTAATTGGCTCTAAGCACTACGGGACTTAACATCTGAGGTCATCAGTCCCCAGACTTAGAACTACATAAACCTAAATAACCTATGGACATCACACACATCCGTGCCCGAGACAGGATTCGAACATTCGACCGCAGCAGCAGCGTGGTTCCGGACTGAATCGCCTAGAACCGCTCGGCCACAGCGGTCTGCTCTGTTCATTCTAGACAGTGCTTCGTTTCTCAAGGCGTATAGTTTATCAACTAGTATTTTATGTTAGCCTGCTGCTATCTTCTTCGTGAGGTTCTAAATGGCCTTTTCATTCCCATTTCAAAATTTTTGATTCACGATCCATTTCATCACATTTATGTGAACATACGCTTCCGCGGCCGTTGTCACAGTCAATAAGGTTCTTCTGGTTTGAGGCGGCATTGTCAGCTACACTACTGGCCATTAAAATTGCTACACCACGAAGATGACATGCTACAGACGCTAAATTTAACCGACAGGAAGAAGACGCTGTGATATGCAAATGATTAGCTTTTCAGAGCATTCGCACAAGGTTGGCGCTGGTGGTGACATCTGCAACGTGCTGACAAGAGGAGAGTTTGCAACCGATTTCTCATACACAAACAGCAGTTGACCGGCGTTGCCTGGTGGAACGTTGTTGTGATGCCTCGTGTAAGGAGGAGAAATGCGTACCATCACGTTTCTGACTTTGATAAAGGTCGGACTGTAGCCTATCGCGATTGCAGTTTATCGTATCGCGACATTGCTGCTCGCGTTGGTCGAGATCCAATGACTGTTAGCAGAATATGGAATCTGTGGGTTCAGGAGGGTAATACGGAACGCCGTGCTGGATCCCAACGGCCTCGTGTCACTAGCAGTCGAGATGACAGGCATCTTAACCGCATGACTGTAACGGATCGTGCAGCCACGTCTCGATCCCTGAGCAATAGTTGGGGACGTTTGCAAGACAACAACCATCTGCTCGAACAGTTCGACGACATTTGCAGCAGCATGGACTATCAGCTCGGAGACCATGGCTGCGGGTACCCTTGACGCTGCATCACAGACAGGAGCGCCTGCGATGGTGTACTCAATGACGAACCTGGGTGCACGAATGGCAAAACGTAATTTTTTTCGGACGAATCCATGTTCTGTTTACAGCATC
Organism: Schistocerca serialis cubense; assembly: GCF_023864345.2. Classification (NCBI taxonomy): domain Eukaryota; kingdom Metazoa; phylum Arthropoda; class Insecta; order Orthoptera; family Acrididae; genus Schistocerca; species Schistocerca serialis. The sequence goes on along the minus strand of NC_064642.1, from coordinate 111,214,758 downwards.
AAGATAGTCGCATCCGTGTTTGGCGACATCGCTGTGAACGCACATTGGAAGCGTGTATTTGCCATCGCCATATGGCGTATCATCCGGCGTGATGGTACAGAGTGCCTTTGGTTACACGTCTCGGTCACCTCTTGTTCACATTGACGGCGCTTTGAACAGTGGACGTTACATTTCAGATGTGTTGCGACCCGTGGCTCTACTCTTCATTCGTTCCCTGCGAAACCCTACGTTTCAGCAAGATAATGCACGGCCGCATGTTGTAGGACCTGTACGGGCCTTTCTGGAAGCAGAAAATGTTCGACTGCTGCCCTAGCCAGCACATTTTCCAGATCTCTCACCAACTGAAAACGTCAGGTCAATGGTGGCCGAGCAACTGGCTCCTCACAATACGCCAGTCACTACTCTTGATGAACTGTGATATCGTGTTGAAGCTTCATGGACAGCTGTACCCTTACACGCCATCCAAGCTCTGTTTGACTCAATGCCCAGACGTATCAAAGCCGTTTTTAGGGCCAGATGTGGTTGTTCTGGGTACTGATTTCTCAGGATCTATGCACCCAAATTGCGTGAAAATGTAATCACATGTCAGTTATAGTATAATATATTTGTCCGTTGAATACCCGTTTATCATCTGCATTTCTTCTTGGTGTAGCAATTTTAATGGCCAGTAGAGTATAAAGGCTTATTGCAATAATCGCTGAAACGTCGGAATTTTATAGTTGACAATGAGGCCTGAGACCCAGAAGAATCTTATTAACTATCATCACATTTAATTGATGCTCCAATCTTAGTCCATATACTTCATGTAGTATTTCCACAAATGGTCTCTCTTACATATGCTGTCATCTTCCACTTTTTGCTAAGTCTGCTTCGTGTCTCGACCTTTGTTGGATATTTATATTTGGTAGATACTTAGGTGCTCTATACAGTTATTCTAATGTAGCTGATTCTTTTTAGTTCTTCAATATCCACACACTGAGTTCCACTGATCAGTTAATATTCTTAGTTCTTCTGCAGTTTTCCACATGTTTCTATCCATCTACAAAATTGTCATTCTTCAGTTGCGCGTGTTTATCGGGTTTATCTAATATGTTTGATATCGATTCCTGCCTTTCATTTCCGTTTTCTTTTCTCCAACCTCTTCTTCTATAAGGGGCGTTCAAAAAGAAACGAGCCGGAGGCATAATTACAGAAACCAATTCCTGTATGATAGAAGTATTGACCCTGGCTGTTGAGACACTTGTCCCACTGTGACACAAGGCGGTGAATGGCTGCCTCAGAAAATTCCCGGGGCTGCGATGTTAACCAGTTCCGCACGTACAACTGGACGTTGCCGTTCGAGGTGAATCATTTGCCCCTATGCTGACATTCTTCTTTAACCAAGATGGCCCCCTTCTCATTCAATTCCTGCAGCACGGGACAACAGTGAATGCCCAGCTTTACTCGCAAACCTCGACCACCCTTCACGAAGCGATCAAATCAAAACGACCAGGCTACCACACCTGTGGGTTCATTTTGCTTCACGAAAATGCAAAGCCTCATACTGCCAAAACAGTCGCAGCACTCCTGCAGAAAGTCAAATGGGAGGTTCTCGGCCACCCTCCATATAGTCCGGACCTCTCGCCAAGAGATTTCGAGATTTTTGGTCTTCTTAGAAAGGCTCTGAGGGGCAAACGGTTCACCTCGGATTACGGCGTCCAGCTATACGTGAGCAACTGGTTAACAACGCAGCCCCGGGAATTTTATGAGACAGCCTTTCACCGCCTTGGGTCACAGTGGGACAAGTGTCTCAACAGCGAGGGTCATACTTCTAACATACAGGTACTGGTTTCTGCAATTATGCCTCCGGCTTGTTTCTTTTTGAACGCTCCTTATAAAATATCTAGAATGATATTTTTATTCGTATTTCATTCTTCTGATATACGACATTCTAATAAGTTTTCCAGTTTTTCTTCATCTGACGGCCGTAATGATATGCATCAGTGTTGCTCATACGTCACCGCCAGATGCCTACGATTTATATAACACCATCTCCAGGCAATGTTCCAGTTATTTTACAATATTTTTTACTCTTTGTTAGGTTGTAGCTAGACCTATAAACTATACTGCAGTATCACCATTATATTTCTATATTTAAAGATTTAAATGATGACTGTTAAACCACGTCTCTGCTCACAGTTTCATAGGTGTGAATGAAGGTAGAGGGATGCAGTTCCCGTTTTTGGCAGCTTAGTAGTTTTAACCTGGTCTTGACTTTCTGTTGGATGGTTAGTAGGTGGGATTGCTGCGGTTGTTTGCAGCCGAAAGGTAGTCCAATGTATATTCAGCGAAGACAGGTGCGACTCATTTCATCATGCAATGAGACATTAGTTTATTGTCTTTGGTTTTTACCGTCACACAGTCATTTACGTTATGATGTCTAGTGACAGAATCACAGTAACTACTTATTCAGATCATATGCAACATTCCATTCACAAATCCACATGAAGCATTTACGATGACGATCATGGGTTTTTCATACCTTGTACAACCAAGATAATATAAACGATATCATAAACAAAAACAGTAACTTAAATAAACTTTCTTTACGATCTTGTCTCTTTGCCGTGTAACAGCGACGACGTGATTCATATAACCTACAATGGTAACCTGTTTCTGGATTTTGAATTTCATAGCCTTTGTTTATGGCTGTAAGTGAATGTTTTGGAACGAATCATTTGCTGCGTGGTGGAGTGTGCGCTTTTTTGAAACTTCCTGCCAGATTAAAGCTGTTTGCCGAAACTGGAAGGTAGAGTTTTGAATATGTCATGGTGAATCGTCCCTGTATATCTTAATCGGCAGGAGCACTGTGCAGAAGAACCAAGATCCGGAGTTCGTGGCCCAGTCCAGCATAGAGTTTTAATGAACCAGAAAATTTGCAGTTTTGAGCAACTGTCATTATCAGGCAAACATAATCGGTGCTGTCGCAATGCCTCTTTGTAGACTACCATCAGCGTAAAATACCATGTTCAAAACATATGAAAGCTGTTGAGCCATTTCTCAACAAACCGTTTTTCTTGTGCACTGTGAATGAAACTGACTCAGTTGTATGAGTAAATGGCAATTTATTCTAGACGAAATAAAACTGGTTACCTAAAATTTTCAGCAAACGTGGTACTGTTTATAATGGAGGTGCCCGCATGCTCAGTAGTAATTTACATTTAACAGCCCACCAGACAGAATGCTGGTAATCCCCTTGAAAGAGCACACAGGTAGGTTTGAGGCGGTCTTCCCAAACTTGCCTCCAAAATCAAGGTGCGGCTTATACTCGAAATAAATATAAAAATTTCCAGTTTTTGATTTAAAATTCCACCAGTCTTAAAAACGGCCATGTACTCAATGCCGCGGGAAACCTATTTCTATCTACATCTACATCTACATGGTTTCTCTGCAATTCACACTTAAGTGCCTGGCAGAGGCTTCATCGAACCATTTTCATACTACTTCTCTACCATTCCACTCTCGAATGGCGCGTGGGAAAAAGGAACACTTAAATGTTTCCGTTCAAGCTCTGATTTCTCTTATTTTATTATGATGATCATTTCGCCCTACGTAGGTCGGTGTCAGCAAAATATTTACGCATTCGGAAGAGAAAGTTGGTGATTGAAATTTCGTAAATAGATCTCTCCTTTGATTCAGTGACTGCCACCGCAACTCGCGTATCATATCAGTGACACTCTCACCCCCAATTGCGCGATAACAAAACGAAACTGGCTGCCCTCCTTTGCACTTTTTCGATGTCCTCCGTCAATCCTACCTGGTAAGGATCCCATACCGCGCAGCAATATTCCAGCAGAGGACGGACAAGTGTAATGTAGGCTGTCTCTTTAGTGGGTTTGTCTCATCATCTAAGTGTTCTGCCAGCAAAGCGCAGTCTCTGTTTCGCCTTCTCCACAATATTATCTATGCGCTCTTTCCAAATTAAGTTGCTCGTAATTGTAATTCCTAGGTATTTAGTCGAATTCACAGCCCTTAGATTTGTGCGATTTATCGTATACCCAAAATTAATCGGATTTCTTTTAGTACCCATGTGGATGACCCCGCACTTTTTTTAGTTTAGAGCTAATTGCCACTTTTCGCACCATGCTGAAATTCTCTCTAGATCATTTTGTAATTGGAATTGATCTTCTGATGACTTTACTAGACGGTGAATTACAGCGTCTAAGGGGGCTGCTCAGATTATCACCTAGATCATTTATACACTCCTGGAAATTGAAATAAGAACACCGTGAATTCATTGTCCCAGGAAGGGGAAACTTTATTGACACATTCCTGGGGTCAGATACATCACATGATCACACTGACAGAACCACAGGCACATAGACACAGGCAACAGAGCATGCAAAATGTCTGCACTAGTACAGTGTATATCCACCTTTAGCAGCAATGCAGGCTGCTATTCTCCCATGGAGACGATCGTAGAGATGCTGCATGTAGTCCTGTGGAACGGCTTGCCATGCCATTTCCACCTGGCGCCTCAGTTGGACCAGCGTTCGTGCTGGACGTGCAGACCGCGTGAGACGACGCTTCGTCCAGTCCCAAACATGCTCAATGGGGGACAGATCCGGAGATCTTGCTGGCCAGGGTAGTTGACTTACACCTTCTAGAGCACGTTGGGTGGCACGGGATACATGCGGACGTGCATTGTCCTGTTGGAACAGCAAGTTCCCTTGCCGGTCTAGGAATGGTAGAACGATGAGTTCGATGACGGTTTGGATGTACCGTGCACTATTCAGTGTCCCCTCGACGATCACCAGTGGTGTACGGCCAGTGTAGGAGATCGCTCCCCACACCATGATGCCGGGTGTTGGCCCTGTGTGCCTCGGTCGTATGCAGTCCTGATTGTGGCGCTCACCTGCACGGCGCCAAACACGCATACGACCATCATTGGCACCAAGGCAGAAGCGACTCTCATCGCTGAAGACGACACGTCTCCATTCGTCCCTCCATTCACGCCTGTCGCGACACCACTGGAGGCGGGCTGCACAATGTTGGGGCGTGAGCGGAAGACGGCCTAACGGTGTGCGGGACCGTAGCCCAGCTTCATGGAGACGGTTGCGAATGGTCCTCGCCGATACCCCAGGAGCAACAGTGTCCCTAATTTGCTGGGAAGTGGCGGTGCGGTCCCCTACGGCACTGCGTAGGATCCTACAGTCTTGGCGTGCATCCGTGCGTCGCTGCGGTCCGGTCCCAGGTCGATGGGCACGTGCACCTTCCGCCGACCACTGGCGACAACATCGATGTACTGTGGAGACCTCACGCCCCACGTGTTGAGCAATTCGGCGGTACGTCCACCCGGCCTCCCGCATGCCCACTATACGCCCTCGCTCAAAGTCCGTCAACTGCACATACGGTTCACGTCCGCGCTGTCGCGGCATGCTACCAGTGTTAAAGACTGCGATGGAGCTCCGTATGCCACGGCAAACTGGCTGACACTGACGGCGGCGGTGCACAAATGCTGCGCAGCTAGCGCCATTCGACGGCCAACACCGCGGTTCCTGGTGTGTCCGCTGTGCCGTGCGTGTGATCATTGCTTGTACAGCCCTCTCGCAGTGTCCGGAGCAAATATGGTGGTTCTGACACACCGGTGTCAATGTGTTCTTTTTTCTATTTCCAGGAGTGTATAAATCATGAAGAGCAGAGGGCGTATGACACTATCTTGCGGAAGGCCAGATATCACTTCCGTTCTACTCGATGATTTACTGTCTATCACTACGAACTGTGACCTCTCTGAGAGGAAATCACGAATCCAGTCACACAACTGAGACGATACTCCATATGCACGCAATTTGATTAATAGTCGCTTGTGAGGAACGGTATCAAAAGCCTTCTGGAAAACTAGGAATATGGAATCGATCTGAGATCCCTTGTCCACAGCACTCATTACTTCATGGGAATAAAGAGCAAGTTGTGTTGCAAAAGAACGATATTTTCTGAATCCGTGTTGGTTATATATCAATAAGTCGTTTTCTTCAAGGTGATTCATGATGTTCGAGTACAGTATATGTTCCAAAATCCTACTGCAAATTGAGGTCATTGATATGGGTCTGTAATTCAATGGGTTATCCTATTTCCTTTCTTGAATACTAGTGTGACCTGTGCTACTTTCCAGTCTTTAGGAACACACCTTTCGTCAAGTGAGCGGTTGTATACGATTGCTAAGAAAGGCGCTATTGTGTGTGCATACTCTGAAAGGAACCTGATTGGTATACCATCTGGACCTGAAGACTTGCCTTTCTTAAGTGATTTGAGTTGTTTCGCAACACCTAAGATATCTACTTTTATGTCACTCACGCTAACAGCTGTTCTGGTTTCGAATTATGGAGTATTTACTTCGTCTTCTTTCGCAAAGAAATTACGGAAACTGTATTTAGTAACTCCGCTTTAGTGACACCATCATAGGTGACATTTCCATCGCTATCGCGCAGTGACGGTATTGACTGTTTTTTGGCATTGGTGTACTTTACATACGACCATCAAGCGAATTTTTATCTGCTGTTTTAAATAAAAATCTTTTGCGTTTATTTTTAGTGGTTTTGGTTGATATGGTTTTGAGTCTCGCTACAATGACCTTGTGTTCCCTAATTCCTGTATCCGTCATAACACTCTCTATTAGATCAGGATTATTTGTGGCTAAGAGTTCAAGTGTGTTTTCACAACCATTTATAATTCGTGTGGGCTCATGAACTAATTGTTCAAAGTAATTCTCAGAGAAAGCATTTAGTACAATTTCGGAAAATGTTTTCTGTCTAGCACCGCCTTTGAACATGTATTTTCGCCAACAAACTGAGGGTAGATTGGTCTCCACCGATTATAACTGTATGAGTGGGGTACTTATTTGTAATGAGATTCAAGTTTTCATTGAAGCGTTCAGCTATTATATCATCTTAGTCGGGGGTCGGTAGAAAGAGCCAATTATTATTTTGGTACGGCTGTTGAGTATAACCTCTACCCATAGCAATTCGGAGGAACTATCTATTTTAGCTTCACTACAAGATAAACTACTACCAACAGACACAAACACACCACCACCTACTTTATTTAATCTATCCTTTCTGGACTCTGTATTCAACTGGCAGCAGCAGCGCGTCGATGCGACGAACATGAGTTGCGGGATTCATACGCTTGCTGACACTATCTTCCTCCCGGCCCACCGTCACAAACCTAGAACACCATCTACCCTATAATGCGCCATGGCAGTCTACGGTGCACGTGAACTTGAATTGAAAGTGGTTTGTGTTATCGGTAACAGTACAATCCTTTCATTATAGCTTGTTCCGTAAAGGAAAAAAAAGGCATTCAACTGATCGGTCTATAAATTGAATGCAAAATGGCCAAAACTAGAAGATGACATACTGAAGTGGATTCAAGGACACCGTCAAAATGCCACTGGAATTAATACGAAAACTAGCGCTATAGTGAAGCTTAACCGGCTTTAAGGATGGAGTTGGTTGGTGCTACAGGTTTATGAAGCGTCATGGACTTACCATGCCAAACAAAACCAAAATATCCCAGAAAATGACACGAGAGTATGAAGACAAAGTAGCATGCGAACAAAAGCCAAAATATGTCATAAAATGCCACAAGAGTATGCAGACAAAATATTATCACGCCATTGAAAGAAAATCAGTGTGGAATTAAGGCAGATAGCGAATATGGACGAAACTCCTGACATTTGACGTGCCGAGTAACATAACTGTTGCCATGAAAGGTGGTAAAATTGTAACTATAAAAACAAGTGGACATGTAAAAATGCACTACACTGTTGTCCTCTCACGCTATGCTTACGGTGCTAAACTTAATCCAGTGATCGTTTTCAGCCGCAAAAGAATGCTTAAGCCTTCTGAAATACCGCCAGGTGTTATTGTTCACGTACATGACAGGGGCTGGATGGACTACGTTGGTATGAAATAATGGATAAACAGAGCGGGGTGAAGGAAATGTGCTTTATTGAAGAAGAGTTGCCTCCTTGTGCTAGATCAGATTAGTAGTCATTCGAAGAATACTGTGAAAGAAAAATTGAGACAGGGAAATACAGAGCTTCGGTTATTCTGGAAGCACTTACTTCACAACTGCAACCTATTGATGTCTCGATAAATAAGCCAATTAAAGTGTATGTGAGAGAGGAATTGAATAAATGGATGATGGATGGGAACCCAACACTAATTCACACCGATGGGAGTTTTAGAACGTCCTATAATCAAAAAAGTGTGTCAGCGGAAGAAACAGTCGTGGTCTAGATTGAGAGAAGGCATTATTGATCGATTTTTCAAGAAGTGCTGCATATATAACGCTCTAGATGGTAGTGAAGACCATCATATATACCAAGAGGACAACGATGGCGACGAAGAGGAGGAGGAAGAAGAAGAAGGAAGTTCAAATGAAGATGTTCAGGGATTTTAAAAGTCAGTTCGGTTTTATAAACTAAGATCTCTTTTAGTTTGCCTTTTCAGTCTAATAATAAAAACGGTAAAAATGTTGTTTATTTAAAAAAAAACTTCTTAAAAATCAAGGTGTGTCTTATAGCCCATAGCGTCTTATAGTGCGTCAAGTAGGGTAGATGATAGAGACTGCAACTCTGCGGTCATGTGACTCTTCACCTCGGACGCAAGACACTGCAGTGAAGTGGTGTGAGTGCGGCAGTCGCTTGTCTGCAATCAGAGCACTACGATGAGTCGACGTATGGACCTGACGGACAATCCATGACTACGTCGTGAATGAAGTTGTCCGACTTGTTCGAGCATCAAGACGGACTCCCCAATGTGACCAGAAGGAATGGTGCAGCCATGTAACACGGTGTCGTAATAATGATCGTAAGGAGTGCCTAACCCACAGGTACTGGGAACGAGTGGCATCTCTTGTCATTTATGGTCAAACTAGGCAGCAATAGCTGCTGTCAGTGAACGTAGGTCCATCCCAACCAAAGTAATATCGTATGGCATTAGTGACTAGGACAGAGCGGGATAGCACAGTGGGTAGCGCACTGGACTCACATTCGGGAGGACGGCGGTTGAAATCCGTGTCCCGCAGCCCTGATTTAGATTTTCCATGATTTCCCTAAATCGCTTAAGGCAAATGCCGGGACGGTTCCTTCGAAAGGGCAATGCTGCTTTCCTTCTCCATTCTTCTCTAATACGTCTCTAATGACCACGTTGTCGACGGGACGTTAAACACGAATGTCCCCCTCCTTCCTCCTGGTGGCTCGGAGACGCTGGAGGGCAGGTTCAGCCGCCTAATTGCAAAGCTTTTTTCTGACGTTTGCGCACAGTGGCGCCTTCCCTTCACGATGGGTGACAGCTGTATGTTTAAGTGTATCTGATAAGTGTGTGTAGTGTGGTATCATGTTTGTGTTAGATGATCACAAGAAACGGGAAAGGGTAAAATCCGACGGCGCCATACAGCCTACACCTCTCGTATAGCAACAAGGAGGCCGTAGGTTTAACGATTCTGTCAGACGGACGGATCTCCATCAACACATGCCTTCACTTCACGCGGCACTTGCAGAGAGGTTTGGTGCAAAGTCTGGTGATCAGGAAATTTATGTCACCCCGCCTCCTTGCCTTTGCCGTAAAGGTGAAGAGAAAACAGCCAGCAGCACGTGATATATCCTGACCGTCACCCATCCATGTACTGGCCACGCCCAAGTTGGTTAACTTCGGACGAGAACCGGTGTAGTAAACGACACTACGCCGCTGATGATAAATTTTCTGTGAATATTCCCATATTCCCATATTTCAAGATAGTGGCATAGATACTCAGCTGCACTAACCTATGTCGACTGGGCCGCTGAATCAGGCAGTATTAATCACATAGAAATGTCTGACACTATCTTGAACAGCAGGTCAAATGTAGCAGTCAACATAGCTGCAGTATAGTATCTCTGCTTACTTGATCATCAATGAATGTCTTCACTTGAATATGGTACACCTGAGTAAACTTTAGACTTGCTTCTTCGACAGATCGAGCCAATTATCAGAGATAGAGAGGAAGTTATACGGCATTAGTGTGATACATTGCGGGGGTTGCCAACAGTACCATTCACTTCTCTTTACATAAACGTTTGGTTTGGGGATTGGATACATGTTCAGAAGTAGCGAAACTGAAGTTCTGTCTTGACCATTCGAATGCCGGAAAGGTCCCATAAGAACACCGCTCATTCCCCCCTTCTTCCGAGTTATTACACCGTCTCTAATGTCCTCGTCCTCGTTGATTCTCAGTTCCTTGCTGAAATTCACTGCGGAGTCAGAGGAAAGCCTTGTGTTCATATTTCGTAGGCGATGTCATCCCATATTTTTTCATGTTTCTGTGTCGTAAGATTTTCTCTGTCAGGATGAGCTGTCTGAGATCCAGTCCATTGCATAGCTTCAGTCTTTTTAGCCAAATATGGTAACATGGCTGCATCGTCCCCATCAGGAACATCACGGAGCAAATTTTATGTTACGTCATTTACCATAAAAACTAACGAAACTTCACGAAAACCTTGATACCGGTGAACTGGAGACATTAATACTTTTTGGGATGTTATGACGACATACCAGAAAAAAATATGTATATGTGTAACACCGCATTTTTTAAGAGCCAAATGCCGTGTGCTGTTTTCAGATTGGCTAAATAGAACGATAGCAATTGAATATTTATGTTAAATACTTTTTACCGTCAACTACGAGCAGTATGCAATGTAATATGCCCAATGTTTTATCCAACCTTTTCAATTTAGGCTATATGAACTGTTTCAGCTGTTTGCCACCTTTCATTTTCTCTTTCTTACATATTCGTGTCTCAAGTACATGTTATTGAACATTGTATTCTCGTCCTTGTGATGCCATATGAGGCTAACTGCATCATACAAGTAAAAGAAGTTATGCAATAATGAAAATAGGGATGTAGAAAACCCTTAAATATGGTGTTTCATATCTGTCAAATCAAGAGGTGTTAGACATTACGAACTGCGATCAATTTAACTTCCTTTAATATAACCATTCCGTTGGAAAAGCAGTAGTGTGTGGCCACCGTATGTAATTAAAAACAAAACAGCTGTTGATCCTCTGGGCTTTTACTCAAAATGCTAGATATCGCTGAAGTTTTAACGAATGACTATAGTGCCGTTCCTTTTATTTTCGAGTTTGCTACTACCTTTCTTCTTAAAGAATTTTGACTTTTCACAACTCGCAATTAATCAGATCTGAAGATAATCACTACTTGGTCGTAGCTAGTTATCAAGTGTCAGTAATTGTAACTGAGAGTGAGAGCATAAATATTTTTTAAAAATTACTTTATGTTCATAATGACTCAGATTTTACAAAAACACATTAAACATGGTATACAACTCTTACGGACGAGAACAGACGAATTCTAATAGAAAAAGGGACACTTGTTATTTGATGTCGACATGGATTAAGTGAAACATAAAATTGCATCACGGTAATGACCCCAGAAGAATTGGCATTTACAAATTCAGTAAAAAGTGTAAACTTGGAACTTGTTAAGCATATGCAAGAAGATGAGGCGAAGTTAAAGAAGGTAGATTACTGTTCACATCCGTCGACATTGTTGTCATTAGAGACGGAGGACAAACTCCTAATGCTGCTAAGTTGGGGAAGGAAATCGGCCGTGCCATTTCAGAAGAACCCGCCCAGCATTCACCTCGAACGATTTTGGGAAATTACGGAAAATCTAAATCTAGATGTCCGGATGCAGTTTTTAACGTCGTCCTCTCTAATGCTAGTCTAACTGCTCTAGCTCGCACGGCATAACAAAATGAAATATACTGCAGAGGGAAGACAGATGCCGTGAGAAAAAAGAGTTGGGGCTAAGCATAACGATCAAATATTGCGACTGAAGATGGTATGTTACAACCTCCGTCACGGCACCTCAGCGTGTTCGGTCAGGGAAGTGCTCGCACTCCATTAAAAAATAAAATAAAAAATAAAAAATAAAAAAATCACTGAAATATTCATTGATAGAACCTGAAAGATGTGATGCAACATGCGGCCACATAACTGACGGAAACGAAAATACGACGATCAAACATATCGAGAGAAAGAGGACAAAAAATTAAAAATATTGCTTGTTTTTCGTTTCGGTTTTTAGGAATTTGGCTACTCAGAAACGTAAACTACTATACTGAACAGATAATCAATTTTTGTACAAAATGGAGTGCAGTTATTTGAAAACAGAAAAGACACATTAGGTGTCCCAGATATAGAAAGACTCCATTCATATCCAAATTTCAGCTTAGGTTGAAAAAGAATCTACATTAAATTAATTTTAGAGCAATAATATGATAAAAATTACTGGCGTACAATGTGCTCGTATTTTTACTGGTTACAAGAAATCCATTCGTAAAATCCAGTACATCTACATCTACATCTACATGGATACTCTGCAAATCACATTTAAGTGCCTGGCAGAGTGTTCATCGAACCACCTTCGCAATTCTCTATTATTCCAATCTTGTATAGCGCGCGGAAAGAGTGAACACCTATATTTTTCCGTACGAGCTCTGATTTCCTTTATTTTATCGTGGTGATCGTTCCTCTCTTTGAACAAAATATTTTCGCATTCTGAGGAGAAAGTTGGTGATTCTAATTTCGTGAGAAGATTCCGTCGCAACGACGAACGCCTTTCTTTTAACGATTTCCAGCCCAAATCCTGTGTCATTTCTGTGACACTCTCTCCCATATTTCGCGATAGTACAAAACGTGCTGCCTTTCTTTGAACTTTTTCGATGTACTCCGTCAGTCCTATCTGGTAAGAATCCCACACCGCGCAGCAGTATTCTAAAAGAGGACGGACAAGCGTAGTGTAGGCAGTCTCCTTAGTAAGTATGTTACATTTTCTAAGTGTCCTGCCAATAAAACGCAGTCTTTGGTTAGCCTTCCCCACAACATTTTCTGTGTGTTCCTTCCAATTTAAGTTGTTCGTAATTGTAATATATAGGTATTTAGTTGAATTTACGGCTTTTAGATTTGACTGATTTATTGTGTAACCGAAGTTTAACGAGTTCCTTTTAGCACTCATGCGGATGACAGCAAAGCGCCTATAACACTACCTTGGGGAACACCAGAAATCACATCTGTTTTATTCGATGACTTTCCGTCAATTACTACGGACTGTGACCTCTCTGACAGGAAATCGCAAATCCAGTCACATAACTGAGACAATATTCCATAAGCACGCAAATTCACTACGTGCTGATTGTGTGGTACAGTGTCAAAAGCCTTCCGGAAATCCAGAAATACGGAATCGATCTGAAATCCCTTGTCAATAACACTCAACACTTCACGTGAAAAAAGCGCTACTTGTGTTTCACAGGAGCGATGTTTTCTAAACCCATGTTGACTTTGTGTCACTAGACCGTTTTCTTCGAGGTAATTCATAATGTTCGAACGCAATATATGTTCTAAAATACTGCTACATATCGACATTAACGATATGGGTCTGTAATTTAGTGGATTACTCATTCTACCTTTCTTGAATATTGGTGTGACCTGTGCAACTTTCCAGTCTTTTGGTACGGATCTTTCGTCGAGCGAACGGGTGTACATGATTCTTAAGTATGGAGCTAATGCATCAGCATACTCCGAAAGGAATCTAATTGGTACACAGTCTATTTTGAAGAAAAATCGTCTTGGTTGCGGAAATTATTGTTTAATGACACGTTTCGCCTTTTTAGGTTATCATCCATTTATAGAAAATGGAAGAAAGGGAAATATAAACAGCCAGGAGTATGGTCTCACCATGCATAGCTCGAAATAAAAATATCAAAGAAGCGTCTACGAAACCATTGGAAAGATAATTAGCGGTTGCTGTTATTCGAACTAACAGCGTTTAGCTATGCAACGTATTAGTAATAAGGAAATATTTAAAAACGAAGGAGTACCACAGCAAAAGCAAAATGAAAAGTGAAAACATCATCTTCGACACACATGACGCCAAGGACAACGGTACACACTTACAGACTTGAGGATATATGGCCACATTTAAACACAGTATAGTGAAACGGATCAGCACAGTTGAAGACGTCAAGCATGTAAAACAGTTAAGAAATGTACTAAGCGCCTCGTGGATCTTAGTGGTGCAAACTCACACATATGGCGTACGTGAGTAGTTTTAAAATAGAAATTTAAATAAAAGTGTACAATAGAATTTAAAAATTAGGCTACTAAACAAGAAACTCTGAAGAAAGAATATACTAAATCTATAAATAAACATGATGAGATATGATCATTTCCGTAGAGCACCAGTAGGTCGCAGGCCGCGTTCATAGTAGCACTTAATGACAAGTGATGTGAATCTCAACAAAAACACAGTAAAAAACAGATAATGTAAACCCTGCTAATCTAAATGCATAAAATAACTTCATCAAACAAAATTTAAAAATACATTTTTATACAGTCAAAGACAAGCTAAGTATATATTTTGACTACTGACCTCATGGAGTCCAGATAATTCTGATTTTTGCTAATCAGCTGATCATTAAATAGTAGATCATTGATCATTGTGCATGTGGGTTGAAGAATTTCCAAATCTCAGAGAAGATTTAGCTTATTGCCTTTTTGAGCGTAATGTAAAATCTGGAAATTGTGCAGCGTAGGTGGTTGCTGCCCGTTTCTTTTTAATTCTCAACAAAAGCGGAATGCCGCTTTACCTGGCCTTTTTTGTGAACAGGTGTATATTAAATGTAGTCTTGAACATACTGTCGGTTTTCCGTATGTAAAGCATTTGAAAGTGATGTACATTCTAATTTATACTCTAGAAGAGGCATATTTATCCTTACAAAGCTGCTCATTACGAATACAACAGTCAGCTGATCGTTCACACGCACACTTGTCAACTTGTATAACTATTAGCTTTTTATTCGACAAATGAGTTGCTATGTAATAAGCACATGGAAAGAGCTGTTCTGCTAGGAACTATTAGCTTTCTGCTCGACAAATGAGTTGTTGTCTAACAAGCATATGGAAAGAGATGTTCTGCTAGGGAACATATGTAATAAACATGATGAGATTACAAGAAATATATTGTATATTATTTATACAAAACATAAACATGCATTGCAAATCTCCAAATGAAATTTTGTGACAGTCGAAGAAACTGGCGTCCTTTATCTCGTCATACTAAAATAAACGACAAAATTCGTCTTCCCATTGTGTACTTTCTCTTTTCTTTGTTACTGTAACAAAGTGGATTCCTGGAAGAGAAATCTGAACAACATTACCAGTTACGCCTTTTTGTTTGGTTAGGCTATCAAGCTTCTCATTAAATGATATCATATAGCAAGGCTAGGAACAGAAGGTTTACTTCCATCTCTTGAGCAATTTTTATGGGGTATATACTTGTAGTTTTGTTCCATTATGGTTCAGAAGTGTTACAAGTATGTATTGTAAGCCAGATAACAATCTATGATGTATGGCTTGTGCAGCATAAATGATGTAACGAAAAGGTATAGCCAGATATTGAGAACACATTCCCAATTCCTTGCTGCAGATTGTATGTAGTATCGATATTGACCCGCAAATTCCGTGTTCCAGCTGGAATTTTTCTTCATATTATTTTCATAGTACATTTGTTACAGATTATGCATAGAAAGGAAACGTTACCAAAATGTGTAATGGAGCTATTTCTACATGAAACATTCAAAATGCCTTCATAATTGTGTGTGTGTGTGGATCTAGAAGCCTGTCGACAGACAGACTCAGTGGCAGAGTAATAGGAAAAAGTGGGTTGCACATTTTCCGGATGTAAATCCACTAGACTATTATTTGTGTGCGGCTTTGAAAGCTGATGAACATTTTGGATTTCGTACTCGTATTGTGGGAGGCAGCCTAACCAAATGTAGTACTCCAGGGAGACATCCGCGCGAGGGAATGTTTATACGTGCTTTAGTGCTAATGGAGGGTATATTGCACATAATGTGTAAGAAAGAGTTATAAGAGGACGTCTCGGGTGAAAACTGAATAACTAGGCCAGTAAATCCTAAATGCCCTGAGTTGAAATGTTATGCCTTATTACAGATAAAGTTATGCCCTACGTAATTACAAACTTAGTCTGTTTACACCATGATAAGAGAAAGTCAACTGAACAGTTCAAACTTACTTCAACGGTAAACAAAAGGTATAGCAACAGTTAACTGAATTTGAGTGGATACGAAAATTCATCTCTAGTACCTCAGTATGTGTTCCAGCAACTCAGTTTACTGTCACTTACTGTGGACTGCGGATGTGATCCCCGATTTTTAATTATAATTCAGCTAAGACCTATCTGTAATCAAGTACAGCATCTCTACAAGCTGCGTCAGCGTCACAACTTACACTGTTTGCAGTAAAGTTTGCGCAAAAACCGGGATTCGTAAGGTTATAAACAGTAAATGCTATCTTTGATTTGAAATATGAAGGAGTTGTAGTGTATCAATTTGTACAGCCAAAAGTTGCGTATTGCATTCGGCAATCGTGTTATGGCTCGAAAATAACAGTAACTTGAATACATTTAAATATCAAATAAATGGCGAGGGAAATCGAAATAACAGGGAATATTTAAATAAAATTTATACAGTTGACTATTGAAATCAAGTGAACAAAATAATACATGCACTGCTGGTTTGTCCAAACGGCATGTGGTAGATAAATTGCCAATGCGTACCCATCACATACGTGAAGTTTCCATACACAACATACAGCATTTAATAAGTTAAATTTGATGGGAAGAGTGGCTGAATTGACTGTAGTACAAGCCTCGTAACCTACGACGTCACAGAGAAACGGAAGTTAAGTAACGACAAGTTGGAAGTAAGTATTTTCACAATATGAATTAATGAATAACTAACCATGAAATATAACTACGTCATGAATAACGAACAGATTAATAGTGCAGACATGGAACAGCTACAGATAACACCAATAAAATGAACCACCACACCAAACAGCAACACTGCGACCGCAGCAGGGAGCACCAACCAAGACATCCCCTGCCTCGGAGAATTGTGTTTGAAAGCCAATCCAGTTACGTGCAGCCAGGTTCTGTTCTAAGGCCGTCAGCTAGCCTCGATGTGGCAGAAAGGCGAAACGTTAGAAATGTGACTTGGTCATTTCCACCACCTATATGTGCCAGACCAGGCCCTCAGTAAATATCACAGAGAAAACATCCATGGATACAAAATCATCTTTGCAGTATCGCTGCGATAACTAGTTCGCGAACATAACAAAAAATTTAGAAAACGTAAAACTGAGTTTTGAAAGAGGAGTTTTAACAAACAACTCTCAGAGTTTATGTAGTAAGCTGGTACGTTCTGTTTTTGTTCCCATGAAGTACAAAAAGAGTTGGAGAAAATGGGTTGCAAGATGGAAATACAATGTTTCGGATTCCATGTCCATATAATGTGTTTTCTTCTTCCTACGTTCGACGAACGTGTCCTCAAACATCGGCTCATCATATTCTGTATATGAAAAAATATTCTTGAAATTTATATCTGCCTTGCCTTGAAGTGACTGTGATGTTTTTAACAATAATATAGCTCATACAACTAATTTTTAAGCTGAAAGCGGCAATCATGGCGGGCGCCACACGAACGAAATGCCTCCTAATAATGAAATCGAATAACGATTTTTCTTTTTGTAAGTGCAGAGTGTACCTGGTCAGGATGGACAAGGTTTGGGCATCTCTAAGGAGCGTTGAGTCAGAAGATTAGGTTTGTAGAGGGTCGAATGATTGGAGTCAGTACGTTAGAAAAAAAATGTGGTGTACTGGGAGCCAGAAGTCGAAAAATGTTTCAAATGGCTCTGAGCACTATGGGACTTAACTTCTGAGGTCATCAGCTCCATAGAACGTAGAACTACTTAAAGCTAACTAACCTAAGGACATCACACACAGCCATACCCGAGGCAGGGTTCGAACCTGCGACCGTAGCGGTCGCGCGGTTCCAGGTTGTAGCGCCTAGAACCGCTCGGCCACCTCGGCCGGCGCCAGAAGTCGCATATGGGTTACATTCTCTTGCGCAGTCCAGTGGTGTGATACCGTAACTTAAGTGGGTCGGCGGAGCGCCGAGTTAAGCAACACGAAGGAGAACGCCGTGTCACCGGCCAGCTCGTCGCACGCCAGGGTGTCAACATTGAGGGCAGTAATCAGGCCAGTTACGCCAGCCGAGCAACACCAGAATGTTCCACTGACCTACTGGGGAAGAAGAACTGCTGGCATCAACGGCATTTATTTATTTATCGTATGGCAATACACATATAAAGATTAAAAATTACTACACGTCAACATTTAAGCAGGCCGACGGCTTTGCCGCAGTGGTGACGCCGGTTCCCGACAGGTCAGCTAAGTCAAGCGCTATCGGTCTGGGCTAGTACTTGAATGGGTGACACACACATACACACACACACACACACACACACACACACACACACACACACACACAGTTATGATCTATTCCATCACTTCGTGGTTCTCGTTATCATCAGTTTCATTACGCACTTTCTATACCTTGGCGTTCAGGTAAAACTGTCGATGCACCTCCGATTATGGATTACTCGTAATAAGTGCATGAGGTACACAAAATTATGTTGTGTGTCTAGACAACAACTCGGTAGTGCAGAGCAAAAAAACTATACTTTGTGCTTT
Source organism: Schistocerca serialis cubense (assembly GCF_023864345.2). Taxonomy (NCBI): domain Eukaryota; kingdom Metazoa; phylum Arthropoda; class Insecta; order Orthoptera; family Acrididae; genus Schistocerca; species Schistocerca serialis. The sequence continues at coordinate 111,196,101 of NC_064642.1, read as the reverse complement.
CCGCCCATATGGAACTGAATATCCGAGAATTTGGTGAGACAGCTTTTCGTGAATGTTCATACACTGAAGGAAAAAAATCGCTACCTCAAGGAGTTGTGCGACATGGATGAAAGATGAAAGATGCTAGGCATGTTTCTATATTTGGAAGTTGCGTAAAATAGACGCTAGTAGCGCCACTGTGGGGTTGCAAATTATGTTTGCTTTAAACACGGTCATGTTCCTTATTTACCTTTGAGATTGTACGTCGTGTGTTGATGTTAGTCGAGAATGTCTTTAAGGTGACAAAGAAGCTATTCTCAAACCTTATTGAGTTTGAACGAGGTCATGTGATAGGGCTGCGAGAAGCTGAATGTTTTTACTGAAATATTGCAGAAAGACTTGGCAAGAATGTAGCAGCTATACATGATTGAGGTAACTGTGGTCGCGAGGGTCTACAGTCGGAAGAAGACGGGGCTCCAGACAGCCACGTGGCACTGCTGAGTGGGAAGATCATTGTGTTCGGCGTTTAATTGTGGCGCATCGTACCGCGTCTGCAGCTGCAATTTGAACGACAGTTGGCGCCACAGTGATAAAATGATTCAGATGGCTCTAAGCACTATGGGACTTAAGATCTGAAGTCATCACTCCCCTTGACTTAGAACTACTTAAACCTAACTAACCTAAGGACATCACGCTCATCCATGCCAGAGGCAAAATTCGAACCTGCGACCGTAGCAGTAGCGCGGTTCCGCCTAGAACCGCTCGGTCACAGCGGCCGGATCACAGTGACACAAAGAATTGTTACAAACTGGTTACTTCAAGGACAGCTCCGAGCCAGACGCCCTACAATGTACATTCCACTGACGGTTATATTATATTATTATTATTTTTTTATTATATTTTTATTTGGCCTTTGAGTGTGTACTCAATTTAGCCATCGGCAACACATAGTGACAATGTACACATAATTGAATAAACAAATACAGAAATGCATATTTACAAGAACAAAAAGCTTAACTGTTGCAGGTTTGTACATAATGTCTTAAAAATTGAACTGAATTGAATTGGAAAATAATTAATAGGGCCTTGGCTTACAATTCACACCAATTCTGAAATATCTTCATCAGCAAGACATATTTGTAATTTACTTACACCATTAAAACCTACAGATTGTGACCAGTACTCTTGATGAAGTTAACTATCACTTTATACAGACGAACGTCTTTAGTACACAAAAGAGAAGAAGCTGATTGAGGAATATGGTAGCCCGTACTCAGCAATGTCTTCAGAAAGACCAACCGTTCACGGTCAGACTTGGGGCACATAAATAAGATGTGGTTGACATCAGCTTTCCGACTCAGGATCACACTCACATGCTGGTGAACTGTAAACGTTGATCGGATGTAGATGTTGTGGGAAAGAGACATGATTGAAGCGGAGTCTTATGATGGTAGAAATCGTAGGTCGGTCCAGATGTGTCCTCATGAACCACGGCTGTGAAGGAATCCGAGGTTGTAGCACTGTGTAATATCCGCCTTTTGTCTGTTCCACATTTCCTGCCATTGTTGTCTTGCGTGATCCTTGACTTCACGTAAGTAGTCTGTATAAGGAAGGTGCAGATCCAATACGGAGCCTAAGGTTGCCGCTTGTTTGGCTAATGCATTAACTTCATCATTATAGAGGATACCAGAGTGGGAAGGTATCCACAACAAATGGATAGTCCGGCCCGTGCGTGTGCTGCGAATATATTCAGATATCACATCCAAGATATAACTGTTGGTTGTTTTGTTCCATCGACTGTACTGAATGTTTTTAAGAACGCTTTGCGAGTCAGATACTATCAATATCTTGGGGAAGTAAGTGCTAGAGACAAACTTAAGTGCTTCCAAAACTGCCACTGTCTCCACCGTAAAAATAGAAGCGCTCGTAGGCAGTTTGAAGGTTTTGCGGATCTGGATCTGAGGGCAGAAAAGAGCGCATCCTGTACACTCTTCTTGCGGAATTTTGGGGCCATCGGTATACACACAGAGAAAACCCGCCCATTGAGCTTGAACGAGACGATTGAAGCCAACGTTGACATTAGTACTGTCCAGCCAGGTCGTACTTAAATAATGGGCTGGGATCTGGGAGCAGAGCGTTTGAAGATCATATTCAAAAACAGGTAGATGCGCTGAACGTCGTTTAGAATGTATGACAGGTGACCAAGTGTCAAAACCGGTTCACCACCGTCATTTGCAACAGCAGTCATCTCCACGGAGAACCAGTGGAGGGCAGGGCTGAAGTGCAACAGACATGGAACGGCATTCCACAGACTGATATGCGGCACCTGTACAACACAACGCATGCAAATTTGCGAGCTTTCATTCAACATTGTGGCGGTTACACCGGTTATTAATATACCAGCATTTCAAATTTCCAATAGTTTTCCTCGCACTTACACTACTGGCCATTAAAATTGCTACACCAAGAAGAAATGCAGGTGATAAACGGGTATTCATTGGACAAATATATTATACTAGAACTGACATGTGATTACATTTTCACGCAATTTGGGTGCATAGATCCTGAGAAATCAGTACCCTGAACAACTACCTCTGGCCGCAATAACGGCATTGATACGCCTGGGCATTGAGTCAAACAGAGCTTGGTTGGCGTGTACAGGTGCAGCTGCCCATGCAGCTTCAAGAATAGTGACTGGCGTATTGTGACGAGCCAATTGTTCGGCCACCATTGACCACACGTTTTCAGTTGGTGAGAGATCTGGAGAAAGTGCTGGCCAGGGCAGCAATCGAACATTTTCTGTGTCCACAAAGGCCCGTACATGTGGTCGTGTATTATCCTGCTGAAATGTAGGGTTTCGCTGGGATCGAATGAAGTGTAGAGCCACGGATCGTAACATATCTGAAATGTAACGTCCACTGTTCAAAGTGCCGTCAGTGCGAACAAGAGGTGGCCGAGACGTGTAACCAGTGGCACCCCATGCCATCACGCCGGGTGATACGCTATTATGGCGATGATGAATACACGCTTCCAATGTGCGTTCGTCGTTGAGTACACCATCGCAGGCGCTCTGTGATGCAGTGTCAAGGGTAACCGCAGCCATGGTCTCCGAGCTGATAGTCTATGCTGCTGCAAACGTCGTCGAACTCTTCGCGCAGATGGTTGTTGTCTTGCGCCCCATGTGTTGACTCAGGGATCGAGATATGGCTGCACAATCCATTACATGCATGCGGATAAGATGCCTGTCATTTCGACTGCTAGTGATACGAGGCCGTTGGGATCCAGCACGGCGTTCCATATTACCCTCCTGAACCCAACGATTCCATATTCTGCTAACAGTCATTGGATCTCGACCAACGCGAGAAGCAATGTCGCGATATGATAAACCGCAATCGCGATAGGCTACAATCCGACCTTTATCAAAGTCGGAAACGTGATGGTACGCATTTCTCCTCCTTACACGAGGCATCACAACAACGTTTCATCAGGCAACGCCGATCAGCTGCTGTTTGTGTTTGAGAAAACGGTTGGAAACTTTCCTCATGTCAACACATTGTAGATGTCGCCACTGGCGCCAACCTTATGTGAATGCTCTGAAAAGCTAATAATTCGCATATCACAGTGTCAACTGTTGAGACGACGCACAAACACTGAAGATGTCGATGGCACAGGTGAACGATGGAGTATGACGGTGAAGAATGAACACTAAACGCGACGGCACCCACGAGACACTAATGGCGATGATCCCTGGCGCGCGAATGTCCACGTAGCGTGTGCGAGTCCGGGGACTTGTCAAGAGGGGAAGAAGGGTGAGGGAGGGGAGAGGGGAGAACAAAGATGCCAATGGCTGAGGAGATAGGAGGAGGAGTAGAGGGACAGGGGAGGGGAAGCCCGGGGGAGGAGTGGGGATAAATGGTGGAGGGAGGGAAGGGGGAGAGAAGGAAGGGAGGGTGCCCAAAGGAACAAACACAGGAAGAGGGAGGGAGGATCAAAGTTGGTAGGAGGGGTAGATGGAGGGGAGGAGGACATCATCACGGAGGGGGAGCTGTCGGAAGCCACCTTGGGAGAGGGTAAGGAGGGTGGAGAGATGGAGAGCAGGTGGGACATGGGAATACAGGTGTGGCAGCGGGTGGGGGTGGGAGAGGACGGGGGGGACAAGTGGGTGAGGAGGATCGAGTTTACGGGAGGATCCGTATCCTTTCAAGGAAAAGGAGGAGGTGGGGGAACGGAATGAGGTCATACAGGATCCACGTTGGCGAGAGAGACGGATACGATAGGCGAGGCGGAGAACATGGCGTTCAAGGATCTGAAGGGATTTGTAAAAGGTAGGGGGGGGGCGGATATCCAGGCAGGATGGGCATAACAGAGGATAGGGCATATGAGGGATTTATAGGTGTGGAGGATGGTGGAGGGGTCCACACCCCACGTACGGCCGGAAAGGAGCTTGAGGAGATGGAGTCGGGAGTGTGCCTTGGCTTGGATTGTCCGGAGATGGGGGGTCTAGGAGAGGCGACGGTCGAGGGTGACGCCAAGGTACTTAAGGGTGGGGGTGAGGGCGATAGGACGGCCATAGATGGTTAGGTAGAAATCAAGGAGACGAAAGGAAGGGGTGGTTTTGGCTACAATGATCGCCTGGGTTTTGGAGGGATTGACCTTGAGCAACCACTGGTTGCACCAAGCGGTGAACCGGTCAAGATGGGATTGGAGATGACGGCGGCGTTATGTCCGCCGTATACAAAAGGTACAGAAGGGGCAGAGAGGACGGAGCCTTGGGGCACACCGGTGGAGGGAAAAAAGGTGTAGGAATCCATGTTATGGATGGTGATGTAAGAAGGACGGTGGGAGAGAAAGGAGCCGATCAAATGGATGTAGTTAATATGGAGGGTGAAGGTTTGGAACTAGAAGAGGAGACTGGAATGCCATACACGGTCATAGGCATGTTCGAGGTCCAGGGAGAGGAAGAGTGCGGAGCAATGGGAATTAAGCTGTTCGGAAAGGAGATGAGTGAGGTGGAGGAGAAGGTCATCGGAAGAGCAGGACGGCCGAAAGCCACACTGGGTAATGGGAAGGAGGTGGTGCTGGTGGAGATGCTGGTGGATGCGTCGGGTGAAGATGGATTCCAGGACCTTGCTGAAGACCGAGGTAAGGCTGATGGGACGGTAGGAGGAGATGGCGGACGGCGGTTTACCGGGTTTAAGGAACATCAGGATACGGGAGGTTTTCCACAGGTCAGAATAGTAGCCAGTGGACAGGACTACATTGTAGAACTTGGCCAGGGGGGAGAGGAAAGAGACAGGAGCTTCACGAAGGTGGCTGAAGGTGACACGATCGTGACCAGGAGTGGGGTTTGCGTTTTGTGCGGAGTGTAGCAATGAGATCCTGTGTAGTGATAGGGGCATTGAGTTCCGTGTGTGCAATGTTGCCCAAGTACTGGAAACCAGGTGCGAGGGGAGGGACAGAGGTGTCAGTTCGATCGTGGACATCTGGGAAGAGGGAGTAATCGAACTGGGGATTGTCGGGGATGGAAAAGACATCGAAAGGGTAGGAGGCAAAGTGATTGGCCTTACTAAGGGTGTCAGGGAAGGAGTGATCATCATGGAGAAGAGGATAGTAGGGGGAGGGTTTAGTTCCGGTAAGGCGACAGAAGGCTGACCAGAACTTGGACGAGTTTATAGGTAGGGTAGCATTTAAACGGGTGCATGTCTGTCGCCAGTCCCGGCATTTCTTAGCTGCAAGCAAGTTTTGGATGTGTTGCTGGAGTTGCCGATGGTTTTGTAGTGTGTCCGGGTCACGTGTGTGGAGGAAGGCATGGTAGAGACGGCGGGATTCACAGAGGAGGAGGATGGCCTGTGGGGGTAAGGTAGGACGGTGGGGATGAATGGTGACAGTAGGGATGTGGGCCTCCACGGCCTCAGACAAGGTCTGCTGGAGAAAGGAGGCGGCATGGGTAACACCGTCAGGGTGGTGGTAGGTGAAGGGGTGGCCTTCGACCTGGGCATCCCGGGTATCCCGGTAGGCATTCCAGTCAGCACAAGAATAATCATGGACGTACTTTGGGGCAGGGTCATTATGAGGGTCGGGGTGGGGGCGAGGCAACGACCATCGGAAACGGTGAGGAGTCCAGGACATCCACCGCTATGCAGCCAAGGAGGTTGGGGAGGAGAGGATGACATTGGGAGTGGAGTTGGATTTGGGGTGGGTGTGCTGGGGAATGGGGACGAGGCCGCCTTGGAGGGTGGAGAGGAACCAATGCCACCACTGTAACTGGGTGGCGGAATGACTATGGATGTTAAGGACGGCGGTGCTCACATAGGAGGAGAAGGTACGATAAATGTGGGAGAGGGAGTCGAAAGGAGTAGGGGCGTTAGGGCGGACATAGATGGTGGCACAGGTGACGGTAAGGCCGGTGAAGAAGAGACTAAGGATCAGGCGTTTGATGGGGTTGGGAAGGAGAGGTTGGAGCCGAACCGCTATCTGGCAGTGGTGACCAATGGCAACTCTGCCACGTGCAATCGGGAGAGGATTATCGGAGCGGTGCAGAAGGTAGGGCTAAGTGTGGATGGTGTGGTGGGGTTGGAGGAAGGTTTCATTGAGGAGGAAGGCAAGGGTGTGCAGGAAGAGGTTCTTGTTGGCGGGAAGGGAACAGATGTTGTTGAACAGGATACGGTGCTGTCGCACCATGACAGGGATTTAGATGAGGGTGTCGAGACAGGAGAAGGTGAAACGGGCCTGGTTGTGGGAGTAGGTGGCATACATTTTTAGGTGGAAGATAGAACGGGCAGCGAGGGAGACCTGTTGGAGGGTGAGGGTGCTGGAAAGGGTGGACATTTTGCAGGACAATGGTGAGGAACTTGATGATGTCCTCAGTAGTGGGGGTGGGTGACGAAGAGAATTGCCAGGAGGGGTGGGGGCGTCCAGAGGGCGGACAGGGACGGTGATTTCAGGAGTGGTCAGAGGGGATCGGGCTTTACATTTTTGGGAGCAGGTGGGATGGGGGAGATTGCAGGTATTACAGGAGGGAGGGGACTGAAGGTTAGGGCACTGCCAGAGGAAGTGCGCTTGCCTACAATGCGGGCAGGTAGGGGCCTCATGGCACTCAGCTGTTGGGTGCACATTGTAGCGCAGACACTTCTGGCAGTGAAGGGATTGAGGAGGGGAACGGGAGGGGTCGACCTTATATCGCTGGTTGAAGAGGAGGGCACCCTCCTTCAGGAGACGGTCAATGGAGGGGGCATCCTCGGAGGAAACCTGCATAAGGCGGGTGGGGCCAGCCGAGTTAAAAATGCGGGGGACAGCTCGCACCACCAGCACCTCCTACTCCGTAACCGTCGGACTAAGCTGAGTGATCATGGCGGTGAGGGTCAGTAGGCGACATGGGGGTTGGGGTTGGCGGGTAGTAGATGGAGAAGGAGCAGGGGTGAGGGAGACGTTGGGGCCAAACCGGGTGATGGGGAGGCGGGAGAGGATGTCAGTATGGAGGGTGGGGCTGGGGGAGGAGAAGGGAACTGAATCCCGTCTGGGAGTGAGGAGTGAGATGGGGGCACAAGGGAAGTGTTGGCGGAGGAGGAGGGAGAGATTCCGGGCCTCGAGAAGGGAAGGATCGGGATGGAAGAGGAGGTATTTGTATAAAGAGGGGGGGGAGGAGGAGGAGGAGGCGGAGGGAGCAGGTCCAGGTGGGGAGACATCCATGGCATCCTGGGGGGGGGGGGGAGGATGATGAAGCGGGGTCTTCTTGGGAGCGGAGGAGGTGGGGGTGCCACTAGGGCGTTTAAGGATGGTGGAAGGGTGGGTGGTGATATGAGGGACAGGAGCTATAGGGAGATGGCGGGATGTGGCAGGTCCCGGTGTGGACGCATTAGTTGGCGCCGGAGATGGTGATGGTGAAGGCGACGGCGACGGCGATGGCGGTGGAGGTGATGGCGAAGGCGATGGGGAGAGCTGGGCATGGGCAGTGGCCCGTCGGGCCACCACCCTAGCTGGAGCTGCAATGACAGGCTGGGGGAGTGGGGGGAAAGGATCAGAGGTAGAGGAGCGGGAGGAAGAAGCTGGGAAGGGGGCGACAAAGACCGAGGGAGAAGGGAGAATTAGAAGAGGAAGGATGGAAAGAGGGGGGGAGGCGACTGGGCACACCATGTAATAGTGGTGGTGGCGGCGGAGGGCGAAGTGTACACAATGACAGTGGTGGTAGTAGTGGCAGTGGTGGTGGGGGCTGACATGACGACAGGGAAGAACTAAAACAGTACAGGACGAAAAAGAGAGGAAAAAACCGGGGACAGACGAAGGCGGATGAAGACGGACGAAGACGAGGACCAGAGTCCCGCGCTGCTGGCGCTGGCGACGGCTGGCAGGAACGCCGCAGCTGCTGCTGCTGCCGCGGACGGGGCCGGGACCGCTGCTGCTGCTGCTGCTGCTGGCTGGACCGCTGCTGGCTGCTGCTACCGCTGCTGCTGCTGCTGCTGCTGCTGCTCGGTTGGGCCGCTGCTGCTCAGCTGGCTGGCTGGCTGGACGGCTGGACGGCTGGCACCTGCAACCCTAACGCTTCGATTAGTGCTGGAATGGCACAATCGAAGGGCGGAACTCGTAGCGAGGTACTGCCGGAGATGTATCACAGCATCTTCTTCCTGTCGGTTAAATTTCGCGTCTGTAGAACGTCATCTTCGTAGTGTAGCAATTTTAATGGCCAGTAGCGTACATTAGCCTGTGCTCTTGCAATGCTAATCAGTTGAATGTGTTACCTAGAGGAATGTATTCCCGAAATTTCATTATTCTACAACAATCATTTTTTGGTACTGCGATTTTTTGTCACTCGGTGTATAGTATACAGTGTACGGCTACTGCTGCAGATAATGCTAGTTTACCATGAGACCAACAGATGTGAGGAGCATCCATACCTGCTAAAATCTGAAACTCGATGACAGTGTGCTTTAGGCACCTATGGTTGTCAGAGATGCCTATGTACTGCACAGGGACAGATTTGTCGTGAGTAATTCAGAGGAGCAAACAACCTCCGCTGAGACGAGAATCTTACTTGGTACGTAGGCTCCAATAAATTCTAATTGAATACCAGAGGAATATAATTTAAAGAAGATTCAGGACAGTAATTAGGCTGTCAGGGCGACCTATACAATTTGTTAGAAGCAAACATCACCTGTTGACGTACGAGTATTTTCTCTAATGACTTAAGTATAACAAGATACACCCTACTAATTGATTAACTAGTTAACAGATATACGGTATGAAGTGAGAATACGGAGAGGTAGTACGGTATTGTGGTAGTACGAGTATGTAGTCAACGAGAGCGTCTGTGTGTTTCGCAGCAGCTTTGTGAACTGTTGGAGCTGACCCAGAACTCTGCATTCAACATGTAGGTCGCGCCCTGGAGCGGTGCCCGCAGGAAACAGGGTCTTGTATACGAGCTCCTGCCCGGCCTGACGGGAAAATGTTTTTACCCCGCCTGGGGTACTGCGGGCTGCGTTAATTTGCGAGCGCCGGCTCTGCTCAGCTGACAAGGCTGCAAGAAGGCCCGCAGACGACGTGGTCGTGTTACGTCAGGCCAGCAGAAAAGCTGTCTACACTAGGCGGCCCGCGCGCAGCGGAAGATGAACACGGTGCAGGGATTTATCTGCTCATCTGCGCAGCGAAGAAAGCTCTGCAAGGCACAGGCAGAGTTTACGGGAGTGTTGAGTTTGCGATGCTGTTAGGTGTAAAGTAAGAACGTTGTTGTACATCTGATTTTCATTGTCCCATCTTGCGTAACACAAATAGCTCAGAGGCCTGTGTTTTGTTCATATTTTATTTTCTTCGGTAGTAAAGTGGATCTGTGCTTCGGGGGGTGGGGGATGGGGGGGATAGAAGGTAGCGCTCTAATAAAAAAAATAGTATATAGAGCATCTAAAAAGAGTTTTTCTGACTTGGCTCTCCTTTATTCTCAAACTAGCTCAGTATTCGTTGCCTGGTTGTGTGTTTCTTCCATTTCATTAGTCTAACTCCTTCCGTCTCTCTCTGTCCACCTCTTCCACTCCCTCACTCTCTGTCCATCTCCTTCTATCTCTCCGCTACTCTCCCTCGCTCTGTCCATCTCTTCCTCCCACGTCTCTCTCTCTCTTTCCATACGCTGTTCCATTTCTCTGGTTATTTTCCTCTCCCCCTCCTTCTCTCCATCTCCTCCTACTCCATATCTGAGTGTATGGTCTCCTTCACCCTCTCCGCCCGAATCTTCTTCTCTTCACGAGATCACCTCTAATAGGAGGTTGCTGGTACTTAGAATTCTCCCTGTAAACTGAAGTCGACCATACACCTTCCCAATTACCAAACTTACATGCTCGTTCAGTTTCATATCCCTTTGCAATGTTACACCTAGATGTTTAACCAAAATGACTGTGTCAAGCAGCAGATCACTTGTTGTTGTCGTTGTGGTGGTCTTCAGTCCAGAGACTGGTTTGATGCAGCTCTCCATGCTACTCTATTCTGTGCAAGCTTCTTCATCTCCCAGTACTTACTGCAACCTACATCCTTCTGAATATGTTTAGTGTATTCATCTCTTGGTCTCCCTCTACGATTTTTACCCTCCACGCTGCCCTCCAATACTAAATTGGTGCCGGCCGGTGCGGCCGTGCCGTTAAAGGCGCTTCAGTCTGGAACCGCGTGACCGCTACGGTCGCAGTTTCGAATCCCGCTTCGGGCATGGATGTGTGTGATGTCCTTAGGTTAGTTAGGTTTAAGTAGTTCTAAGTTCTCGGGGACTGATGACCACAGAAATTAAGTCCCATAGTGCTCAGAGCCATTTGAACCATTTTTTGAACTAAATTGGTGATCCCTTGATGCCTCAGAATATGCCCTACCAACCAATCCCTTCTTCTAGTCAAGAAATGCCACAAATTTCTCTTCTCTCCAATTCTATTCAATACCTCCTCATTAGTTGTGTGAACTACCCATCTAATCTTCAGCATTCTTCTGTAACACCACATTTCGAAAGCTTCTATTCTCTTCTTGTCTAAACTACTGGTCGTCCATGTTTCTCTTCCATAAATGGCTACACTCCATACAAATACTTTCAGAAAATACTTCCTGACACTTAAATCTATACTCGATGTTGACAAATTTCTCTTCTTCAGAAAGGCTTTCCTTGCCATCGACCTTCGACCATCATCAGTTTTTTGCTTCCCAAATAGCAAAAAACTCATCTAAGAACCTTCAACATCGCAGCGGGTCAGCAATCGTTGGTTAATATATTAAAAAACTAGAAACCCGCCTCGATTGCGAAAAAAGCACCTAGTGTTAACCTAGGTTTCGGCGTAGATAACTATACTTTCTTCAGAACAATAAAATCCACAAGTGCCTAAGAAGACCTTTGTCAATGATTAGAAGAACACCATAGCTATACATTTATAAACGAAAAAAAGGAAAACACAAACAGTACATATGTACAAAGTCTAAACCACTACTTAACTTAATGGTGTAACGTCCACCTTACACCGGCCTATGTTCGATGGGCCTGTGCTTAAAGGTTAAACAAATTAGCAAACAATATGACAGTGATAAGGCTACTTCAAAGCAACCAATCTCTTAACTTCAACCGGCGATCAAGGTGCGACTGGATCCCAACCTTTATCTTCTGACAATTTTATTTTGACTAAAGCCCTTTTGACAGTTGGCTGTTAATATTTTAAAAGTTAAACTGATTGTCAGTTATTAAGACCACTCTAAAGGAACGTCTTAGAACATTACTTGTGAAAACTTATTACTAGAGAACTCACTCGGCGGAACCGCATGATCCAGCTAAAATACACCAATAATGACCCAGCCTTTCAAACACAGAAACGAACAGCTTAGTACAACAGGTTGTTCAGATTACAACTAATGACTGAGAAATGTAATAACAATCAAAGAATTGAAGCGGTTAACAGCTGAATCCGACCACAAGGTACCTCTTTTGTTTAACAGCAACCTTTGCCTTAGTACAATTGTTCCGGCTGTATTTAAACGACAAAGAGCTTATTAATTAGAACATTAACGATCAGGTACAAACCAGAAAGGAAAGGCAATATAATAGCGGGACAAGTTTTCAAAGTACAACTAGTGTCTTAGTACAATACTACGGCCTGTATTTACGACCAAAGAGCAGACCGAGTAGAGCTCTGAGGGTCGGGTACGCACCAGAAAATAATAAGGAGGGCAGGTAGACAATGCACGAGGATTACAGAATGTTACTCCCCTTTTTCAGCAAGCAGTTCCATGGCTGAATTTAACCAAAAATGTCGCTCTAACAGTATGGGGCAGTACATCATTTATATAGAAGATTGCTTGGGGAACGTTAAAAGCTTTCCTAAACTGTGTAGTTCTCAAATGCAAAGAAAACGAGTCCAAGACCCACAAAAAAATATAATTAATCAGGCAACACAAGTTGCATAGCAAATGGCACAAACTGTGAGCTGCTCAGAAGTGGATAGCCCTAATTCAAAATGCGACAGTTACTGCAAACTCGGCGTGCGTGTGCTAGACCGCGCCAGACGGTACCAGATAAAGGGCGCACCACTTGATGTCAGCAACCATGCATCCCTCTCTAGCATTTGGTTATTGAAACGGAATAGCAAATTTACTTTCGAGGGACTTAAATGAAAACTACACATTTCTGATTGGTACTCGCAAACAAAATTCGAAGTAAGCAAACTCACCGCCACATCCCTTGTTTGTCATAGAGCAAACAAAACACCTGCGGAGAGTGTCACAACTTTGGAATTTATCATTGTTACATTGGTTCACCGCTAACCTAGACAAATAAAACTTTAATTATATTCCCACTTCTCGTCCTACACTGTCCACTACACAACACTACGGCTCAACATAGTCTCCATGCATTTGTACACATCTGCGCAGTCGCTGAACCAAGCCATAAAAACCAGTTTAGAAAAGTCCATCGTATCGCTTCTTCACGCATGACTTTAAAGCTGTTGTAACACCATCCATGAGGACAGTGTACAGGGATGCTGTATATACATCAGGGGTGTGCTGTGTGAAGAAGTTTGGTAATGGAGAAACAGACACTGCACATAAACAGCGCATCGGCCTGCCGACATCTGTCGAAGGTGCCAATCGAGGACGTCCTGATGAAGTGATTCGAGGAGAGAGACACGTTATAGTTTTACAATTAATCGGAACCCATGTATCCTCAACTGAGAAACTTAAGGAGACAGTAACGAAATCCCAAACAAGTCATTTTTCACAACTCAGACAATGGCAAAACTATACTGGTCGGTGATGCCTCATGCACCCTACAGTCATGATTTGGTCCCGTCGACTTCCACCCGTTTGGACCTATGAAAGACAACCTACGTGTTTACAGATTCAACAACTTCGATCAGGTTAAAAGATCTTCAAAATTATGGGTCAAGAAGCAAAGACTTAAAATTTCCAAACTGATTTTGGTGCCTGTGTACGACGAAGGCCCAAATGCATGGCGGCTCTGTCGAACGGTAGTCCCGCGCAGAGGACAGTTCAGGCTACGTTCTGTACTAATGCAGCTGCTATACATTTATTATTAATTTTTCGTGAGACAGGAGGCATTACTTTTGATTCATCAGCGTATATAATTCATTGCAAGCGAACCTGTGGTCTAGGGGTTTGCCACCGACGAAGCGGACGAGCTGATGGAGCTTGTTACGCTAGACGAAGTCCACGATGCTCGCTAATGGCATCTCGGTGTACGATGAAGTTTCATGAACTGTTAACGATGGCGAACGCCGTACCGCCGTCCTTTGTCGCGGGAATTATTACACCCATCCACAAACCGACACCGGGATTGACGACAGCACATTGCCGTCCCCTAACTCTGCTTAACGCAGACTATAAAATTTTTGCACGACTCCGGGCTACGCGATGCCGCAACATCCTGCCTAGCATTCTGTCCCCAGAACAGACAACTCCGGCCACAGGTGAATGTCGTGATTTAATTGCACTGGCAGCGGCGTGCAGACTCCGCGTCGCGGTGACTGCCATTGATTTTGGCAGCGCATTCGACAAGGTGCGGTATCGTTTTCTGTTCTCAGTAATGAGCCAAATGGGTTTTCCACCCGCTTTTATCTATGTTATACGGTGCCTTTACGGCAGCGCCGAATCGCTGATTCAGGTCAGTGGCCGTGTCGCGGGACCAGTGACGATCCAGCGTTCCATAAGGTATGGTTGCCCACTTTCGACCCTACTCTATGCCATAAACCTGGAACTACTCATCGGGAGTCTGACGAGCCACCTTTCTGGTCTCACTTTGCGACAGCACAGTTTTCGGAGTCGTGCGTATGCGGACGACCTCCTCCTCTTCGTCCACTCACGAAATGAAACACAAACGGTGCTTGATTTGATATCAACGTACGGAACTGCAGCGGGCAGTAACATGAATGTGGCTAAATCCACGGCGATGTCCATTGGACGCGGCCTCTCACGCGACGACTTAGCACCTCTTCCATGTGTATAGAAAGTACGATATCTTGGTATCATTTTCACTTCCACCGTGCGCCGCTCCACTGCCATCAATTTTCGACGTACCCTCCAAATTATCCACACGGCGGTGTGAAAAAATTTCCTCCAGCGTCTCGATTCTTTACAATGTGCCGAATACCTCAGTCAGCATGTAGCGTCCAGAAATGTCCACATCGCACAGGTACTCCGGGTACCATCAACTACAGGCCGCAGCCTCCAGGCTGCGTTCGGATACTTTCTTACGGCCGATACACTCTTTAAGGTCCGTTACTAAACGCTCACCCTCCCACCGCGAGCGGGAGACCTCGGCTTTGTCAATGTGCTACTCTGAGCGGCGTCCTTGTACATGTCCACCATGCACAAGCTGTAGAACGGGGGCACCTCCCTTACGCGCAGCTTGCTGGAAATTCTCATGCCCGCGACCATAACACCAACAGTACCAGTCGGACACATCAAGCACCATCTGACGCACGTTTCTAATTTCGTCGTCGACTTCAGCTATGCTCATAGTCACTTACCAAGCACGCGTCTTTCTCGGCCTCAAGATTTTTACAACCCTCTTCTTCGTTACACATCCAGCAACAACATCGAAGTCAAACATCCATCGGCGCGATGGCCCACTGTTTGGTGTCATATCCACCAACGTTTCCTTCCCTCCAATGTCCGAACAACATGGTACCACGTCGCATGTGGCAAATTCGCCACAAATCAACGTCTCCACGCTATCGGACTAACGGACTCTCCGCGTTGTCCAATTTGCCACCTCGTGGCTAACGCGCCCTCCAACTGGCTTGTGCAGCCACCAGTAACGTCTGGAAACTTCGTCGACAGTTCGTTGCCTGTTGCCTCCGCGTTCCGCCGGATTCGATTGACCCATGGACTTTTATCCATCCTGAGGATACTTATTTAACCGTCACCAAAAATCATGTGATTGTATGGGTCAAGGCGTGGACGATCAGCTACGTGTGTAATGATGGCGACAAATCACGCCTTGACTTCTGACAGTACTTACAAACAGCTCACAGTGAAGTCGAGCACCGACCGCGCTATCGGGCCTTCTTCGCCAATTATCTACACGCGATATTTACGTAACCCTCACTCAGCTGGGTGGTGCCACACGCTGACGACACTCCCGTCTTCCCTGCTAACATCTTAGTCTCTCCACGCTACACGTCTACATTGTAACCCACAGAGTAGTAGGCGCGTGGACACGAGCCCCTTTCTTTTACGCACTATACCAGAGCACGCTGGTCATTCCCCCAACTCTACTGTCGGCTCCTCCTTGGCTTCTACGCTCCTATCGGGAGCTTCTTCCCGGTAAAGGTGTCGCGGACACCGAGACCAGGCCTTGCATGTTGACCTGCCCACTTTGCCTCCACGTTCCATCTGCCGAGCAGGTGCCTGCAAGTCTTAATCATACCCCGCCTTATTTCCCCTTTCTCCCTCTGACCTCACACCTTTTAGCTTACTTCAGTACTACTGTTTTTTTTTCGACACTTTGTTAATAAAGAATTTTGTTCGCCCTGTTAGAATGTAATGTCTCGTGTTGATTACGCCGGAAGGATAGAATTTCTGTTGTATTTATGCTACTACAAATAAAGATATTTTGTTTACTTACCCTTTTTCCGGTAAAATAAATGAATAAATGATAAATAAAAAAACTAGAGGGGAGTGTGTCGTGGATGGGCAGGGGGAGGGATCGTGGCCAGGTCTCGGATTTCGACCCCTGCCCACCTTATCTCCACCAGCTCAAACCTGACCACTCTACTATATATAAGAAAAAAAAGGAGTACAGCTACCACGCCGGAGGTACCGTGTTCGGATCTCCTCCGTATTTTTGCTTTTTTTAAATTTTATTTTACAGAATATTGAAATAAAAAGAAAGGGTAGTGACTTTGATTCATACTGTCCTCGCTCCCGGATTCGAAACCGCCACCACTTAAATTCTGATTAATAATCAGCATTGGCGGCCCAAGACTTCCGGCATAAGAAGTCATCCTCATTCAGCCAACGACCTTGTCAAAGACGGCGGAGAAGCACACAGAGGTTCAGGGCACTCTCTTGCCCTTGGGGTGGGAAAATTCCTAAAGGCGGAAGAATCAGCAATGATCAACGGCATGGGGATGCAGAAGGCAATGGAAACCACTGCATTAAGGACACAAAGCGTGTATTCAGAGGACATGTGGCCTGTAGTTGAAAAAGTGTCATGATGATCTCTCCATTGGCAAAAGTTTCCGGAATGCACCCCCATTCGGATCTCCGGGAGGGGTCTGCCATGAGGGAGCTGACCATGAGAAAAAGATTGAATAACCAACGAAAGGATGACGTTCTACTAGTCAGGGCGTGGAATGTCAGAAGCTTGAGTGTGGTAGGGAAGCTCGAAAATCTGAGAATGGAAATGCAGAGGCTCAATTTAGATATAGTAAGGGTCAGTGAAGTGAAATGGAAAGAAGACAAGGATTTATGGTCAGATGAGTATAGGGTAATATCAGCAGCAGCAGAAAATGGCGTAACGGTAGAATGATACGTTACGAATAGGAAGATAATGCAGAGAGTGTTTTACTGTGAACAGTTCAGTGAGAGCGTAGTTCTTATCAGAATCGACAGCAGTACAACACCGACAACGATAGTTCAGGTATACATGCCGACGTCGCCAGCTGAAGGTGAAGAGATAGAGAAAGTATATGAAGATACTGAAAGGGTGATAGAACATGCAAACGGAGATGAAAATCTAAGAGCCATGGAGGACTGGAATGCAGTTTTATTGGAGGAGTAGTAAAAAGATTACATGACAGTATGGACTTGGGACAAGGAATGGGAGAGGAGAAAGACTAATTGAGTTTTGTAACAAATTTCAGCTAGTAATAGCGAATACTCTGTTCAAGAATCACATGAGGAGGAGGTATACGTGGAAATGACCAGGTGATACGGAAAGATTTCAGTTAGATTACATCATAGTCAGACAGAGATTCCGAAATCTGATTCTGGAATGTAAGACTTACCTGGGAGCAGATATAAACTCAGATCACAATGTAGAAGTGATAAATAGTACGCTGATGTTTAAGAGATTTATCAAGGAGAACCAATATGCAAAGAAGTGGGATACGGAAGTACTAAGGAATGGCGAGATACTCTTGAAGTTCTCTAAAGCTGTAGATACAGCAATAAAGAACAGTTCAGTAGGCAGTATATTTGAAGAGAATGGGCATCTATGAAAAGGGCAATCACAGAAGCTGGAAAGAAAAACATAGGTACAAAGAAGGTAACTGCAAAGAAACGATGGGTAACAGGAGAAATACTTCAGCTGATCGATGAAAGAAGGAAATACAAAAACGTTCAGTACGATTCGCTGATGACATTGATATCCTCAGTAAAGGTGAAGAAGTGTTACATGATCTGCTGAATGAAATGGACAGTCTAAAGAGTACATAACATGGGTTGAGAGTAAATTGAAGAAAGACGAAAGTAATTAGGAATAGCAGAAATGAGAAGAGCGAGAAACTTAACATCAGGATTGATGGGCAAGAAACAGATGAAGTTAAGGAATTTTGCTACCTATGCAGCAAAACAACCAATGACGGACGGAGAAAGGAGGACATCAAAAGCAAATTAGCAGTGGCAAAAAGGGCATTCCTGTCCAAGAGAAGACTACTAGTATCAGACGTAGGCGTTAATTTGAGGAACAGATTTCTGAGAAGATGCTTTTAGAGCACAGCATTGTATGGTAGTGAAAAATGGACTATGGAAAAACCGGAACAGAAGAGAATCGAAGCATTTGAGATATGGTGCTTCAGACGAATGTTGAAAATTAGGTGGACTGAGAAGCTAAGGAATGAGTAGGTTCTAAGCAGAATCGGAGAGGAAAGTGAACCGTGCATGGCTCGTGCTCCCGCTATCATGTACTTTACACCCAGTTTTTAACGTACTTCCACCTCACTACGGTATTTTAAATTACTACTGTCACTGAGTCGCTGCTTTGCCTGACCGGTGACCGGCGTTAGCAGCGCGTATCGATATATTCCCTGTCGTGTTATCTTTGCTGGAATGCTATTACTTCCCGGTCGTTGTCTGTCGTAAGTCAGTTCGTATTGCGAGGTCGGGTCGCGAGTTCGGTTCTGCCAGTCGGTTGGAATGCATCTGGAGCGCAGCCCAGACCTGCCAGTCGGGGAGTTGCAAATGCGGCACTAGTGCAGTCAGGTTGGAGCAGCAGTGAGGTCTGCGCCGACATGGCTCGCCCGACCATTGCCGCCACGCATCACTTGAGCCGGCCATAGTCTTGCTGGATCGTCTGTCGGTCGTCCTAACCGGACGACGCGTTTTGGTTCGCGATCGTTCATGAGTCGGCTGTGTGTGTGTGTGTGTGTGTGTGTGTGTGTGTGTGTGTGTGTGTGTGGTTCAAATGGTTCAAATGGCTCTGAGCACTATGGGACTTAACTTCTGAGGTCATCAGTCCCCTAGAACTTAGAACTACTTAAACCTAACTAACCTAAGGACATCACACACATCCATGCCCGAGGCAGGATTCGAACCTGCGACCGTAGCAGTCACGCGGTTCCAGACTGAGCGCCTCAACCGCGAGACCACCGCGGCCGACGTGTGTGTGTGTGTGTGTGTGTGTGTGTGTATTTTCTTGACAAGTTATTTTAAATGTTTTCGGCATGCTGGCTCTGAGAGGTCGGTCGCCTCATCGGGCGAAGCGTAACTGGTTCTCTGAGCGCTTCTGGGCCCTTTCAGTTTCCATCTTGTGGAACTTGGGCCGGTCCTTTCCTGGTGCAGGGATGTTGTTTAGCCAGTGGGCGTGTTTCCTCTGCGTGGTTGGGTCCGAGCCAGTATTTCCGCCTTCGTGTGTCTGGAAGTGAGTGGGAGACGCACCAGCAGTGCAGTTGCGATGGAGCACCAGGCAGTCGGTCGGTTGGTGCGGACCAAGGAGGATCTCCTTGCGGTGCAGTTGGCTGGGTCCGCTGCCGGTCCCTGCGCAGAGTCGGAGCGTGTGTGGAGCTGTCCGATCGCTACAAGCTTCGTGGGCTCACCGACCCAGGACGTCTAAGTTAAGTGGTGTTTTAAGTATCCAAGCCACGTCCATT
Organism: Schistocerca serialis cubense; assembly: GCF_023864345.2. Classification (NCBI taxonomy): domain Eukaryota; kingdom Metazoa; phylum Arthropoda; class Insecta; order Orthoptera; family Acrididae; genus Schistocerca; species Schistocerca serialis. Next base: position 111,176,566 of record NC_064642.1, on the reverse strand, counting down.
TATGTTGTGTGGTTCTTTTCGGTGGTTTGCTGTTGGGGAGGTTTTCCTGTGAGCTACACAGAGTGTTTATATTGCTGAAATTTAGCCGCCATGAGGTGCAATTAACTATTTTGGTTGTCTACAATTAGAGTGCACCAGTGGAATTTTCTACCTTGTGGTCGTTAGTGTTCCGGTTACCTAATCTGGTTACTAACGTAATTTCAGGCAGCGTCGTTTCCTCACCTGTTGTCGCTGTCCAACATGGTGTGTAATTTTGACAACTAAAACATACTCGATTGTGGGTTATCACGTTTGTAACCTTTTCTGTTTGTGTTCTATGTACTGATTGACGGGAAGCATGTCGTTGTGTCGGTCGGTCCGTCGCTGTCCACTGGTTAGGTTTCGACGGATCGTGTGAAGTTGGGCTCACCATCTGTCTCGCCTAAATGAACGAGGGCAGACCGACTTCCCTGGAGGCTTCTGAGAGCCACCGGTGTTTAATTATCTGTTTACAGCTACTTAAAATTTAAGGCTTATGGTTATTTTTTCTTTTTTCTTAAAAAATTTGCAAAATTAATTCTTAAATTTATCTTTCAAGCTTAAACATTGCGGCCTTCTGCCTTTAAAATATTATGGTAATATATTTTAAAATTTTGAAACTTAATTGTGGTCTTCAGCCATTGGTATTGCACATTGCATATGTTTATTCTATCTACTTGCTGTGATGTTTTTTTGAATTATTTTATTGCTATCTTAATTGGATTTTTATCTTGTTGATTCGTTACGATTTCTTATTTGTAAGCCTTCAGCCGTGAAAGAGATCCATTCGGTAAAGGTCCGGCTATGTGCCGATTTGGTTGTAAAAGTGTTATTTAATTACAATAAATTACAATTAGAAGGTGAAACTGACCACAACCTATTTGGCCCTTTCCACAATCTCAATTACCTGTTCTGCCCAGTGGGTTTAACGGGCGTATCAGAAAGGAATATGTGGAAAACACTGACAAGGAGAAGGGACAGGATTATAAGACATGTGTTAAGACATCAGGGACAGACTTCCCTCGTACTAGAGGGAGCTGAGGAGGCAAAAACTGTAGAGGAAGACAGAGATTACGATACATCCAGCAGATAATTGAGGATGTGGGTTGCAAGTGCTATTCTGAAATGAAGAGGTTGGCACAATAGAGAAATTCGTGGCACGCCGCATCGAACCAGTCAGAAAGCTGATGAGTCAAGAAAAAGAAACAAAAAAGCAAGCTGAGCATCGACAGTTTTCATGAACAATAAATGAGAATGAAATGAAAGTAAACTTGATAGCGATGTGTTCAATCATTTACGGGATAGCACTGTTATGTCAGAGCCAAGGTAGTCCCTGAGGGCCGGCAACCTATATTACACCACAGAGGACGGGGTTGTCTATGTCCAACGCATACCAAAAGCACCAATGTATAATCGGCTATTTACATACAAGATAATGGAAACAGACATTCCGAACACTACTTATTACAGGGGGAGCTCGAGCCACGGCCTGCAGGAAGTATCGCTACGACAAAACCTGATTGGCTGCAGACAGCTATTTAGGGGCTAGAACCAGCCCCGAAGTTCGGTTCACTCCGGAAGCCGACCTCGTGGACTTCAACCGCGGAAGATTACGTCTTCATCTCTGAATTGGACTTTTACTAGTTTGTGTGTGTTACCACGAACTTTTGTGGAAAATTAGAGGTGAACTCTTGTTTGCCTCCATTAGGAGGCCTTACTAGCATCGTTATTGTTACATTTATTTTTGTTGTTCAGTCATCAGCCTTGTAAAGTTACACAAACAAAAGTTGTGTTTGTGAAAATTTGCGAATTTTCAATCACAACAAAACCACTGTACAATTTTCAAAAAATTATTTTTATTGTCTTTAAAGGTACTTCAAACCTTCTAATGAATGTGGCAACCCCGAAAAAAAGAAATTTTCCTATGGAATTCGCAGCTCCTCCTCTAGCGCCTCGGATGACCCGAAACGGACTACCTGCGCCAACTCGATACCAAAAATAAATGGCTCTGAGCACTATGGGACTTCTTTGGTCATCAGTCCCCTAGAACTTAGAATACTTAAACCTAACTAATCTAAGGACATCACACACATCCATGCCCGAGACAGGATTCGAACCTGCGACCGTAGCGGTCGCCCGGTTCCAGACTGTAGCGCCTAGAACCGCTCGGCCACTCCGGCCGGCAACTCGATACCCCTTGTAATGTTAGCCTGGCGTACAGTTCTTTCGCTTAGAGTCTTGATTTTTGTATGCAGTACTGACTTTTGACAATTTCATTGTGATCTTATAGTGTACAGTTCCGTCTTTCAAGTAAGAAGTGTACTTGGGCAGAAAAGGTATGAAAACTTCAATCAAACGCGGCGTCGAAGTAGTATGTCATCATAGCGTCCAAAGAATGGATATGAGGCTGAGAGCATTTGGCAAGAAGTCAGTGCCTCTGTTAAGAAACTGAAAGACAATTATCAGGATTTTGATATGCATTACGGACTGAGCTGTAGAGTTATAAATTTTTTTGCCAGGTTCTCAGTTATTTCTCAACGCGTGAAACGTAAAACGTGTAGTGCAGCCATCACGTTGGCAAGAACGAAGACTTAGAGGCTTAGGCTTCACAATAATCATTGCTTGTCCAAACTGCCCAGAAGTTATTATAACAGGTACATAGTGACCATTACTGAACTCTACGGAAAAAAAAGAACTAGAGCGTGCAAACACATTACTCAACATGTAAACGTCACTACAGATATTCGGATTTATGTTACGACATGTTCGATATGTCTGCCATGGTTGGCGATAACGTGGCGTAGAATAGCGAAATTCTGCATGACTAGCTGAAGTGTCGGAACATTGATGCTGCTGATGACTTACTGACTGGCTCTTTTCAGCTCAGCAATGGTTTTGGGGTCATAGTTGTACACCTTGTCTTTGATACAGCCCCAAAAAAAGACGTCTCATGTGATTAGATCCGGCAGCTAGTCGAGGCCTATGTCAGTGGCCTCTGGGTAACCCAGAACCAGAATGTGGTTCCCAAACTGCCTCTCCAGGACATCAAACACACTCATGCTTCGATGTGGTTGAGTGCTGTCTTGGATGAACCACATTTTTTTTTTCGAACTAAGGGGCACTCTGGATAATGGGGATGAAATAATTTTCCAAAACCTTCACGTACCGTTCGGTAGCCACCATGTCATATCGTACTTATTACTCCGTGACCGGACGTTGCACGCTACACAGTAACCCGTTGAGGGTGAAGAGACTTTTCGATCGGGAAATGCGGGTTCTCAGTGCCCCAAATGCAACAGTTTTGCTTATTGACGAACCCTTCCAGATGAAAGTGGGCTTCGTCGCTAAACCAAACGCACATGCGCGTACTAATTCCCATCATGCCCTACGGTCAACCGTGCAGTTTGAACGTCCTAACGCAAACCGTTCAGAAGTTATGTCGATTTTATTTCATGTAGTTCAGTAACTGTCACCCTGTAGTAAGTTTATGCTGAACGCATACGAAATCAACCGACGAATTGTCCTAGCAACGCGCTTGTTTGGAGTAGGACTACGCGCTACTGTAAAGATTTGTTGGTTCATGGAATTGCTACGAGTGATATTTCAATCGTTCTATGATAAAGTAGCGGATGTGACTTCGATCGCACGGTATCTGTGCGAAAGGCCATTCCTGGGTTAGTAGACTAACGGTGTGCCTTTTCTAAAAGTAGAATTTTTTTTATTTGGTCATGTCTGAAACACATTTCACATCTTGAAACGTGTTTTTCTCGGAATTTGATATTTCACAACGGCGTGGAACGTAACTCCAATTTTCAATATCTCTATTTGAATATTTAACCGCAGCTTTGAAATAACATTTCAAAGTGAACCACATAGAGGTTTTTCTATTAGTTAATTCAAACAATATTTATTAACAAATGACTGTAATTTTTTGGTGAAAATTGAACTCGCTAATTACAAAAAATCAACATTTCTAAAATCCCCTATGTTCACTAACTACACTCAAGCAAATTTTTAATTTTTTTCCGGGTTCAAATTTTCACCAGTTACAGTACGTGCCTCAGATCGCCTCAAATTCAACATGCCTCGGGAGTATTGCTGCAATGTCGTAATTTTGTAATATTTTCGATAATTTTTTTTGTAATATGCTTAAAAATACGCTCAGTAACTACTCTAAGTATTACTCCTCTATCACCTTTCCTTCCGAAAAAAAAATCAAGAGAGACTATTTTTAGGACGTTACAGTGGTGTTACTCCTTAATAACTATGATGAACCCTGACATTTTCAGCTGTATTGGAGGCGATCTCAGAATCTAAACACAGCTATTCTTCTTATTACAGAAGTTTATTCGCCCAGATCGCATCAAAACGCAAAATGTTTACTAATTTCGGCGAAATTAAATGGCCGTCTTCAGACGATTTGTACAAAAAAATTTTTACAGGGTCAATGAGCTGAAGATGGTGATTTAATTTCTCTGAAACTGGTAATCATTGCACATTTTTATGTGACCTGGACGAACAAACTTCTGTAATAAGAAAAACAACTGTGTTTTTTTCTTAATAATTAGGCTGTGCAGGAAGTTACATACGTTTTGAAATAAATAATAGAAAATATGCAGAAACTAAAGTTTTACTATACACATTTTAAAGGTACTCTCTTAAATTATTTTCCTACGTAATCGCCATTCAGACTGAGGCATTTATCATACAGTGGCACAAGTTTTTTAACACCGTCTCTGTAGAAAACTGCCAGTGATTGAAACCACTGATTTATACCGGCGTCAGTATCAAAGTGTTGTGTAGTGAGCTATGTCTTCGTTGCTGGAAAGAGGTGTTAGTCGCTCGACACCAATTCCGGGCTATGTGATGGATGATCAAACACCTCCCATTCAAAAGCCGGTAAGAGCTCTGGGGTACAATTGGCAGTGTGCAGACGTGCGTCGTCGTGAAAATAGAAAGCGTTCTCCGACTCTTGTTTTGTATAACCTGCATTAATTTCATCGGTGTTTGACAATACCAATGTTAACTGTTGTGCCACGTTCAAGGAAATCACCGAGCATCACTCCCGTAAAATCCCAAGCACAGAAGCCACGATCTTCCTTTCTGACAGCGTTTGCAGGCACCATCTTGGTTTCTTGGGAGAATTTGTGTGTCCCTATTCCATCGACCGCCGTTTTGTTTCACAATTATTGACATACGTCCCTCAAGTTTCGTCCCCAGTTACGGTACGATCGATCACTTTGTGACCATTTATCTCGTAATCTTCGAGGAAGATCAGTGCTGCAGCCAGTCTGCTCTTTGTGGTCTTTCGTTAGGATTCTTGGTACCCACCTAGCCCAAAACTTGTGGTAAACGAGCTTCTCCGCCACAGTTTCACGCACCGAACTCCGTGCAATTTGAGGAAAATGTTGCCAAAGTTACGTAGTCGTGAAATGGCGATTTTCACGATTTTTGTCGTTGAGTTTCATCGCCAGTTCTTCAGTCACAAGGCTAGGCCTTACCACTGCGGTCCTCATCCTGATCATTGGTACGGCTATATTTAAAATCAATCCACCACTGCATCACTCGGCTTTCAGGCATTAATGCTGTTCGCTACATACCACTGAGGTCGCCATAAATTTCAACTGGTTTGCAGTTTTTTACCAACAAAAAGCCAATCACAGAACCACCTTGTAACTGGCGAGATTTTCTATTTCAGCACACATTTGAAGGATTCATAGAAAGCAGAGGGGTAGAGACACAGAGATCACACGCTACCACGATGGACGCGTATTGAGTGTATGAACGTAATGGCACCAAGATAGCGACTGTAGCCCCGGCCGCCGCCGCGATGACCAAAACGTCTGTTACATTCTGGATAGCCGTTGTAACTGTTTAGAGCACCAATAATAATAGGGAGGATACCGCAAGAAGAATATCGACGAGATTTACGGGACATCAAAACAGGTCGGTGGAGACCGAAGTGACGGTTGTCTAAGTGGTAGCCAACCGGAATTTCGATTTCGACAGAGATCATATGCCGATTGGACAGGCCGCGCCCAACGCAGACGCACCACCAATGATCATTTCGCGCCGTCATACCGCTGGTTAAGGACGCGCACGGCAGCGCGTTTTCATGGCATTAGCGACCGCCGGCCGCCGCCACGTCATCAGTCCGGACCGGACCGTAATGGTGGGGGATAAATAGATTCCGCAGGCAGCTGGCGCCGGGCCCACCCTCTAATTTGCATGTCACTACGAGCCACGCAAAATGGGGATTTGTCGCTCGAATTGAATACGCGCCGCTAATGCCACTGATGAGCAGTGTGCGCGGTCGATTATTCGTTCCGCGCCGGGCAGGCCCGCTCCCTGCCCCGACACCTATATACACACATTCTACGCCGCCTTTCGTTTTGTGCGAAAATAATTGTGGAGTTCTGCGTGTAGCTCCTTTTTTTTCCCCCCATGCGAACGCACTGAATATTGCGTCCCACATCGTTTGTAGCCTCTCATTTTCATTTGGATTGCCCCGGCAGTGGTGGTAGCAGCTGTTGGTGCTGCCTCGTAGCGGAGTACGAGTGCTATTGCAGTGGTAGAATAAACACTCGGGAAATTAATTAGTAATATCGGGTTGTTCTAACAGGGGTACAGCACATTAAACCGTACACTTAATAAAAATAAAAGTGAATTTTCCAAGGATGGAACTGCACGGAACGACGATCATTGGAGAAAAGTGGACATCGAATGCTTCAGTGCGTGCCTGTGTGTGTGTGTGTGTGAGTGTGTGTGTGTGTGTGACAGAGAGAGAGAGAGAGAGAGAGAGAGATGGCATTGTAATACAGACATGCTAGCTAGAATTATTATTATCTGTAAATTTGATGTACTTGTTTCTTTTGTAAATCAGTGGAAAATACGTGTTAACTGAAATGTGGTATGTGCTGTAGCCCATACGAACTATTTTGTATTATGATGTATTTACTCTAGGTCAATGCCGTTAGGGAAAGAAGTCTTTACTCAGTCTAGTACAAGTAGCCACGACTCTCTCTGGCGCGAAAATTGTTACCGTTTCACAGTTGGAGCGACACTAGCGCTCCAAGCGGTGAGAAAGCAGTCAGTCACCCGTGTCGTAAGCATAACGTTTGTTTTTAATTATTTTCTATTTAATTAACGAAAATAACGTTTGTTTTTAATTATTTTCTATTTAATTAACGAAACGGTTCTCACATTTTTCGTTCATTAAGAAGAAAATAATTACAAAAAAAATTATGCTTACAAAGCATTTGACTGACTGCTTTCTCACCGCTTGGGGCGCTGGTGTCGCTCCAACTATGAAATGGTATCAACTTTCGCACCAGAGAGAGTCGTGGCTACACGTATTAGACAAAGAGACACAGAATATATAGAAAAGCTGTGGCACGTTATTCAGCGCTCCTTGTGGTGCCAAGCTGTACTAGTAGTCTCCATGTTTCGGGAAGTCATTCAGCGGTTGTTTTGAAAGTTAGAAAGTTCTTTATAGTTTCGTAAGCTGACTTCCCTATCGGAATCGCGCCAGCCATGTGATTAGAGTATAAATATCTTGAAAAAAGATTGAAGATTGGTGTAAATATTCTTGCCTATTGTGTTCCGTAACTGTGCTGTGTTTTCCATACAGCGAGGCACTTATTTACTTGTGTCATAAGGCTTGTCACATCAAAGATCTTCTAAGCATACGACATTCCGAAAATTTTGTGACGACGAAGAAACTAACAAAAGGGGCCATTATTCTTTGTATCATTTCCGAAACGTCAGGAACATAAGCTCGTAAGCTTTCTTTGTGACTGATATTGCTGGTTGGAAGATATGGCCGATTAAGTCTTTTTTTATGATCCAGTTATTGATACTTGCAACAGGTATTACAATTACTGTTTCTGTTGCTTTCTGGAAGCTAAATCAAGTATGCTTTCACTTAGGAAACACAGATTACACGGCAAAGGTCTGTCAGATCGTTATTTCTTTTAAATTATAACTTCAAATTATAATAGGAGCCCTTTATATGCAAAGCGTGAAGGACAAATTACCTTTTGAATCATCGTGGTACGATTTTAAATATGAATGGTCACTTTTCAAAGTCCGTATCTCCATCAAATAGTTACACATTTTGAACTACACACAACAAAAAAAGTTTTGCATCACCTCGGTTCCGAGAATTCCGGAACCTGTACAGAAAATTGGAATAGAGATCAACATAAACATCATTTCCGCCCTTTTTATTGCTCATGAAAATTACACATTGCATGTTGTACCACCGTACAGCGAGACCTTCAGAGGTGGTGGTCCAGATTGCTGTACACACCGGTACTTCTAATACCCAGTACCTCAAAAGAAACATGTGCATTACTATTATTTGCACGACGATTCTGATGGTGTAGTAAGTTTTTCAATATCTTTATTAGTTTAAAGTTTAGTATCTGACAGTAAATTATACACGTAACACCCAGCAACGAATTTCCAAAATTTAAACGCTTCTTCCGATTTCGTCGATCGACATGTGTACATCTACATCCACCTGACGGTGTGTGGCGGAGGGTACCCTGAGTACCTCTATCGGTTCTCCCTTCTGTTCCAGTCTCGTATTGTTCGTGGAAAGAAGGATTGTTGGTATGCTTCTGTGTGGGCTCTAATCTCTCTGATTTTATCCTCATGGTCTCTTCGCGAGATATACGTAGGAGGGAGCAATATACTGCTTGACTCTTCGGTGAAGGTATATTCTCGAAACTTTAACAAAAGCCCGTACCGAGCTACTGAGCGTCTCTCCTGCAGAGTCTTCCACTGGAGTTTATCTATCATCTCCGTAACGCTTTCGCGATTACTAAATGATCCTGTAACGAAACGCTCTGCTCTCCGTTGAATCTTCTCTGTCTCTTCTATCAACCCTATCTGGTACGGATCCCACACTGCTGAGCAGTATTCAAGCAGTGGGCGAAAAAGTGTACTGTAACCTACTTCCTTTGTTTTCGGATTGCATTTCCTTAGGATCCTTCCAATGAATCTCAGTCTGGCATCTGCTTTACCGACGATCAACTTTATATCATCATTCCATTTTAAATCACTCTTAATGCGTACTCCCAGATAATTTATGGAATTAACTGCTTCCAGTTGCTGACCTGCTATTTTGTAGCTAAATGATAAGGGATCTATCTTTCTATGTATTCGCAGCACATTACACTTGTCTACATTGAGATTCAATTGCCATTCCCTGCACCATGCGTCAATTCGCTGCAGATCCTCCTGCATTTCTGTACAATTTTCCATTGTTACAACCTCTCGATACACCACAGCATCATCTGTAAAAATCCTCAATGAACTTCCGATGTCATCCACAAGGTCAGTAATGTATATTGTGAATAGCAACGGTCCTATGACACTCCCCTGCGGCACACCTGAAATCACTCTTACTTCGGAAGACTTCTCTCCATTGAGAATGACATGCTGCGTTCTGTTATCTAGGAACTTCTCAATCCAATCACACAATTGGTCTGATAGTCCATATGCTCTTACTTTGTTCATTAAACGACTGTGGGGAACTGTATCGAACGCCTTGCGGAAGTCAAGAAACACGGCATCTACCTGTGAACCCGTGTCTATGGCCCTCTGAGTCTCGTGGACGAATAGTGCGAGCTGGGTTTCACGACCGTCTGATTGCTACAGAGTAGATTTCTAGTCTCCAGAAAAGTCATTATACTCGAACATAATACGTGTTCCAAAATTCTACAACTGATCGACGTTAGAGATATAGGTCTATAGTTCTGCACATCTGTTCAACGTCCCTTCTTGAAAACGGGGATGACCTGTGCCCTTTTCCAATCCTTTGGAACGCTACGCACTTCTAGAGACCTACGGTACACCGCTGCAAGAAGGGGGGAAAGTTCCTTCGCGTACTCTGTGTAAAATCGAACTGGTATCCCATCAGGTCCAGCGGCCTTTCCTCTTTTGAGCGATTTTAATTGTTTCTCTATCCCTTTGTCGTCTATTTCGATATCTACCATTTTGTCATCTGTGCGACAATCTAGAGAAGGAACTACAGTGCAGTCTTCCTCTGTGAAACAGCTTTGGAAAAAGACATTTAGTATTTCGGCCTTTAGTCTGTCATCCTCTGTTTCAGTACCATTTTGGTCACAGAGTGTCTGGACATTTTGTTTTGATCCACCTACCGCTTTGACATAAGACCAAAATTTCTTAGGATTTTCTGCCAAGTCAGTACATAGAACTTTACTTTCGAATTCATTGAACGCCTCTCGCATAGCCCCCCTCACACTACATTTCGCTTCGCGTAATTTTCGTTTGTCTGCAAGGCTTTGGCTATGTTTATGTTTACTGTGAAGTTCCCTTTGCTTCCGCAGCAGTTTTCTAACTCGGTTGTTGTACCACGGTGGCTCTTTTCCATCTCTTACGATCTTGCTTGGCACATACTCATCTAACGCATATTGTACGATGGTTTTAAACTTTGTCCACTGATCCTCAACACTATCTGTACTTGAAACAAAACTTTTGTGTTGAGCCATCAGGTACTCTGTAATCTGCTTTTTGACACTTTTGCTAAACAGAAAGATCTTCCTACCTTTTTTATTATTTCTATTTACGGCTGAAATCATCGATGCCGTAACCGCTTTATTATCACTGATTCCCTGTTCTGCGTTAACTGTTTCAAATAGTTCGGGTCTGTTTGTCACCAGAAGGTCTAATATGTTATCGCCACGAGTCGGTTCTCTGTTTAACTGCTCAAGGTAGTTTCCAGACAAAGCCCTTAAAAAAATTTCACTGGATTCTTTGTCCCTGCCACCCGTTATGAACGTTTGAGTCTCCCAGTCTATATCCGGCAAATTAAAATCTCCACCCATAACTATAACATGGTGGGGAAATCTACTCGAAATATTTTCCAAATTATCAAAAAAATGGCTCTGAGCACTATGGGACTTAACATCTGAGGTCATCAGCCCCCTAGAACTTAGAACTACTTAAACCTAACTAACCTAAGGACATCACACACATCCATGCCCGAGGCAGGATTCGAACCTGCGACCGTAGCAGTCGCGCGGTTCCGGACTGAGCGCCTAGAACCGCTAGACCACCGCGGCCGGCTCCAAATTATCCTTCAGGTGCGCAGCCACAACAGCTGCTGAGCCAGGGGGCCTATAGAGACATCCAATTACCATGTCTGAGCCTGCTTTAACCGTGACCTTCACCCAAATCATTTCACATTTCGTATCTCCGTCAATTTCCTTCGATACTATTGCACTTCTTATCGCTATAATCACGCCTCCCCCTTCACAGTCCAGCCTGTCTCTGCGGTATACATTCCAATCTGAGTTTAGGATTTCATTACTGTTTACGTCTGGTTTCAGCCAACTTTCTGTCCCTAGTACTATATGGGCGTTGTGGCCGTTTATTAAAGAAAGCTATCAGTGTAAACCTAAATTGGTATAAATTACGGGCGTGTAACTTGAATAGTACATGAGTTATTGGAGGTCAAATTGGCCGATTACTATCGATCGCGTCAGGCCATAAGTACTCCACAGTTACACGAAAAAACGGTAGCAGCATGCTCATAAATATATTTATTCACCTATGTCTTTGTTTATATCCGATATATACAGAGAGACATTAGGCTAATGGCCTACCCTTTGTTGCTATTCCTTTGATATATGTTTATTTAATAAGTATTTAATAGTGTGTGTTAAAGCGTTTTTATGGTCCAGTCATGGGAATATTTATTTAATTTCAAGTTATTCAAATGTAAATCGAGTATTTAGAAAGTGTTTCATTATGTTTGTGATTGTTCTTTGGCTTGAAGAAACAGCGGGAGCGCTCTACCCAATCACAGCATTCATGAATGGGGAGACTGGATGGAAGTGGGAGGAGAGAATCGTTTCGAGAGAGGACACTGGGAGTTCGGAACAGGGCAGCGTGCTGGACGACACGGCACAGGACACGGGAGTGAAAGCTTTATGCGGACAGTTCATCGCGGCTGACGCACAGTCGGCGGAAAGACTTGGACAGTGGAGCAGTTTGCGCGTGGTCGCGGAGGGTAGAAATATTTTGGAGTGCCGATCTGTGCTGTTGTGTGATTTCCGTGGCTTCTGCAGTGAAGACGTAGTGGACGTTTAGAAGTGAATACCTCGTGAGCTATGTTGTTGAACATAACTAATTACGTGCAGTAGGAATCTATTGTTTCCCTGTTATTCAACTTATATTTTATTTAATTGCTGGATCATCGACACCAATAAGTGTTTTGCAGCAATATACCACATTCTCAAAAGTACTTCTACTATCGTACTCATCATTTAAAGTCGATAAGATAGTACCTGCAGATTTTATTTAATAGCAATCTTTCATTTACAAATATATATGCTACATTCATAATTCGCAATTACCTAGTGACAGATACCTTCGACCATTCGATTCATGTGTGTATTCTTATTGTATACTGTAGACTCAGCAGTATTTGGCCTGTGATGAGGCAACTATGTATCTGAGGCCCTAGACAACGAAACCATCCAAAACTTGTACAATTGCAACTTTGAGTTGGAGGATACGTAGTTGAGGGCCAACGCACCAGCATCATTTCATTTTTATTTTTATTGTTTGAAAGCCCGCAGTGTGATACGTGGTACTTACTGGAAATAAGGAAAATGTAGAAGGGAGGACCCACCAATGTAACTTTCTTTTCACACAAACTGTTTATTTAACAATATATAAACTGTGTTTTACAGGTAATCGAAGCATTTAAGCATAAAATTTCTTTAACAAAATGAACAAATTTCGAATATTCTTTTGACCTTAAACCTTAAGTTGAATAAGCTTTTAATCTTTGAAAAAGAAATCTGAAGTGCTGTATTGCAAAACAGCAAACAGTATGACAATGATTACAAGACGGCCGGACCTGCAGCTCGCCCCTTTATCGGGTGAAACAGCGCTGTTTACTATCGGGCTGTACACAGTCTGTCTTATTAAACGCCCTTCTGCAACACATGAAAACTATATAATCACCATTGGTGACAAGAGTGATTCAGTTACTCAAAATAGATGAGTTAAATTTTAATATGAAAGTTGTATGTCGAAAGGTTCGGGGTTAAGGTGCGCACCTGTGCTTAAAGGTTAAACAGATTAGCAAACAATATGACAATGAGAAGGCTTACTTCAAAGCAACAAACCTCTTAATTTCAATCGGCAACCAAGGTGAGACTGGAGCCCAGTCCGACCATTCTGACAATTTTATTTTGACTAAAGCCCTGGTGACAGTTGGCTGTTAATATTTTCAAAGTTAAACTGATTGTCAGTTATTAAGACCGCTCTGAAGGAACGTCTTAAAACATTACTTGTGAACACTTATTAGAAGAAAATTCACTCCGCGGAACCACAAGACCAACTAAAATACACCAATAATGACCCTGTCTTTAAAACAAAGAAACGAACAGCTCAGTACAATAGAGTGTTCAGCTTATAACTAATGACTGAGAGATGCAATTACAATCAAAGAATTGAACCGGTTAATAGCTAAATGTAACCACAAGGTCCGTCTTTTGTTGAACAACAAGCTGTGCCTTAACACAGCTGTTCCTGCTGCATTTAGGACTAAGAGCTGATAAATAAGAACATTAATGATCGGGCACAAACCAGAAATAAAAGACCATATAATAATGGGCTTGATTTTTAAACGACAACTAGTGTCTTGGTACAGTACAACTGCCTATATTTACGACCAAAGAGCTGACAGAGTAAAATTTTGAGGGTCGGGTACAAACCAGAAAATAATAAGGAGGGCAGGCAGACAATCTTAACAAATCACCACGAGGATTACAGAATATTACCTTCCTTTATCAGCAACCACTTCCATGGACCCACGGTGCGCCGTAGTGGTTACTGACTGGTGCGAATGAAAGCCAGGTAGAAGAGGGCAGCCAGGTCACGAGCGATCGTCCGATACTAATGTTGCCAACCAACCAACGAGATGTCAACCTGCTGTTTGTAGTCGACCCCATTGCAGCGCGCCGGTATCTTTGCTCAGCGCGGGCCCTCCTTGCGCAACTCGTGGCTTCAGTCCCTGGGACCTCGTGACCACCTCTTGTTGCGACGCTACTGCCAATTCCCAAACTACGTGCTTCTCTCTCGGGCCAGCGAACGCCGTAAGTATATCGGGAAGCAAAGCCATTCTAGGGACACAACCCACGGATATAAACTCTTCCTCATAGATACAGGCAATGGGCTAGCAAAATGGATAGACGATACTACACCTGAGCCAGTGGCGCCAAGCAGAACAGTCTGTTTATTCTATGGCGCCACGGCTCACAGCGCATTTTTCAGCAATAAGCAGTAGCTTTGAGCCGTGCTGCGGCTGGCGTTGGTGCCGTTGCTAGGTTGGCAACGTTTAGCTGGTATAGTTACGGTTGTCATCTTCTTCTTTTGTTCATTGGCGCCACTCCGTTTGCAAGCGTTGTCTGTCCGCTGGTGACAGCAGAGGCGGTTTTCGATATCTAGTAACGGTGTTGCTATCGATGGGGCGACGTTGTGGTGTTTCGGTGTCGTGTGAGTCGGCAGTTCGGTTGGAGACGGACGAGCAGCCAGGTCCACACAGCGGGGAGGACACGCAGGGACCGCTGGCGGCATGCATGCACTGCCGGATGGAAGGGCTGTAGTCGCGAGGGGTACAACCTCGTTCTCAACCGGACCCAGGAAGTTTAAGTTGAGTGGACCTTAATTCAAGTAGTGAAACCTCCACCATTGTGAGATCTCACCATTTACTTGCGTGCTGCTGCTCAGAGTGTCGCCAAGACGAGGAGCAGGGAGTGGAGCGTTTGGGGAAGGTGAACCTAATTAGCCTTCCTTAAACTCTGTATTTTTAATTGTTGCATTCTATGTGCTATTATTCGTGAAGTTGAACCAGTGGCATTTTTCCCGCCTAGTGGCCGCTAACATCCCAGTTACCTGCCCTGGAGTTTATTGTGTGTTACGGCAGAGTACCTTTCCTCGTCTTGCCGCTGCTGTCTGGTAAGGCGTGTAGTTCGACAGCTTCCGTCATTTGTGGGCTGGGTGGTTTTTTTTTCCTACTCTGGTAGTAGTGATTCCTTTCTGCTTCCAGATGCTGAAGACGTAGTGCTGACTGCCGGTTCCAGGTTGGGTGAATTATTCTATCGTTGCATTGATCATTGGACGTTAGGTAGAATTGGCAAGTGATTATTGGTTATGCGTTTAAACTCCCACTTGTCGGAGTTACCATCTCGTCAAGTCAATGCAAGTCTTAGCTGCCTGTTTCATCGCTTGCGAAGTTTTCAGGGACTTTCCCTGTTCGATCCCTGGAGCAACGTCTGCGGCTCAGGCCTTCACCCGTGAAACAGTTTTAAATTATTACTATTGGGGCCTTCAACCGGGAAGTAGTTTGGATTTGTTGTCATTAGAGCCTTCAGCTGTGCGTGTTGCTTGTATTAAAATTTTAATGAGACAATTGTATTCTAGCAGTGCGATTTTGATGACTGTTCTTTAAAAATATTTTAATAACTGTAATAGCAAGTTGAAGAAATTAACTGATTCTTAAAAGATTGCAATTCAGGTCTTCAGCCGTGAAACAGTTTTTAAATTATTTATATTGGTGCCTTTAGCCGAGAAGTAGTTTTAATTTGTTGTCATTAAGGCCTTCAGCCGTGAGTGTTACTTGCCCTAAAATTGTAATTAGTAAATTGTATTCTAGCAGTGAGAGTTCGATGACTGTTATTTTAAGAATATTTTAATAACTGTAACTGCAAGTTGAAGTAGTTTAACTGGGTCTTAAGAGATTGCTATTCAGGCCTTCAGCCGTGAAACAGTTTTTAAAATATCGCAATTGGGGCCTTCAGCTGAGAAATAGTTTTGAATTTGTTTTCATTGAGGCCTTCAGCCGTGGGACACTTCTTAATTTACTGTCACTTTTTTTTGTTGTTGTTTCCAAGTAAAGTGTACATGATTGAAAAATAAACTAACCAACAGTAACCGATTACGGCCCCGTCCACAATCGTAACCCAATCTGCCTTCCTCGGTATCAGGTCTCAAGCTTATATCATTGAATTAGTGTCATTCGGTTGATTTTCCAAGTATTTCACGGTAATTCATGTCTCTTGGTAATTTACTGACCCACGGAACGCAAAAGTGTAAAAAGTGGTTCAAATGGCTCTGAGCACTATGGGACATAACTTCTGAGCTCATCAGTCACCTAGAACTTAGAACTACTTAAACCTAACTAACCTAAGGACATCACACACATCCATGCCCGAGGCAGGACTCGAACCTGCGACAGTAGCGGTCGCGCGGTTCCAGACTGCAGCGCCTAGAACCGCTCGGACACCCCGGCCGGCAAAAGTGTAACAACTATTTCGTTAATTAAGTTGAAAATGACAAAAACAAAGATTATGTTTACGATGCATGTGACTGAGTACTTTCTCACCGCCTGGCGCGCTAGTGTCGCTTCAGCTGTGAAATGGTAACAACTTGTGCACCAGAGACTGTCGTGAATGCATGTATTACACTGTGGTAAAGGCTAATGTAGGGACAGTATCCGTGCACGCGACTGTGACGTCAGAACGTAGTGCGCGGTGGACTTGACTTGTTTGTGAGACGCAAAAGTGAAGATACCAAAGAGGCTTGCACTGTCACCCTATGTGAGGTGCGGCACCAACAGCATGACGAGTGTGGGCAGATGCAAGGGGATCCAATGGCATCAAGTTCCAGCCCCATAATCGGTCATTGCGAATCAAGGTGTGCCCGCAATATTACGTGGAGCAATGGGAGCACTGTAGACGACAACGAAGACGGCGCCTTAATGTCTGGGACGAGCTCTATGGTTGTTTTATTTTCGTTCACATTAGAAACTTTGGAGGCATTATTTCAATGATACGCATTGTACGTAAAGACTGTAGTTACTTGATATTGCCAATATCCTCAATAATTGTCACCTACTTAGAGTGTTTTTCCTTTCCACCTATTACATTCTCGAGTGCCGTTTAAATACCATAAGAAAAGTAATGAAAGTCTG
This sequence comes from Schistocerca serialis cubense, assembly GCF_023864345.2. NCBI lineage: Eukaryota > Metazoa > Arthropoda > Insecta > Orthoptera > Acrididae > Schistocerca > Schistocerca serialis. The sequence goes on along the minus strand of NC_064642.1, from coordinate 111,159,531 downwards.
TAATTGTCAATTTTGTTTGTTTGCTAGAAAGAAAATTGAAAGTAATTAATAATGTAGCCTCATGAAGCTAACAGTGTGATTCCTGCCAATTGAGTGAACACAAAGAAAATCAAAGTAACTTAACATTAAAGTAATTGTGGAAATTTCGAATCATAGAAAAGAATAAATGAAATTAACGTATTTCATATATTTTTCTATTGCAATAATGCTATTGTATACTGGCTCGGTTAGTATTTCGGCGTTGTCAGTCTGTTGAAAGCCCACAATTGCTTGTTTGGTACAGAAAATTTTCATAGCACTTACACTCTGTTCAAAGCTTGCCATGTCCAATAATATAGTGCACGTAAATAAATGTGAATCTGAGTTTACATAAATTACTGTCGGAACAAGGGAACTAACTATCTCTAGTCATATGAAGATGGCATCTGTTCTTTTGAACGTGTCCGAAAGAACAGATGCCATCTTCATGTCGTTTAAGTCTAACCGGCTGATGACCTTCTTCAGTGCAGATGCACACGATTTGTCTGAACTCTTACGGGACTCGGTGGATTGTCCACCGCGAGTAACGGGTATAATGGCAGGGGCACTACGAATGTAGTGTGTGGACTATAAGCTGAGAATGTGGGTCTCACGGGGAGCGTGCCAGCGATAAACCCCTGCAGTCGCACTGTTCTCTGTTCCCACGGTGGCTCAGATGGATAGAGCGTCTGCCATGTAAGCAGGATATCCCCGATTCGAGTTCCGGTCGGGGCATACATTTTTAACTGTCCCCATTGATGTATATCAACGCCCGTCAGCAGCTAATGGTATTGATTTAATTGTAACTTTATCTTTAGTCAGTCGTCAACAACGAGTTGAATATCCTTTCGCGCCGGCCGGAGTGGCCTTGCAGCTCTAGGCGCTACAGTCTGGAGCCGAGCGACCGCTACGGTCGCAGGTTCGAATCCTGCCTCGGGCATGGATGTGTGTGATGTCCTTAGGTTAGTTAGGTTTAATTAGTTCTAAGTTCTAGGTGAATGATGACCTCAGAAGATAAGTCGCATAGTGCACAGAGCCATTTTTTTATCCGTTCGCATATTACCATATCTGGTTATCATGGACGTAAGATAATTTCTTTCTTTACCTGAAATTATTTCGTAACGTATTGTGTTTTCAGAAACATGTATCAACCTTCTATTGACACACGTACAGCCAGAAGGTTACGTATTCATCGCTGTCCGCATCATTGATCAGATAGTGGACAGGCAGTGTCCAATTGGCCTGGCGACCGTATTAATTAATTTCTAAATCTGTTCTGGACTGAAACATCCTGGTAGGTTAAAACTGCGCGCCGTACCGAGACTCGAATGCTCTGGTAGAGCGCTTTCCCGCGAAATGCAAAGGTCCTGAGTTCGAGTTTCGTTTCGGCACAAAGTTTTAATATGCCAGTAAGTTTCATAGCAGCGCACACTTCGCTGTAGAGTGGAAATTTCACTCTCGAAACATCCCCCAGGCTGTGGCTAAGCCATGTCTCCGCAATATCCTTTCTTCCAGGAGCGCTAGTTCTGCAATGTGTGCAGGAGAGCTTCTGTGAAGTTTGGATGGTAGGAGACGAGGTACTGTAAGAATTAAAGCTGTGTGGACGGGTCGTGAGTCGTGCTTCGGTAGCTCAGCTGGCAGACAGCACGGTAGCTCAGCATGTTCGGTCAGAGAGCTGGCTCGCATCTGTAATAAATAAATAAATTTAAAAAAAAAACTGAGTGAAAAAATCAGCAACGAACTTCAATGGATGTCATGTGACGTCCGACCACATACAACAAACAATAACGAATAATAATAAAAAAAAGGGATGGTAGACAACCTGCCCCCGAAAGACAAGGGTCCCGAGTTAGAGTCTCGGTCCGACACACAGTTTTAATCTGCCAAGAAGTTTCATATCGGTGCACACTTCGCAGTAGAGTGGAAATTTACTTCTTGTTCTGGACTGTTAGAATCATGTGGTACCTCTTTTCATTTCGTACGTTATGTGAGTGATAGCACTATGTTAAGTATTAAACCAAAATCCACGTAAGTAGAAAGTGCTGGAGTAGAATAAATTGTTACTAGAACAACTAGTTGTGAACTTCTGTTCAGCCAGCCGGTGAAAGTTTTCTTCGGAGAAGATAGTCTTTTCCAAAATCAAATGGTCATATTATCGCATTACCTGTTTAGCAAGGGGGAGGTAAATGATAGATACATATATAAAGAGAAACAGAGTAGTACAAGGCGGCTAAATGAACTACGCTGCGGCTTTCTCCTCTCTCTGCAAGGTGGATGACGTAAAACATTACCCTTACATCCCTTTCATTCCGTCAACGGTTCAAGATACTGATACGAGGTTTTCGGGAAATTATAGTAGCCAGAGGAATATGTAATGCTGTAACGGGTAATACTCTTAAGTGTCGTGACAACAAAGACATTGAATTAGGTATAGTTTTTTAAGAGGATCGATCCACTTTTATTAACGGTATTCGAAAAGCTCTTGAAAAGACGAGAACGATTGTTAATTTCAGGTATTAAACTTTACGTCGAATGTATTATCTGATCAAAACGATCCAGACAGCAATTAGCGGACATTAATGCGCGGTGTGTCCACCCTTCGCCCTTTATTACCACTTGAACCCCGAAGGGCACCCTTTTAACGAGGTGTCTCAAGGTCGTGGAAGAATAGCAGCCCATTATTCACATTACAGCCTGTTATCTAGAAAGCTACCAAAGGACAAACGGTCATATGCTTGTTGATAGTAATAAATATGTGTGAATTGATTCTGGTACTTATAAATATTAAAAAAAAGTGCTCAATCTACAAAAATGCAACTACCACCATTATTGTCTCCCACTACAAAACTACAATTAAAAAAAAAAACCTCAACCAATTACTCGACTATTCATACTCCTTTAGTGCTACAGATTCTGTTTTGTATATGTTCATTTATTAGGGTGCACCTAAACCGTTCACATTAGCTTCCTTTGCAGGATCCACCCTCGTAGAGGCCCGATCAGTAGCCACTGTCTGCTGGATTCCATGAGCTCAGGGCAGCACGTCGGCAGCGTTTCCACTTTACAAGCGGTTCCAAGTTTCACTTCAACTTCTTAGAATTCACACTTCCGTGATCACTCTCAGGAACACAATGTAGATTCTTGGAAAATAATTTCATTCAGAGGTCACCGACATCAGTTGTCTTCTCTCCATCTGCAGAGTATCTAGTCTAGCAGAGATGGCAGCGTACTGCCGCGTTGTTGAGCGCCTTGCGTAGTCTTCCTTGGCCTTCCGGGCTACTGCAGCCGCAGTGACGTGAAAGATGCGTCCGGTGATTTGTTCCTCAGGGTATTTAATGCCTGACGACCAATAGCCGCTATATCTTCGTAGAGTGCACAGTGCAATCATTTGTCCACATTGCCGCAGGTGCAACTACACTACTGGCCATTGAAATTGCTACACCACGAAGATGACGTGCTACAGACGCGAAATTTAACCGACAGAAAGAAGATGCTGTGATATGCAAATGATTAGCTTTCAGTGCATTCACACAAGGTTGGCGCCGGTGGCGACACCTACAACGTGCTGACATGAGGAAAGTTTCCAATCGATTTCTCATACACAAACATCTTACCTCTCAGACAAATTCAAGGAGAAGGCACGAACCTTATTTCGGAAGTTGGACATGATACGTGACAGTACACCACAACTCACCACAGTAGGTGTGGTAGAACCATTACGCAACCACAAATATAAAGTACCGAAGGCGATAGTATTTGAGCCTCCGTAAATGATATCCCTACGTAATTCTCCATAATTTAAGGACATATCGTTCTTTAGCACTTCTACACACATGTTTTCAAACACACACCCAAACTAAAGCTGAAAGAAGGATAAATAAATAAAGAGAAAATTTTTACCCCTTCCATCCCCTACAGAAGTAAAAATCAACGAAGTTGATCAGACTTCAGCAATATATAAAAAAAAAACAGTTTACCAGCATTGCCTGGTGAAACGTTGTTGTGATGCCTCGTGTAAGGAGGAGAAATGCATACCATCGCGTTTCCGACTTTGATAAAGGTCGGATTGTAGCCTATCGCGATTGCGGTTTATCGTATCGCGACATTGCTGCTCGCGCTGGTCGAGATCTAATGACTGTTAGCAGAATATGGAATCAGTGGGTTCAGGAGGGTAATACGGAACGCCGTGCTGGATTCCAACTGCCTCGTATCACTAGCAGTCGAGATGACAGACATCTTATCCGCATGGCTGTAACGGATCGTGCAGCCACGCCTCGATCCCTGAGTCAACAAATGGGGACGTTTGCAAGACAACAACCATCTGCACGAACAGTTCGAAGACGTTTGCTGCAGCATGGACTATCAGATCGGAGACGATGGCTGTGGTTACCCTAGACACTGCATCACAGACAGGAGCGCCTGCGATGGTGTACTCAACGACGAACCTGGGTGCACGAATGGCAAAACGTCATTTCTTCGAATGAATCCAGGTTCTGTTTACAGCATCATGATGGTCGCATCCGTGTTTGGCGACATCGCGGTGAACGCACATTGGAAGCGTGTATTCGTCATCACCATAGTGGCGTATCACCCGGCGTGATGGTATGGGGTGCCATTGGTTACACGTCTCGGTCACCTCTTGTTCGCATTGACGGCACTTTGAACAGTGGACGTTACATTTCAGATGTGTTACGGTACGACACGTGGCTCTAGCCTTCATTCGATCCCTGCGAAACCCTAAGGTTCAGCAGGATAATTCACGATCGCATGTTGCAAATCCTGTACGGGCCTTTCTGGATACAGAAAATGTTCGACTGCTGTCCTGGCCAGTACATTCACCAGATCTCTAACCAATTAAGAACGTCTGATCAATGGTGGCCGAGCAACTGGCTCGTTACAATATGCCAGTCACTCCTCTTGATGAACTGTGGTATCGTGTTGAAGCTGCATGGGCAGCTGTACCTATACACGCCATGCAAGCTCTGTTTGACTCAATGCCCACGCGTATCAAGGCCGTTACTACCGCCAGAGGTGGTTGTTTGCTCTGGGCACTGGTTTCTCAGGATCTATGAACCCAAATTGCGTGAAAATGTAATCTTATGTCAGTTCTAGTATAATATATTTGTCCAATGAATACCCGTTTATGATCTGCATTTATTCTTGGTGTAGCAATTTTAATGGCTAGTAGTGAAGCTGGGCGAGAGCACCGATTATGCTTACCAATTATATTGGGAGTGCTACTGATCACTGTTTGGCGCCGGTGATTCAGGAACAGCTGCTAGCTACTTGTGACGAGTTGATTAAACGCGTGCTAATATGTGTCATTTGTAATTTAATGATAACTCGTGATAAAGTATGACTTGATTTCCTAAAAAAATTTTAATTGGTGGTGACTTCTCATTTTACTGTGTGTTTGGAGCATGGAGCCTGATAATCGTTGTGGAAAAATCTTTTTTTCAAGAATTTGAGTAAATTAAAGTTCCCGGTACGGGATGCCATCCTGTAGACAGAGTGGACATGTGGGATTGCTGCCTCTAGCCTTTGGTAAGCAAATCACCTAACTGCAAGGCAACAGCCGCTTAATTTTTCTCCTGGATTATTTCACTTAGTAAGGTTGACTTCACCATGTCTAAGAGCTCTTCTTGCCTCAGATCCGAGCCCTCCTGGAGGCCATCTAGTCTGAAGCCTTCAGGGGCCTCGTTGTGAACTGCTCTTCGCCTGGACCCAGCACTTCGACCTTTCTGGCTTGGGTCACCCTCCAAGGGGATTAAGCTACCGCCAGCATAGCTCTTAGGGTATAAGGGGACATGCGAACATCCTCAACACATTAAGGTGGTTGTCCTCGACCATTAACAATATCACGAACACTGCCACTACCCTGTGGTACACGCTACGGTCGCAGTTTCGAATCCTGCCTCGGGCATGGATGCTTGTGATGTCCTTAGGTTAGTTAGGTTTAACTAGTTCTAAGTTCTAGGGGACTAATGATCTCAGCAGTTGAGTCCCATAGTGCTCAGAGCCATTTGAACCTGTGGTACAAAAAAGCTGTGTTGGCTGGATGGAAGAAAGCAAAAAGTGTTGTCACAGGCAGTGAAGAAGGTTTTAATGATTACCTATTACGGGATGAGAGCATAAACAGCTATACCAAAACAGACTGAATCTTTGCCTAAACCAGACGGATGCAAGTGGCAGATTAGCAATAGAATGGCAAAATATACAGCTATGTATCGAAGAGTCAGTAGATGAGTCACCAGGCAGAAAGAATAAGAGAAGGAGTAAGAAGGGACTTAGAATATGCAACAAAGATATCGCAAAAGCAGTTGAGGGAATAAAAAACGATATATTTACAGGCGAAAACAGGATCAGCGAAACAAGAACACAAAGAAAAGGAAATAAAGTAAAAGACGTTGTCAGGAAAACAAATAGTGGAATCGTAATCGTGGAACAATTTTGTGAGCAGAATTGAACGCGATGTCCATGGAAAACAGCCTATAGCTTACAAGATGATAAAATATTTAAATAAAACTTTAAAAAAGGAAACAATTCTAAAAATAATACCAGAATGTAAATGAATTGCACATTATAAAGAGCTCTGGTGTAATGAAAACCAGGAATTAGACGAGGATCCCCCCCCCCCCCCTTTTTCCTGAAATCTGAAATGGATAAACCTTATGACGGCGATCTCATAACGATCCAAAAACTAAACGACACCGTGAATAAAACAATAAACCAGAAAGCAACAGGACCTGACGGCATAAACGCAGGATTACTTAAATATAGGTCGGGGGGATTATTTTAAAACCTAGACTTATTCAGTTATACAATATTCCCCTATCAGGAAAGATGCGAAATCTCGAAACCATAGAGAGCTGCAGATGTCGTATCAATCTTTAAAAAAGGAAAATAAAATGAATTCAGTAATTACTGTTGTATAAAATTAGGCGGACGCAGGGTATAAGATTCATGCCAAGATAATAAATCAATGTCTACAAATTATTGCCGAAAATCTGTTATCCAAAGAAGAAAGTGGCTTCAGAAAAGAGAGGTCCTGTACTGACAATGTTTTCATTCTTAGACATATAACAGAGAAACAAAGAGACTTCAGCTGGGGAATACAATTCGTATTTATAGACTCAGAAAAAGTGTTCGACGATGTAGATAAGAAAATCTTATGGAACATATCAAATTAGAAAGGATATCCTTTGCTAATAATGAAGGTGATTGAAAGCCTATATAGAGATACAAAAATAAGAATAAAGACTAATCACGCTATATCAGAACACATACCTACAAATCAAGGGGTCCGACAAGGGTGTAGCTCATCATCCACAAGTTTTAATACATACACTGGCGATGTGATTGAAAAGTGGAAACACCAAATTGATCCGGGCTTGAGATTATAATATGACACATTTTTTAATACAATGCTTTTTGCAGACGACCTTGCAATTGTACATGATAGTGGAACAAAGCTCCATCTATAAACGTAACTAAATTTCGAAAGAATTCAGTATCAAAATTTCAAAGAGACAAAACCGCTGAGGACCAAGATTGTAATAGGAAATAATACCATTGAACAAGTTAGTCACTTCAGTTACCTAAAAAACTAAACTGCTCCCGAACAGGCCATGAAGGCCGAAGGGAACTGACCGGCCGCCGTGTCATCCTCAGCCCATAGGCGTCACTGGATGCGGATGTGGAAGGGCATGTGGTCAGCACACCGCTCTCCCAGCCATATGTCAGTTTCCGAGACCAGAGCCGCTACTTCTCAATCAAGTAGCTCCACAGTTTGTCTCACAAGAGCTGAGTGCACCCCGCTTGCCAACAGCGCTCGGCACACCGGATGGTCACCCAGTCCAACCCGACAGCGCTTAACTTCAGTGATCTAACGGGAACAGGTGTTACCAATGCTGCAAGGCCGTTGGTACGTGAGTTACCTAGGAAATATTATAAGCTACCAGAATGAACTCGACAGTGACAAAAAGAGAAATATCAAATTATATGCAGAACAACCAATTGAACATTTATTAATGAGGTGAGAAAAGACACAAAACATTAATTTCTATAAGATAAAGGCCGCCCCGACATTGCTATTTGAAAGTGAAACTTGGACAACTGCTAAAAAGGGAGAAAGCAGAATCTAAGCGACAGAAATGAAATTTCTAGGAGGAGTGAAGGGCTGCACAAGATTAGACTAAGAAAGGAAGACCTAAGAGCAGAGCTTGGAATATATTCTTTAAATGGCAAGATTAAGTTCAATCGACAAAGCTGGCCAGAACATCTACAAATAATTCTAGATTCAAGGCTACGAAAATAAGCCTTAAATTTCAGACCTTTCGGTATAAGATCTACAGTAAGATCAAGAAAAAGATGGCTGATTACTTAGAAGATGGAACAGGCCTATGGTCTAGACCATGATCAAAGAATACAAAGAAAATATTTTTTCTGAGAAAATAAAGGACAAACCATGTGAACAACCCAGTTCTTCCACTCTCCTGTTGCTCCACTACACAATGGTAGCAGACCATGCTCACTTCAAACGACGTGGCTTATTATTAATTTGTAAGCATATTATATTTAAGAGTATTTTGGAAGACATACATGGTTATTTCTGGACGTGTGACCTGGAGAAACCTGGAATGAGCAATCTGAGAGAGGACAAGGTATTAAACGAGCTTAGAATTAGGGCCTATGAATCCCTTGTATGTGTAGCTGACCAAATGCGTACAGGGTTATTACAAATTATTGAAGTGATTTCACAGCTCTACAATAACTTTATTATTTGAGATATTTTCACAATGCTTTGAACACACATACAAAAACTCAAAAAGTTTTTTTAGGCATTCACAAATGTTCGATATGTGCCCCTTTAGTGATTCGGCAGACATCAAGCCGATAATCAAGTTCCTCCCACACTCGGCGCAGCATGTCCCCATCAATGATTTCGAAAGCATCATTGATGCGAGCTCCCAGTTCTGGCACGTTTCTTGGTAGAGGAGGTTTAACCACTGAATCTTTCACATAACCCCACAGAAAGAAATCGCATGGGGTTAAGTCGGGAGAGCGTGGAGGCCATGACATGAATTGCTGATCATGATCTCCACCACGACCGATCCATCGGTTTTCCAATCTCCTGTTTAAGAAATGCCGAACATCATGATGGAAGTGCAGTGGAGCACCATCCTGTTGAAAGATGAAGTCGACGCTGTCGGTCTCCAGTTGTGGCATGAGCCAATTTTCCAGCATGTCCAGATACACGTGTCCTGTAACGTTTTTTTCGCAGAAGATAAATGGGCCGTAAACTTTAAACCGTGAGATTGCACAAAACACGTTAACTTTTGGTGAATTGCGAATTTGCTGCACGAATGCGTGAGGATTCTCTACCGCCCAGATTCGCACATTGTGTCTGTTCACTTCACCATTAAGAAAAAATGTTGCTTCATCACTGAAAACAAGTTTCGCACTGAACGCATCCTCTTCCATGAGCTGTTGCAACCGCGCCGAAAATTCAAAGCGTTTGACTTTGTCATCGGGTGTCAGGGCTTGTAGCAATTGTAAACGGTAAGGCTTCTGCTTTAGCCTTTTCCGTAAGATTTTCCAAACCGTCGGCTGTGGTACGTTTAGCTCCCTGCTTGCTTTATTCGTCGACTTCCGCGGGCTACGCGTGAAACTTGCCCGCACGCGTTCAACCGTTTCTTCGCTCACTGCAGGCCGACCCGTTGATTTCCCCTTACAGAGGCATCCAGAAGCTTTAAACTGCGCATACCATTGCCGAATGGAGTTAGCAGTTGGTGGATCTTTGTTGAACTTTGTCCGGAAGTGTCGTTGCACTGTTATGACTGACTGATGTGAGTGCATTTCAAGCACGACATACGCTTTCTCGGCTCCTGTCGCCATTTTGTCTCACTGCGCTCTAGAGCGCTCTGGCGGCAGAAACCTGAAGTGCGGCTTCAGCCGAACAAAACTTTATGAGTTTTTCTACGTATCTGTAGTGTGTCGTGACCATATGTCAATGAATGGAGCTACAGTGAATTTATGAAATCGCTTCAATCATTTGTAATAGCCCTGTATATTTAAGAAAATATTGCACTGCCTTGTTGTCATTCCACCAGCGCATCCAAATGAGGTGAATAGGGCCTTCGCCACAGTTAGATCAGTGCTAATATAACTGAAGTAACACCTATTATTTCATGTTTTGAAGTAAGCGAGCCCTCCCCCCCCCCCCCCCCCCCCCCCACCCCACACACACACACACACACACAGGCAAAGTGTTGAAGATCCGAATAACGCAATAAGTGAATAGGTCATATGATTTACAATGCAGGAAAAGAAATGATGATGAAGTCAGTAAACAAATAGACTGGTTACAGGAGGGACCGCGTCTGTACACAAACGCTCGGGAGCAACTGCAATCGAAAATGGAATATTCTAGTCCAATCGGGGAGTTATTGGCGGACAGCAAGTGTGCGTAAGGGACTGAGAGTGCAGTAATGTGTCTGCTAAGCTACCAAACCGTTTACTTGACTTGTTACAAGGGCCTAGAAAACTGTCGTTCGATGATTTACCACAGTTAGAGCACCTGCTGTGGTTCCTAATTATTCACAGTTTATTATATTTTAATTAATTAATTTAATTATTTAAAAAATTTTGTTTAAGAAAATTCTCTGCTTCTTATTTATTTTTGATATTTTTAGTTAAGATTTCCAGTGGTTTTCTTTAGGTTTTAGCTTCAGTCTTTTAAAAGCTAAAGAACATTTCTTCGGTTTTAAATACCACAGGGGTCCTAGATATATGTCCTGCAGCGTCGATCTCGCTGCTACTCCTCGTCGGAACTGCTCCACCTGATATCTCTAAAATGTTTATTTAGCTACGACGATCGTTCGGCACAACTAGGTGCTATGTTGTATGATGCGTATGGATTGATGTGTCCAACTTTTTTTATCAACGAAAAGTTTATTGCTTGTGAGATATTCTCTCGAAGAATATTGACCGTGAAGAGATGCAGGCTCGCACTATCAGTCCACACTGCGCCTCCGATCGATTTACGTCACGTGATATCTGAAGAATGTTTGTCAAATCTTTTGTGAATTGATAAATACACACTGCGACGGGGCGGTAAATAAGAAGTGCGATTGAAGAGTTCACACTAATGTGCATATACTAATGGTGGTTAAAAATTTTATTGCAAATTTTGCCTCTCACGAAAGTCTCAGGGGATGATTTCCACACTTAGTGCATTAGTACACTGTTCCACACCCGCGCATTTATTATAGTTTTTGAATTAATTATTCACTCAGACATGAGTACAGTTTATGCTAGGGAACAAAAATTAGGCGATTATTAAAGCAAAATCATTTTTTTCACGAAACAGTTCAATCACTATTTATTGGTGTCGTCCCTTTCTTTCACACAGTGAAATTAGCACTGGTGAGACGGTTTACAGTCTCCGAGCCCCCAATAGCAGTAATGTAGGCTGCTATAAACGAAAATTACTCAATCAATTCGAACAGAACTACAAGTTCCACTGTCCTCTTTGTCCTAGCAGTTTTGGCGCGAAATCACAGGTCGCCACATGTTCACTTACGCCGATGTATACCTCGTAAATCGTACTCACACAAATAATCGTAGCCCTTCCAGTTCACCAAATACAGGGTTATTACAAATGATTGAAGCGATTTCACAGCTCTACAATAACTTTATTATTTGAGATATTTTCACAATACTTTGCACACACATACAAAAACTCAAAAAGTTTTTTTAGGCATTCACAAATGTTCGATATGTGCCCCTTTAGTGATTCGGCAAACATCAAGCCGATAATCAAGTTCCTCCCACACTCGGCGCAGCATGTCCCCATCAATGAGTTCGAAAGCATCGTTGATGCGAGCTCGCAGTTCTGGCACGTTTCTTGGTAGAGGAGGTTTAAACACTGAATCTTTCACATAACCCCACAGAAAGAAATCGCATGGGGTTAAGTCGGGAGAGCGAGGAGGCCATGACATGAACTGCTGATCATGATCTCCACCACGACCGATCCATCGGTTTTCCAATCTCCTGTTTAAGAAATGCCGAACATCATGATGGAAGTGCGGTGGAGCACCACCCTGTTGAGAGATGAAGTCGGCGCTGTCAGTCTCCAGTTGTGGCATGAGCCAATTTTCCAGCATGTCCAGATACACGTGTCCTGTAACGTTTTTTTCGCAGAAGAAAAAGGGGCCGTAAACTTTAGACCGCGAGATTGCACAAAACACGTTAACTTTTGGTGAATTGCGAATTTGCTGCACGAATGCGTGAGGATTCTCTACCGCCCAGATTCGCACATTGTGTCTGTTCACTTCACCATTAAGAAAAAATGTTGCTTCATCACTGAAAACAAGTTTCGCCCTTAACGCATCCTCTTCCATGAGCTGATGCAACCGCGCCGAAAATTCAAAGCGTTTGACTTTGTCATCGGGTGTCAGGGCTTGTAGCAATTGTAAACGGTAAGGCTTCTGCTTCAGCCTTTTCCCGTAAGATTTTCCAAACCGTCGGCTGTGGTACGTTTAGCTCCCTGCTTGCTTTATTCGTCGACTTCCGCGGGCTACGCGTGAAACTTGCCCTCGCGCGTTCAACCGTTTCTTCGCTCACTGCAGGCCGACCCGTTGATTTCCCCTTACAGAGGCATCCAGAAGCTTTAAACTGCGCATACCATCGCCAAACGGAGTTAGCAGTTGGTGAATCTTTGTGGAACTTCGTCCTGAAGTGTCGTTGCACTGTTATGACTGACTGATGTGAGTACATTTCAAGCACGACATACGCTTTCTCGGCTCCTGTCGCGATTTTGTCTCACTGCGCTCTCGAGCGCTCTGGCGGCAGAAACCTGACGTGCGGCTCAGCCGAACAAAACTTCATGAGTTTTTCTACGTATCCGTAGTGTGTCGTGACCATATGTCAATGAATGGAGCTACAGTGAATTTATGAAATCGCTTCAATCATTTGTAATAGCCCTGTACATGCTTGCACACTTGCACTATTGAACAATACTCTTTGTCGAAATAAATCAGCGCGAAAAATTCTTACTCAAAAAACCACATGGGCCACCCAAAAGTGGGGCTTGCTCGCCGTCCACCCTCCAAGTGACTGACCAACGACTGACCCCTGGCCAAGATGGCCGCTCGCTTGGATGTCCACCCCCTTGGTTATGCAACTACCAATCTCACCAGTTAAGGTTACTAATTTTGATACATACATCCCTCGACAGAGATAAGTACACCTTCGGAACCGCGCTTAAAAGTACATCATGTGTACTATCTAACATTAATTTCTAGTGTTATTCTATCGCCCGGAAATCAAGTTTTAGTTTTTGCGAAATTTCGTCACTTAGCGAATATGTGTTTGTTTACGTCTGTGATGCAAAGTTTTAACATAGAACTGCATATAGCACCGTTTTTAGACGTAATCGATAGCGATCTACATATTGCGCTGCTCAAAACCTTCATATCTATAATAATTAATTATGGGCGATAAATATTAATAATAATTTGCAAACAATGAAAACTATTGCAAGTTAAGTATATAGTATAAATTAACTAGTTATAATACGTGTGATGCCATCCAAAATATTGTATAGTGCCGTTCTTTACGTCATGAATTTTATATTGAATTTTATTAACAATTTTCCATCAAACTTTGTTTATTGCTCTTTACAGGCTTAATTATTTATGAATTTTAACATATGACTACAGCACTCGACCCGCTATGACGAAACGTTTTTAATGAGTGCTCGCTCATCCCTGTAAGCTGTTATTTATTATTTTTATTAATATTTCAGTATTCGTGATATTAACCGATTTTGAGGTTACTATAACTTTTGCGTCTCGTGACTTGAAATAAAGGTCGATCTTTCAGAAGGTGCGTATTGCTGACCACAATCCACTGCCGCGTCGCTCTTCACCGTAAGTTACACAGTTTTCGCGTAATGCGCGAAAAACCAAACAAAGCCCCAAGCTGCGGGCCACGTGGTCGCTCGGCCGCGGAGACCGACCGTTTCAAATTTCGCGGGGGCGCGGCACGAGCTTCCGCGAATCGCGCACCACGTCGTGAGCTCGCTTTCCACAAAGTAGTCCTTGCATGCTAAACCTATTCATCTAGTACCGGGGGTTTTTACCGTCACGACACCTTAAATGCGTACTATTTTCTTGAATTTGTTTATTGTGTCATCGACAAACTAAAAATTCACAGTGGAGCTTAATACCGTCGCCCAACAGCAAAATCTCTCCAACATAAAACACGTCCGATCTCTCAAATCGTTTCAGCCAGAGTGCTCCAATATACATCTTTGGTTACTTATTCCAGAGAGATGCGTCCGTAGCACGGTATGTCCAATTCTCGCAGGCAGTTCATACTACTCACGGGATTAATAATTCCCCGCATGTGAGTGGTAGTTTTTTATTATATATGATTCATTACAATACTGCAGATTGGGTGCTACATTTTCTTTATAAAACAATTTAAGGCCAAAACTGCAACAGAGGCCTGCGCACTGCGCAGATCGGCAAATATTTCGTCGTCCTCCGCATAGGAGCACGTTGTGTAGAGGCGCCAAAAGAGCTTTGTTAGCGGTGTTGTTGTTTGCTTTAATTTGTGGTGTCGTTGCGGTGCTTCGTGAAAGTTTTGCATTAAAATGCCTGTGTGTGCTGTAACAGGGTGTCTGTCGTACAGCCGAAAGACAAAAGGCACGAATATAATTTATCATTCGTTCCCAAAAGACGTTAAAGGGCAGAAGGATTGGATAATGAAGTGCCACCGAAAAGACCACTTCAATGTTGCGACGTCAACTGTTTGTTCGTTGCATTTCACATCCGATCATTATTTACGTGACTTGCGAGCAGAACTTCTCAATCTATAGCCGAAGAAAACACTTAAACCAGACGCAGTGCCGAGTGTAAATATACTAGGAAGTGTACCCAGTGTTAGTGGAAATTCAGGCCCTGATGACACAGTTCCTCCGAATAGGG
Source organism: Schistocerca serialis cubense (assembly GCF_023864345.2). NCBI lineage: Eukaryota > Metazoa > Arthropoda > Insecta > Orthoptera > Acrididae > Schistocerca > Schistocerca serialis. The sequence continues at coordinate 111,144,517 of NC_064642.1, read as the reverse complement.
CAGACAGGTTGCAGGCAAGAAAAACAATGAAAAATGCAATTGAGTACCTGGCTAGTGTGTCTCCGAAAAAAAGAAAAATAGAGCAGTCAACAGCGACAGATGACTGTGACACTGATAGTAAACAGATCAGCGAACTCTGTAAACGTATGTGTGCAAACCTCAGGTGTAGTGAGAAGTGTTTGAAACTCAAAGTGAAAGCTCGTGGTGAGAAAATAAAATGTCAACAAAAGTGTCAAAAGAAGCAAGTGCAGGAGAAAGTGACTCAAATATTAGGCAAATTGTTTTCAAAAACTGCTTGTTGAGTGGAAAGAAACGAGCAAAATGGCAAAGGGAAGATATTTGTAAAGCGGTTTTCGTGCTGTGTCTAGGAAGTGTTATTTGTTTTTAATAAATCAGGTCGGTTTCCCACTTCCAGGACTGTCAACACTTAAGAGATGGACGTCAAGCTCTTTCAGATGCTTTCCTGGTGTGCTGACTGATGTTTTGCAACTAATGAAAGCCTTCTCATCTGTATTGACAAAAACTGAACGTGTGTGTGTGCTATCATTCGACGAAATGAATGTAGATAGCAATATTACTTATGATCCTGTTGAAGATCGTGTTGTAGGGCCACACAGTAACGTGCTATTTGTTATGGTACGTGATTTGTTTTCTGGTTGGAAGCAACCCATTTACTATGATTTTGACACACATATAACAGCTGATCGGTTAAACAGTATTATCCGCTCTGTACAAGATGTTGGTTACGATGTTGTTGCGGTAGTGTGCGACCTTGGAACAAACAATCCATCTGCGTGGAAAGATTTTAATGTGACAGAAACAAATTCCTGCTTTTCCAATCCGCAGTATGAAAAGAAACGAATCTGGGTGTTTTCAGATGTTCCGCATTTGTTTAAATTAATGAGGAACCACTTTCTGGATGCCGGATTAAAGCTTCCAAGTGGGAAAATTGTTAATAAATCTATTGTAGAAAAACTGCTCGCATTAGGTAGGAGTGAAATGAAGTTGTGTCCTAAACAGTCACAGCTTCATCTCAGTGTCAAGGGGAGAGAGCGTCAAAGGGTTTATTTGGCAATGCAACTTTTTTCGAGTACCAAAGCTAAAGCCATAAAATACCTAATGCCCGAAGAAGAGGAAGCAGAAAATTTTTTCAGTTAGCAAACGACGCATTTGACATTCTGAATGCTCGGAGGTACAATAAGAATGCGTTATCATGTGGTTATGGGATACATAAAGATGTTAGAGAAAGAATATTGAGAGAACTGTATACGTGTGCCGAAAAAATGCGCGTAGGCAATGCAAATCACTTGCTCCCATTCCAGAAAGGCATTATGACAACTGTTCGGTCATTATTTGGACTGTTTTCAGACCTTCAGCCACTACAAATGACATATATTTTAACTGCAAGATTGAACCAGGGTGTACTGGAAATTTTTTTCTCACAGATCAAAGGAATTGGTCATTTCCATTTGAACCCTTCTCCAACAGAAGTAAAATATCGATTACGACTGTTACTGCTGGGACACAATGCTCATGACATTCCTCTGTCAAGTGAAACATCAGTAGAAGCAGATGAGTGTGACGGATTTTTGACGTCGCATCTGTTCACAGGAATTTTACCTGACGTGAGCGAAGCACTGCAGATAATACATGGTGAAAAAGAGCTACGAGATGTTAACTTTCCTCTTCAACCTGCACCAGAAGAATCTGCTGTCAAAGAGGGATGTGACTGCTCTGCAGAAGGATTCCGTTACCTAGCTGGCTACATTGCATATCGTGCAAAGAACTGTGACAAGACACTGGGAACGCCGTTTGCTGATATTTTAAGTCCTCCAACAAATGAAAATTATGGTTGGATTGAATTTCTATCTTGCTGTGGGCTTACAGTTCCATCAGATGAGTGACTACATAAGGTGTCTCAGTTTGAACTAATTTTTAATGAATTTAATGGACTGGATAGTATTTCCAAGGGAAAAAATATAGTGAAAACAATATGCAGTGCTGTCCAAACTAAATATCCGGAATTTTCTTCACAAGTTATAAAACTGTATGTCAGAACACGACTTTTCATTAGTATGCGGTTCCTCAATACGAAGCATAAAATGCAGAAAGCAGCACAGAAGCGGAAATCAAGACAGTGGCACTCTTCTTCCACTGCAAACATCTAAACAGGTAAATCAACTGTTTTAAATAATTTCCTGAGAACTTATTGCTGTTATAAGTAGTTGTTTGCCCTTAGTAAGAGTCACTTGCTGCGCTAGCCGCTGCCTCGCTTTGCTCTTACAGTGACGTCACTGCGCCAGCCAATCACAGCCGATTTAGCTTCGGGCCCAACTTACTTTTTCCTATAATATTACTGAGTGGAATATGCTGGCAGCTGATGACAACTTTTGCTGCTTATGAACTTTGTGTAGCTTCCATAATCACTTGCTACTTCTCATAAAGTTAAATATTTTGACATTAGCCATTTAAGTAACTCTGTAAACGGCTCATGTGGAAGTGGATTTTAGATCAGAAGAGCCTTCCCATTTGGGCAAGACTTCTTGAGGGAAACCATGAAAAATATGGAACAAGGCTAACTGGAGGGGCCTATGTCAGAGTGAACCAACTACAAATTACATGTTTCGAGATATTCAGCTCTTAAGTTCAACTACAGAAAAAAAATCTGATGAGGTATTGAGGGCAGTAAATGATCTTCAACAGATTGCTAACATATAATCAATCTTGTTTATTGGCTTTTCAATCAAAATGCACCTATTACAGGTCTGAAAAAATGATGGTGATTATAAGGAAGTGAAATAAAGTTTGAATAAGTACATTGTCTCAGCACAGATGTAACTATTAAAGCACTTTTGTTTCGTCACACATGTTATGTTTGTAACAGTCTTGTTCCATTCTTCAACAGCAAATGTCATCTACTATAAGGAAACTGTGTCTGGTACATTTTATACAGAATTTTCGGGAATCTCATTCATCTTCTGATAACCCATCTTCACTGGAATTTCCAGCTATCTCTGCAGCACTTCTCAAGTTCTTGTAAAAATCATGGTAGATAGGGGGAATGAAGCACAGCATTGACTCAAGATCTTTCTTCTTTGCACTCGTAAGTGGTCTTCCTCTGGGATACTTGAGATTCAGTGTTGTGTGGCGAAGATTGGGTGTCCGACCTCTAGCTCGTTTAGAGAAACTAATTTCATAGCACTCCACATCATCATTGTGTGTGTGTACTTGAACTGCATTACGTTGGGCTTCTCTTTGCTTATTCTGATGAATCTTATTTTCATCCAAGCTACAGTTAGTTCATCAACTTTTCTCCTGTTTCTTAAAACTGGTGTTAAGCTGTCAGAGCTGAAGAAATCATCACGTTTCATTTCCACCACACCGAACTTTTGTTCCTTGACTCTACATGTTTTCATTATGTTCTGGATTTCATGCATGTGGTAAATGTTTTGGTTGCATCTCATCTTGTTCTCAATACGACTGAAATCAGTGTCATTTGGCAGGTAACTGTGGCCTGGGATTAAAAATTTTTGAATGATTTCTTTGACATGCTGAGCAGGATTTTTAACGATACGCATTAGTATTGTTACCAGTTTGAAATGTCTATTTTGGCCACCACATGAGTCTGACCAAAACACAACAGTTTCTTTCATAGGATTAACATTTACGTGTTTCATAAGACACGATCCTATCTCATCTGGTCCTCGACCTGCTATTCCCTCATACCAAAGGTGCATAGTTCCTTTGGATGTACCCATATCATGGATACGCAAATTGAAGCAAGGAAGTTGACGTTTGTAATACACAACACCAGTGGGAACTTTTTGGAGCGAAATTGTCTTTTGCAGATCAAACGCAAGGACTGTGTATTCACCATTTATTGCTTTCTCTTTGTCTTTTCGTAGTGTTGCCCTTGCAAGGTCAACCTGTCGATGATGTAGCACTCTTTCCATGTTTACATCTTCAAGAGCTTTCACATTGTCAGAAGTGTTCTCTAGTGCATTTAGAGAGTTGGTTTTAATTTGAAAGATATCACATTTCTTGCGTGTGTCTTTGTGTGGCAATTTAAATGAGAGGTTGAACTTAGTTTTGAAAACTTTTTCATACAACGATTGTGACGCAATGTCAGACTCTGCATTTTCTGCTATCAGTTGCTCTTTATACAGCCTGTACATCAAGCTCAAATTGAGGTGACAGGAGAGATACTTCCTATCGGGACCATCCTTCCGACAATAGTGGCTCCTATAGCATGGAAATGATTTAATATGATCTCTGGTGCGACGAATTCTTTCTTCAGGAAATTTATTATGCGGCTCATGTTTTCCTCTTCTGTCTTGTAGTTGACCAGACTTCACTTTCAGAAGAGCTCTGTGAATCTTTGCACTGTTAACACAGAGTGTGTTTAGGAACATGTTTTTGCAAACCTTCACATCACCTGATGTGGTAGGAATAAAGTAATGTCGAGTAAATGTTCTTAGGGGATCTTCAGCATTTGATCTTCTGTCCTTCACAATGATTACAGACCGTCCAATCAAAGCTGTTTGTGTTTCATACCGTCCATCACTATAATACATATCAAAAAATAACTGTCGATCCTGCAGTGAGACTTTTTCATAACATTTGTGACGACATGTACAGTGGTAGTCCTTTAACGTTTTTCCCATTACTGTTTGTCCCGTCGATGATGTAAATGCGTTTCCGCTGTTTTTGCAAGTCTTCTGAACATTCTTTTTCCAGTTACCTGGCTTGCTTTTCTTGCGCTTCACCCTAATTGGTTCTTTGTATTCTGCAAAAAATAAAAATGTTTCTTAATATAAAACTATGGCGTACATGTTCTCCCCTTACATCATTACGAATACAATTTAGCAAGTAACATAGTTAAATAAAAGTTGACAACAGATGTGCAGTCAAAACGATGCGTTTTCGTATATTTCATTTGCCAAAGTGTACCAACTACGTTCCTAACGCTGACCGCATTCTCGTTGTTCAGCGACTATAATAATCGATCAGGAACATGTCCCTATCGGTAGTTGTGAGTATTCCACTACGTAGGTCACAGTTTACTCCCTAGATGGTAGCACAGCACATCATCATGTAGTTAGTTCACTTTTGGATATGACAGTAGTCTTCAATAATCGCATGCAACGAAGTAATGTTGTACACCATTCTTAGCCAAATTTATGCAGTTTTGAGTATAAAACATACCTTCACTACTTGATTGACGTGAGGGTGGCACATATTCATCGCTGGAACCACACTCAATGTCAACATTACTGTCATTCGACTCTTCTGAACTCCTGTATGCAACTTCGTCTGCCATCTTGGTACTGGATTTACTTCACTCTGGCACCAGAGATAAATGTAGATCTGAGACACTCCAGAAGTGCCAACATAAAAATAATCGCTCAGTGTCCCTCAACAGTCCTGGTTCGTTTTGCCGTATGAATCTTTATAATTTCCTGCACCATTATCAATAGCTAACCTAAAATGCCAAAATTTGTAGTTGGTTCACTCTGGCATAGGATCCTCCAATTTAACCTTATGTACAAAAATTAATTAGAAGTTCAAATAACAGATCTGACATTGTGTTTATATAGGGTGTTCTTGCATTGGTGGAGTCGGGTAAATGTGAAGATGTCTTGGTAGTGACCTCAGCACGACGTCTGATCGAAGTTGCAGGACAGGAGTGTGTAGAGACGGAGAATGACCCTCTTGCTAATGTGTGTGGGATGGTCAGGAACAGGGTTGATCCTCAGGTAGGAGAACGGCTGGATCATACCCTCAAAGGGCCATTCACAGGGCAGTGATGTGTGAACATGTAACATACCCCAGAACAGGTATCAATGCTATCATTACTGATGGGAAGCGCTGCTCGTACTATTAGCAAAAATATCTACACTTTCTTATATTTCTTCATTCCCTCAGGAATGAAACTGTTTTAAACCGTGATGAGGATATAATCCTTTATATTTCTGGCCTCAGGATGGTCTAAGACATATGCTCCTCAATTTGATATCCTAATCACTTCAACCCCCCCCCCCCATCAACCATGGACCTTGCCGTTGGTGGGGAGGCTTTCGTGCCTCAACGATACACGCAGCCGTACCGTAGGTGCAGCCACAACGGAGGGATATCTGTTGAGAGGCCAGACAAACGTGTGGTTCCTGAAGAGGGGCAGCAGCCTTTTCAGTAGTTGCAGGGGCAACAGTCTGGATGATTGACTGATCTGGTCCTGTAACACTAACCAGAACGGCCTTGCTCTTGTGGTACTGCGAACGGCTGAAAGCAAGGGCATGCAGCTTTACTGAATGATTAAATGATGACGGCGTCCTCTTGGGTAAAATATTCTGGAGGTAGAATGTCCCCCATTCGGATCTCTGGGCGGGGACTACTCAAGAGGACCTCGTTATCAAGAGAGAGAAAGAAAGCTGGCGTTCTACGGATCGGAGCGAGGAATCTCAGATCCCTTAATCGGGCAGGTAGGTTAGAAAATTTAAAAAGGGAAATGGATAGGTTAAAATCAGATATAGTGGGAATTAGTGAAGTTCAGTGGCAGGAGGAACAAGACTTATGGTCAGGCGAATACAGGGTTATAAATACAAAATCAAATTGGGGTATGCAGGAGTAGGTTTAATAATGAATAAAGAAATAGGAGTGCGGGTAAGCTACTACAAACAGCATAGTGAACGCATTATTGTGGCCAAGATAGACAAGAAGCCCACGCCTACTACAGTAGTACAAGTTTATATGCCAACTTGCTCTGCAGATGATGAAAAAATTGATGAAATGTATGATGAGATAAAAGAAATTATTCAGGTAGTGAAGGGAGACGAAAATTTAAGTCGCGGGTGACTGGAATTCGAGTGTAGGAAAAGGAAGAGAAGGACACGTAGTAGGTGAATATGGATTGGGGATAAGAAATGAAAGAGGAAGGCGCCTGGTAGAATTTTGCACAGAGCATAACTTAATCATACCTAACACTTGGTTCAAGAATCATGAAAGAAGGTTGTATACATGGAAGAACCCTGGGGATACTAAAAGGTTTCAGATAGATTATATAATGGTAAGACAGAGATTTAGGAACCAGGTTTTAAATTGTAAGACATTTCCAGGGGCAGATGTGGACTCTGACCACAATCTATTGGTTATGAACTGTAGATCAAAACTGAAGAAACTGCGATAGGGGTGGGAATTTAAGGAGATGGGACCTGGATAAACTGAAAGAACCAGAGATTGTACAGAGTTTCAGGGAGAGCATAAGGGAACAATTGACAGGAATGGGGAAAGAAATACAGTAGAAGAAGAATGGATAGCTTTGAGGAATGAAATAGTGAAGGCAGCAGAGGATCAAGTGGGTAAAAAGACGAGGGCTAGTAGAAATCCTTGGGTAACAGAAGATATACTGAATTTATTTGATGAAAGGAGAAAATACAAAAACGCAGTAAATGAAGCAGGCAAAAAGGAATACAAACGTCCCAAAAATGATATTGACAGGAAGTGCAAAATGGCTAAGCAGGGATGGCTAGAGGACAAATGTAAGGATGTAGACGGTTATCTCACTAGCGGTAAGATAGATACTGCCTATAGGAAAATTAAAGAGAATTGGAGAAAGGAGAACCACTTGCATGAGTATCAAGAGCTCAGATGGAAACCCAGTTGTAAGCAAAGAAGGGAAAGTAGAAAGGTGGAAGGAGTATATACAGGGTCTATACAAGGGCGATGTTCTAGAGGACAATATTATGGAAATGGAAGAGGAGGTAGATGAGGATGAAATGGGAGATATAATACTGCGTGAAGAGTTTGACAGAGCACTGAAAGACCTAAGTCGAAACAAGGCCCCGGGAGTAGACAACGTTTCATTAGAACTACTGACAACCTTCGGAGAGCCAGACCTAACAAAACTCTACCATCTGGTGAGCAAGATGTATGAGACAGGCGAAATTCCCTCAGAATATAGTAATTGCAGTCCCAAAGAAAGCAGGTGTTGACAGATGTGAAAATTACCGAACTATCAGTTTCATAAGTCACAGCTGCAAAATACTAACGCGAATTCTTTACAGACGAATGGAAAAACTGGTAGAAGCCGACCTAGGGGATGATCAATTTGGATTCCGTAGAAATGTTGGAACACGTGAGGCAGTACTGACTCTACGACTTATCTTAAAAGAAAGATTAAGGAAAGGCAAACCTACGTTTCTAGCATTTGTAGACTTAGAGAAAGCTTTTGACAGTGTTGACTGGAATACTCTCTTTCAAATTCTGAAGGTGACAGGGGTAAAATACAGAGAGCGAAAGGCTATTGACAATTTGTACGGAAACCAAATGGCAGTTATAAGAGTCGCGGGACATGAATGGGGAGCAGTGGCTGGGAAGGGAGTGAGACAGGGTTGTAGCATCTCCCCGATGCTCTTCAATCTGTATGTTGAGCAAGCAGTAAAGGAAACAAAAGAAAAGTTCGGAGTAGGTATTAAAATCCATGAAGAAGAAATAAAAACTTTGAGGTTTGCCGATGACATTGTAATGCTGTCAGAGACAGCAAAGGACTTGGAAGAGCAGTTCAACGGAATGGACAGTGTCTTGAAAGGAGGGTAGAAGATGAACATCAACAAAAGCAAAACGAGGATCATGGAATGTAGTCGAATTAAGTCGGGTGATGCTGAGGGAATTAGATTAGAAAATGAGACACTTAAAGTAGTAAAGGAGTTTTGCTATTTGGGCAGCAAAATAACTGATGATGGTCGAAGTAGAGAGGATATAAAATGTAGACTGGCAATGGCAAGGAAAGCGTTTCTGAAGAAGAGAAATTTGTTAACATCGAGAATTGATTCAAGTGTCAGGAAGTCGTTTCTGAAAGTATTTGTATGGAGTGTAGCCATGTATGAAAGTGAAACATGGACGATAAATAGTTTATACAAGAAGAGAATAGAATCTTTCGAAATGTGGTGCTACAGAAGAATGCTGAAGATTAGATGGGTAGATCACATAACTAATGAGGAGGTATTGAATAGAATTGGGGAGAATAGGAGTTTGTAGCACAACTTGACTAGAAGAAGGAATCGGTTGGTAGGACATGTTCTGAGGCATCAAGGGATCACCAATTTGTTACTGGAGGGCAGCGTGATGGGTAAAAGTCGTAGAGGGAGACCAAGAGATGAATACACTAAGCAGATTCAGAATGATGTAGGCTGCAGTAGGTACTGGGAGATGAAGAAGCTTGCACAGGATAGAGTAGCATGGAGAGCTGCATCAAACCAGTCTCAGGACTGAAGACTACAACAACAACAACAACAACAAGAATCACTTCAAATGGTCCTTCGTACATCAATTGCCATTTTTTATTTGTCTTCTTTAGCAGCGACGCATGAGGATATGTACGTCACAATACTCTTTCACCAACGCCGAAGTATTGTCTGCGTAATATTCTTTTGTCAAAATCTACCTTCCTCTTTCTAGCACTTTCGGACAGATGTATTAAAGCTGTTCTTGTCTTATCTTGCCATTGGATTTCTCCTTCTGATATCTTTGGATCTTATTTATCCATTTATTTCTTTCTCTTCTCTCGAACACTAGTTCAGCAAGTGTAAAGTTTGTGGTCATATTGTTCATGATTTCCTCCAATGTTTCGAGATGTTCTATCCATCTTGTCTGCTTCGCATGGCAATGTGTCCGCATAAATATATTTAATTCGTAAAAGTTCTCCCGATCGGGTTCGCGCCCGGGTTATATCTGGATGTTAATATTTGTGTGGTGTTGGCTCGATCTAAAGCATGCCTCCACCTATATCCAGTGAAATTTGTAGCAATGTCTGATAACTCTGCGTTAGGATTTTCAAAGCGCGGAATGTAGTCATTGAATAAACGCTTCAGAATTTGTGCTGCTGTAGCAGTTTTCATTGGATAGAATTTGACATATTTTGTAAATATGTCCAAGAAAACTACAATGTATTTACAGCCTCCTCTAGCCCTCGGTAATGATCCACATACATCCATTGATAAAATAGATATCAGCTTTTCCGGAATAATGGAATTTAACAGGCCTTTACTGCCTCTATTATTTAGTTTTGTTTCCTGACATGTTACACATTTTCTCAATACTCTCCACACTTTTCTACGTAAATCTGGGAAGTAACAGTACATTCTCAGTTTCTTCCGGTGCTCTTGAAGAGCAAACGTCCATCTTCCTAATCTTACATGTAATATATTACAAGTTTGTAAAAAGCTAAGAGCTTGGTTGTCACAATACACAGTTTTTTCTTGCTCCACATAAAGAACAAACTTTTTGAATGTCCACACTACTGCACACTTGTTCCGTGGTTGTATACGATCTCTCGCAACTTGACAGTGTCCTACTAGCGAAAGCTATTGGGGAAAAGGTGGGCTTGCTACCTATTTTTCGAATTTGGAACAAACAAATGCCCAGACCAACAGATGAAGCATGCGTCATTAATCCAAATTCGAAGGACATATCAGGATGATAGAGAATCTTTGCATTAGACAAAGTGTGTTTGATTGCTTCGAATGCTCGTTGACATTCCTCAGTCCAATGCCAATGCACGTTCTTCCTCAATAAATTTAGTAACAGCACAGAATTCAACGACTGATCCTCTATGAACCGGCGAAAAAACGGTGCAAGACCTAAAAATCCTTCTATCTGCCTTTTCGTTCTAGGAACAGGAAAATTTTTTATCGCACATATCTTCTTTTCTTCTCGTAAGATGCCTCTTGAATTTATTAAATGCCCTAAGAATTTAATTTTCTCCAGGCAGAAATGTGACTTTTGGAGATTAGGTGTCATTCCCACAATAGAAAATCTCTTTAATACTCGTGTCAGTAGATTCACATGTTCTTCCCAGGTATTTGTAGTTATCAAGATGTCATCCACAAACAATGTTAGGTGACTCCTTAGTTCAAGTCCTAATGGTGCATCCAGTGTGGATATGAATACTACTGCACTGATGTTCAAACCAAACAGAAGAACCTTGAAATGATAACTTCTTCAGGCGTATACAACTGCAGTATATTTTCTCGACTTTTCACCTAACTTGACCTGCCAGTATAAATCAGACAGATCGATTGTTGTGAAATACTTCGTTCCATTCAACTTTTGGATCAACTCATCTATATTTTCTGGGTGAGTACATACTGGTACAATAATTGTGTTAATTACACAAGCATCGAGTGTGGTGTCACCGCCAGACACCACACTTGCTAGGTGGTAGCCTTTAAATCGGCCGCGGTCCGTTAGTATATGTCGGACCCGCGTGTCGCCACTGTCAGTGGTTGCAGACCGAGCGCCGCCACACGGCAGGTCTAGAGAGACTTCCTAGCACTCGCCCCAGTTGTACAGCCGACTTTGCTAGCGATGGTTCACTGACAAATTACGCTCTCATTTGCCGAGACGATAGTTAGCATAGCCTTCAGCTACGACATTTGCTACGACCTAGCAAGGCGCCATTATCATTTGCTATTTATCTTGTGATGCATGTACCGTCAGACCGAGGTTCACCAATTATGGATTAAAGTTAAGTATTCCAGCAGCTACGTACTTTTCTTGCTAGTATAATTCCTTTAACTGTTCCAGACCTCACGCCAGCCTGCGTGAGCTTAAACGCGTGCCTTTCGGCTACCCGTCACTGTGGATTGGCTGTGTTGCCAGTCCACAACATCGAGTACAAGACGGACCTTTCCACCTGGTTTCGGCACAACGAGACGCGGACTGCAGTTGGGACTGTTCGGAGGTTTAGCTATATTCCAATCTAACGTCCTCTGTTTTTCTTGGTCCACTGCATAGCGTTGTTTCCAAATAACGGGATAGGAACTATGGCAGCATGTTCTGTGTGACTTGACATTCAGATGACATGTATAGCCCTTAATGATACCGGGTTGTTCTTCAAACACTCTCATATACTAGCTTAATAGGATAGACAAGTGTGTCCTATGCTCATCCTTAAGGTGCTCTAGCTCGCTCAACTTCTGTTTTATGTGCTCGGATGTTTCTACTACTTGGATGACTATAATCAAACTCGTTTTGCATTGCCGGCGCTCTTTCATTATCAATTGCAACTTTTCCCCTCCGCAGTATCTTCCATGTTTTCTTTCTTTCCTTAGCAAATCTACCTGGGCTAGGGCTCCATCGATCCTGGTAGAGAAGTCTAATTTAGCGTCCTTCTCCCGGATAGTTTCTAATCCCAGAACACAGTCGACTATTAATTTATCCACTACTAGGAGCGCGCATGTTGTCGCTGCGTTTCCTAGTTCCAATTTTACCATCATCTGTGTCTTCACAGATTATGATTGCAAGCCAAACGCTCCTAGTATTTTACAGTGTTGCGCAGCAAATGTCGATAACGGGTTCTTCTTCATTATTTTATTAAATAATCTCATTGATATCCTTCATTATTTTATTAAATAAACTCATTGATATTGCGTTTACTAATGCACCCGTATCCAAAACTACCGGTACTAGAATACCGTCTGTTTCAACTTTCATTGCAGAAATGGGTTACGATGAGTATTCCTCCATACATCTGTTTGTGTCAGCACAAAGCTCCTCTTCTATTAATATTTCTTCGTTGTACCTCATCATATTTACATTCTGCTCATAGCCCCTATACCTTTCCTCGACCGCCCTCCGGGGCACGTTTCGGTCGGAATCAGTTTTACGAGCGCGCTTCTTTTGCATGAACCGCACCCTCTACCACTTCATTAATAACTGGTGTTCATTGCCTCCAGTCATTATCCATCAGCATAGAACATTGTGTCTGCCTATTATTGTTTTGCCAGTTCGTAGAATTCGAGTTCACGTTATAACCTGCATTGCACCTTCTGTCGTGTCGATTCTGTCTGTTTTTCCCGTAACTGAAACTGATTCCATTACCGCTACGCGGATTACGATGTTGGTCGTAATTACTGCAGTGCGGCGGAGCGCGATTTGCTTTTGTCTCCTGGATCAGCTGATTGGTTGCTCTGCTGCCGTAAGCATTATTCGACTGCGAATACGCGCTGTGTTTGTCTGGTCTTTCCTTAATATCTTCTTGGATCAAATCAATGAAGTCCAAGACTGACATGAATTCTTCTAAATTCTCCTCCGATGCATGTATTAACTACTCTCTCGTCTCAGCTGGAAGTTTCGCCTTCAAACTCCTCAGAATATCCTTGTGCGTTGTAGGTTCATCCCAGTATCTTGCTTTATTTAAATACTTCTCTAAGTATCGCTGTAGACTTCCTGTTTTTACACAGAACGACTATTGGTTAAAGGCCTCTTTTCTTAATCGTTCTTGCACACCCCTAACCAATACTTAACAAGAAACGCGTTCTCAAATTCGTCGTGCGTTTCGCATGTATCCATCATATCCGTGGCCCATAACGAACCATCACCTTGAATAGATCCTGAAACGTAACAGATCTTTTGTGCTTCAGTCCATGCCCTTGGTAGTTCTCCACGAAATCCTCGTATACATACCACTGGGTTTATGGATTTTTGGTCAGATGAGAACGTCTGAAACTGCCTATGATTCAACAATTTTTCCTCCATTAGCATTGCAGCATACACATTATTAGCCTGCGGCTCTGCATGCATTCCGTTATGTTTTATATTTCTCTCCGGCGAAGCGTGTCCGTTACCATAACATAATTCATGGCTTGAGGCCTGCGTTTGTTCTACTTCACGCAGCTCGTTTCTACAGTCTTTTACTCCCCCTTGCATTTGTTCCATAACTCTGGACATATTTTCAACATAATAAACTATTTCGTCGTTCCATTGTTTAAAATTCGCCCCCTAATTGTTGCTTTACCTCTTTAATTTCTTCTTTAATATTTTCTGAAATTGGTAAGCTGTCAACAGGCAATTTGCTTACCACTTCTTTTATACTTGCAGCTACACATAGCATCACCTGATTTTCCTTAGCGCATACCCATTCATCTAATTTATTTGAGAAATCCTGTTGATGTTTACTGAAATTCTCTCGTATCAGTTGATCACATCCAGAAGCTATGGTAGTCACAGTTTCTGTTAATTCCACTACGGAAGTTTCTACGTCCTCCTGCTTCGATTTCATGTTTTCCATTCCTTCGGTAATCCTTTGGATTTCCATAGGAAACTGCTTTTGCGCATCTCACAGCTCGGTTATCTCATTTGAGATTCGTTGTTGCTAGCTAACTAATGCCTGAATTGCAGCTGACATGTCTGTTTGCTTTTGACTCAAGTCTGATTGCTTTTGTGATACTGTCTGTACCACCAATAACATGATATCAGTTTGCTTTTGTGAGATGTCTTCCTGCTTTTGTGATACTGCTTGTACCTCACCTAACATAGTTGTTACCGATACTGACAAAAGTCTTAGTTGTTCTAAGATTTGAGCCATAGGATCTGTATCCTGCCGAGACGTAGCTGCTGTATCCTCTACACTCGTATTTTAACCAATTTCCTGAACTTCTAACACTTGCTCTTTATCCATTTTAAATTGTGATTTAGTTTTGACCATAACAAAATTAGAAAACACACTTAATTACACTACCTCATATAAAAATTCCTCCTGAGAAGAATGCACCACATAAGTGTCTATGACTACTTCTGAAGAAAATACGGAAATGAAGTGAAAATGTATACCTATATTACACTATAAAGATTGAGACTATTCAGCTTAAAAGAGCAGATTGAGGGAGATTACTTATAGTTGTGTGTACTTGCCTTATCCAGCTTGCAGCATTGTGATGTTCTGCGGTGGGGATGGGGACTGCTCAGCTTACACGACCGGATTCCACTAATTATATTGTACATGAAACACACACAATATATGGATTAGTACATGCACAAAGTTGTGAATATATATAACAATTTTAATTGTTGGCCGTCCTGTCACAGTCGCCATTTTATTGTATTTTAATTAATTAATTTATTTATTTAAGAATTTTTTTATAGAAAATTCTCTGCTTCTTACTTATTTTTGGTGTTTTTAGTGATGATTTCCAGTGGTTTTATTTAGGCTTTAGCTTCAGTGGCTCTGAGCACTATGCGACTTAACTCTGAGGTCATCAGTCGCCTAGAACTTAGAACTAATTAAAGCTAACTAACGTAAGGACAACACACACATCCATGCCCGAGGCAGGATTCGAACCTGCGACCGTAGCGGTCGCTTGGCTCCAGACTGTAGCGCCTAGAACCGCACGGTTTAGCTTCAGTGTTTTAAAAGATAAAGAATGTAAGCTTTTGGTTTTAAATACCACAGGAGAGCTATATATATATCCCGCAGCGTCGATCTTGCTGATACTCCTCATCGGAACTGCTCCACCTGTAATCTCTAAAAATGTTTATTTCGATACAAAGATCGTTTGGCACAACTAGGTGCTGTGTTATGTGATGCGTATGGATTGATGTGTCCAACTTTTTTTACCAACGACAAGTTTATTGTTTCTGAGGTATTCTCTCGAAGAATATTGACCGTGAAAAGATACATGCTCACACTATCATTCGACACTGCACCTCCGATCGATCTACGTCACTTGATATCTGAAGAATGTTTGTCAAATCTTTTATAATTGATAAATACACACCTTGAATGCCCCCCATGAACCATGGACCTTGCCGTTGGTGGGGAGGCTTTTGTGCCTCAACGATACAGATAGCCGTACCGTAGGTGCAACCACAACGGAGGGGTATCTGTTGAGAGGCCAGACAAACATGTGGTTCCTGAAGAGGGGCAGGAGCCTTTTCAGTAGTTGCAGGGGCGACAGTCTGGATGATTGACAGATCTGGCCTTGTAACACTAACCAAAATGGCGTTGCTGTTCTGGTACTGCGAACGGCTGAAAGCAAGGGGAAACTACAGCCGTAATTTTTCTTGAGGGCATGCAGCTTTACTGTTTGATTAAATGATGATGGCGTCCTCTTGGGTAAAATATTCCGGAGGTAAAATAGTCCCCCATTCGGAACTCCGGGCGGGGACTACTCAAGAGGACGTTGATATCAGGAGAAAGAAAACTGGTGTTCTACGGATCGGAGTGTGGAATGTCAGATCCCTTAATCGGACAGGTAGGTTAGAAAATTTAAAAAGGGAAATGGATAGTTTGAAGTTAGATATAGTGGGAATTAGTGAAGTTCTGTGACAGGAGGAACAAGACTTCTGGTCAGGTGACTACAGGGTTATAAATATAAAATCAAATAGGGGTGATGCAGGAGTCGGTTTAATAATGAATAAAAAAATAGGTGTACGGGTAAGCTACTACAAACAGCATAGTGAACGCATTATTGTGGCCAAGATAGACACGAAGCCCACGGCTACTACAGTAGTACAAGTTTATATGCCAACTAGCTCTGCAGATGACGAAGAAATTGATGAAATGTATGATGAGATGAAAGAAATTATTCAGGTAGTGAAGGGAGACGAAAATTTAATAGTCATGGGTGACTGGAATTCGTCAGTAGGAAAAGGGAGAGAAGGAAACATAGTAGGTGAATATGGATTGAGGCTACGAAATGAAAGAGGAAGCCGCCTGGTAGAATTTTGCGCAGAGCATAACTTAATCATAGCTAATACTTGGTTTAAGAATCATAAAAGAAGGTTGTATACATGGAAGAACCCTGGAGATACTAAAAGGTATCAGTTAGATTATATAATGGTAAGACAGAGATTTAAAATGGATCAAATGGCTCTGAGCACTATGGGACTCAACTGCTGTGGTCATCAGTCTCCTAGAACTTAGAACTACTTAAACCTAACTAACCTAAGGACATCACACACATCCATGCCCGAGGCAGGATTCGAACCTGCGACCGTAGCAGTCGCACGGTTCCGGACAGCGCGCCTAGAACCGCGAGACCACCGCGGCCGGCACAGAGATTTAGGAACCAGGTTTTAAATTCTAAGAGACATTTCCAGGGGCAGATGTGGACTCTGACCACAATCTATTGGTTATGACCTGTAGAGTAAAACTGAAGAAACTGCAAAAAGGTGGGAATTTAAGGAGATGGGATCTGGATAAACTGAAAGAACCAGAGGTTGTTCACAGTTTCAGGGAGAGCATAAGGGAACAATTGACAGGAATGAGGGAAAGAAATACAGTAGAAGAAGAATGAGTAGCTTTGAGGGATGAAGTAGTGAAGGCAGCAGAGGATCAAGTAGGAAAAAAGACGAGGGATAGTAGAAACCCTTGGGTAACAGAAGAAATATTGAATTTAATTGATGAAAGGTGAAAATATAAAAAGCAGGCAAAAAGGAATACAAACGTCTCAAAAATGAGATCGACAGGAAGTGCAAAATGGCTAAGCAGGGATGGCTAGATGACAAATGTAAGGATGTAGAGGCTTATCTCACTAGGGGTAAGATAGATACTGCCTACAGGAAAATTAAAGAGACCTTTGGAGAAAGGAGAACCACTTGCATGAATATCAAGAGCTTTGATGGAAACCCAGTTCTAAGCAACGAAAGGAAAGCAGAAAGATGGAAGGAGTATATAGAGGGCATATACAAGGGCGATGTACTTGACGACAATATTATGGAAATGGAAGAGGATGTAGATGAAGATGAAATGGGAGATATGATATTGCGTGAAGAGTTTGACAGAGCACTGAAAGACCTGAGTCGAACTAAGTCCCCCGGAGTAGACAACATTCCATTAGAATTACTGACAACCTTGGGAGAGCCAGTCCTCACAAAACTCTACAAACTGGTGAGCAAGATGTATGAGACAGGCGAAATACCCTCAGACCTCAAGAACAGTATAATAATCCCAATCCCAAAGAAAGCGGGTGTTGACAGATGTGAAAATTACCGAACTATCAGTTTGATAAGTCACAGCTGCAAAATACTAATGCGAATTCTTTACAGACGAATGGAAAAACTGATAGAAGCCGACCTCGGGGAAGATCAGTTTGGATTCCGTAGAAATGTTGGAACACGTGATGCAATACTGACCCTACGACTTATCTTAGAAGAAAGATTATGAAAAGGCAAACCTACGTTTCTAGCATTTGGAGACTTAGAGAAAGCTTTTGACAATGTTGATTGGAATACTCTCTTTCAAATTCTGAAGGTGGCAGGGGTAAAATACAGGGAGCGAAAGGCTATTTACAATTTGTACAGAAACCAGATGGCAGTTGTAAGAGTCGAGGGGTATGAAAGGGAAGCAGTGGTTGGGAAGGGAGTGAGACAGGGTTGTAGCTTATCCCCGATGTTATTCAATCTGTATATTGAGCAAGCAATAAAGGAAACAAAAGAAATTTTCGGAGTAGGTATTAAAATCCATGGAGAAGAAATAAAAACTTTGAGGTTCGCCGATGACATTGTAATTCTGTCAGAGGCAGCAAAGGACTTGGAAGAGCAGTTGAATGGAATGGACAGTGTCTTGAAAGGAGGTATAAGATGAACATCAACGAAAGCAAAACGAGGATAATGGAATGTAGTCGAATTAAGCCGGGTGATGCTGAGGGAATTAGATTAGTAAATGACACACTTAAAGTAGTAAATGAGTTTTGCTATTTAGGGAGCAAAATAACTGATGATGGACGAAGTAGAGAGGATATAAAATGTAGGCTGGCAATGGCAAGGAAATCGTTTCTGAAGAAGAGAAATTTGTTAACATCGAGTATAGATTTAAGTGTAAGGACGTCGTTCCTCAAAGTATTTGTATCGAGTGAAGCCATGTATGGAAGTGAAACGTGGACGATAAATAGTTTGGACAAGAAGAGAATAGAGGCATTTGAAATGTGGTGCTACAGAAGAATGCTGAAGATTAGATGGGTATATCACATCACTAATAAGGAGGCACTGAATGGAATTGGGGAGAAGAGGAGCTTGTGGCACAACTTGACTAGAAGAAGGGATCGGTTGGTAGGACATGTTCTGAGACATCGAGGGAACACCAATTTAGTGTTGGAGGGCAGCGAGTTAGGAATTGGTACCTTACGCAAGAGACCAGGATATGAGAACTGAAGGTGCCATTGGAGAGCAGGTAAGGCTATTACATAAGCAATGGAACTCCGTTTAAGTGTTTTAGACTTGACTGTGGAGGCGTCCAGCCAAGAAATGAAGAATTATGACTGACTAGGAGGAAAGTGGGTAGACCAGTAATACAAATAGTTGCTTCTTCAATTGCTCCTTTTCCATTTATCCGTTTATGCTGTAAATGGCACGGGCAACTTATTATCATTAACTAACAAAGAATTGTACAACAGCTACCAAGTACTTAAGCACTATGCGGATTTCTCCGATTGAGAACCGGATTTTCTAGTTGCAGGGAGGACAACTCTGGTAAATTGAACTTGTTGGAGAATTCGCGGCTAAGTTGGGGAATTTTGAAGTGCAGGTAGCTCGTCACTTAGCTGTTCCTGTGATTGCTGGTTCCGACTTTATCCAACAAACGGGCCTTATTCTTAGCTGAAAGGAACTGCAATTTCTATTCCGATTTTGTATGAGGCGAACTTAAAAATGTTGTGAACATTCTCGCAAGGCGCTAGTGCAAGCTGGTGCCAGAGAAACATACAAGGGCGTATTATTTCAGCTATTTAACTTCTGTGCAGGTGCGCCATGTATTCAGTCAGGTGCTTACCGATAAATTGGGGGTGCTAAACGTGTCGAGTACGAGACTGAGCTTAATAATCTGGTTAGATAACCACCCTGCTACCTTCCCCTCTGAACATGAAACAGCTCAAGCTCTTCGTATTCTTCACTTGTACCTTTAGTTCCAAAAGGAGTGGTGGAATTTGGCATGTCGCAGATTATAGCGCACTGAACGAAAACATAATTTTACACTGTATTTCGTTGCCTGATTTTTATTGTTACTTCTCTTGGTATTGTAAGGGTACATTCTTCTCTACTCCGGCTCTCACTCAATCATAAAATCAAATTCCGTTGTTTGATGATTCCAAGCTGATCACAACATTTCCTACCCATTGGTCTCTCAGCTGGTGTGGCATTCTTTTCCCTTCCAGTAGACAGTATTTTTTCAGATATCAAATTTGTCTATTACTATCTACACGACTTGCTTACCTACATCGAAATTTTTTTGAACGTATTCGGCCCGTTCGGGAGATGTAGCATCAGCTACGGTAGATGGGGCTCGCAGTTGAAAATGTCGTTTTTGAGAGGTACTGATCCTCCCCGGTATATTAGTGTTGATCAGAACCACACCGACGCTGTTTACATCTGTCCACCACCTAGGAAACCTAAGGCTGTGAGTTGGTTCATTGGAATTACAGATTTTTTTTTCCGAATTTCATACCTAAATTTATCCAAATTGGAAATTACATGAATGAATTAAGGAAGGAAGAGAATTTGAATGGGGTTCTTCCTAGGAAGCAGCCTTTGATAGTCTTAAGACCGTTTTAGCAAAAGCATCTGTACTGACTTTTCAAAGAAATGTATGGAACACACAGATACATCAATGCCGAGTGTAGCAACAGTCCTTTTACAGGAACAACCCTTAGGGTATGCCTCTCACACTACGTCCCTGTTAGAAGCTGGAAAGTAAGTTGAAGAATTGCCAGCTTCGGCCACGAATTTTGGCCATCACAAGCTTTTTATGTATCTGGAACAAAGCCCATTCACTCTTGAAACGAATAATCAGGCTCATAGTTACGTGTTAGGAAGACTGAGGTAGACGGGATACCCTGCCAGATGGGCAATCAGGATCGACACTTTCGGATTTAAGGTGCGTCACATATGAGTGGACGATAATGCATTGCTTACAGTCTTAGCTGCGTGTTTGACGAAGATAATGGCGAACAAGCCTGTTGGGCTGTTATTTAAAGCAGATGGTCAGCAACAACACAAACACACTAGTGTAGTACCCTCACCTAGTGTAGTACCCTCATCTATTTTCCTGTGCTCTTTAAAGACATTGCTAAATAACAGGATTAATGTCACATTAAGGAGAAATAAAGAGAATATAAGTGCTGGATTAAGATTTGAGCACTGTTGTCTAAATGAAATGATATTTGTTGCCTACCCTGAGAAATGAAATCAAAGATTCAAGCACTGTTGTCTGAATGAAATGATCTTTGTTGCCTATCCAGAGAAATAAAATGGAGTAAGATGGTTTTGCTCTCGTAATTAGTACCCCTTACGTTTGAGAATAACCATCAGTCACCAGTAGTTTTTTACTTAAATATATTTAAAAACTGGATGAATATTCGAGAAAATTTTAACTAGTTCAGCGTGGGTAATGAGATCAAGGAGTGAGTACAGTCTTGTAAGATCTGCGCAGCTAATAGTCAGCAGAAATTATTAGCTTCGGAAGTTGTGAGTCATTCATGGAGAGAAAATACGTAGATTACACAGGGCAACTTATACAGTCCGAGACGAAAGTGGGCTCATACTTATGTGCGGAATTGCCCTTATCCACTTTTGTAAGCCGTTTTCGACACGCAAAGCTACAACGAAAGATACCATTTGTTGTCTGCAGTCCGCCTTTGTCACATTTCTACCTTGTCGTACATAGTCTCTTACACCACTACAACATTTACATGTAGATTACCTCGAGGGTTCTGTTTCGAAGCGGGTTCTGAACATATTACTACGTAACCCTTCCTGCGCGCAGTGAGTTACCCGCAATTTTTGCTCTGTCATCATTGTCTACCACCGTAGAGATCGTTCTTGGGGGGCTTGCCCTTCATCGGCTGACCTCCTCCTTTAATACTCCTATACACGAATCTCACAACCAAACATCTGCCAACCTTATGTCTGTGTGAAAGGCGAATTCATAGCTAGGAAATTTATCGTTGATCAATCTTGACAGAGAAGCCTAGAGACAGCCAAAAACCTTAAATGGCGAGGGTTATGGGGGCGGTTGGAGGACAATGTCTGGTCCTGTAACCTCCAGGCAGTCCTAAGGGCGCTAGGTGAATGAAATAATGGGGAAGTTGCTGCCAAGGTTTTCTTGAACGCTCAAGATTCGCAGTTTTGTGACTCCAGCCACCTTGCTAGCCACTAACCATCACTCCAGGAGAATTTCATGTATCCACTTACCACAAATTAAGTTTTTGGTTGCTGGTGCAGGGAAAGTGAAGAAGCCTCATCCGTTAAGCCACTGTGCGGGTGAAGGCGTGCACTAGCGATCGTAACAAACGGCCATTGAATAAGATACTGACGAAAAATAAGAAGACGAGAGCTGCAAAAGTTATTGCAGAACTGAATGTCACAGCCACGAACCCCGACAGTTCCAAAACGAATGGAGCTTCATAAGCTGGGAATTGCAGGGCGAACTGAAACTCCAACAGTACACATCACTGATGCGAATAGTCACAGGGAAACGTGCTGCTGAAGCCATAACACGTGGACAAGAGAGCAACTGAAGAAAGTCATTAAGTAGGATAAGTCTTATTTCATACTTTTCCAACTTTTCCCCAAATTTACTTCCCAAGAGTGGAACACAGGGAAGAGAGATTTGTGCAGTCATGTCGTGGTATTCCATGGGCCTCATGTTTCCTCTACAAGGTTACATTACTGAGATGGATTATGTGACCATTTTGGTTTATCAGGTCTATCCCATGGTTCAGTGTGTGTTCCTTAATGGCGATGCTTTGTTCCTAGACGACAGGGCCCCTTACATACATGGTTTTGTGAGCATACGGATGAATTGTTGTCACATGTCCCCTGGCCATCACAAACACCAGAGCTTAAAAGTATTGAGCCTTTCTGGTCTGCCTTAAAGGGATGGTTGTGTCATCACTATCCATCTCCACTAAAGTCAAACTTACAAAGAGCTTGACAGTGTGAGCCAATTTAGCTGTATGACGTTAAACTGCCTCTGGCCTTGATGCATGCACTATTTACATGGGAAGGTTGCCATAAAACTATCGTATCCTCAAGGAAGCTAGCCCACAAGCGTTGTAGCTGGCCCTTGTTATCCCAAATACTGGCAATTTGGATGGAAGTTGATGTCCTAGCTTGTCCTGCAAATGGTCTACTGGGCACAGATCTGGGGATCTTACTGGCCACGTGAGTACCTCAAAATCACGCAGACAGTTCATAGAGACACGTTCATATGTGGGTGCGCATTGCCCTGTAGAAGAATGTCACCATGATTCTGTTGCACGAGAGGTATGGGTATCCAGGATGTCCGTAACGTACCATTGTGCCGTCAGAGTTACCCCAGCCATCCAGCTGTGAACTGAAGCCATACCTGATGGCTTCCCACACCACGGCGGTAGGAGTAACAGAGCTGTATCTCTGCAAAACAATGGAAGAAAGGAACTTCTCTCCAGGCTCCTTGCATCCTCGGCGACAATAATGATCTGAGATCTAGAAAACCGCGATTCGTCGCTGAACACAGTATGGGATCATTCATCAGCAGCCCATGATTCCCAGTCACAGCACCACTCCAAACTAAGTCATTTGCGCTTCTGTGTTAATGGCAACCTACGGATGGGATGGTAATTCCCTCTGGCTGCTGTTAGTTCCTGACCAGTGGTGCAGGTTGTCACAGAAAGTTGCTGGGAGTCCATTGTTTGTTTTTGGATGGGAGGCGCAGCTGAGACGGAGTCACACGCTCTGTTTGGTGAACGATACGCTGATCCTCCCTTGTGGTGGGTAGACGTGGTCGATGGGGACTTTGACGATCAATATGCCTGCCTTCACGTTCCCATGCAGTTGTCATCTGGCCAGTGTCATATGCGAACGCTCTACAGATCTGCACACTTCTACCAACCGACCAAACGGAGACTCCCAATGAAGGTCGTTTCAAACACTGTCAGATGCTGATAACTCTGTCTCACACGATTACGCAGCATACCCGTGTCCTTCGTAGTGATCCCTCAACACCTCACATTGTTCACACCCCTTATATATCCTACCAGGCCTGGTACAGCACTAAAGGGCAACTAAACCAATCCATTTTTGTAACCATTTTACCTGTCACAGACAATTGCAGTCCTAATCATTTAAGCCCCTTCGACAGTGTTTACGTGTACGGAGTTCTACTGAAATACGACAATTTCTTCCAGATGCTTCACTTTTTTTGTTACGCAGCTTCTTTTGCTAGATGGAGCGCTACAGACACAATGGGTAGGTTGTCTCCCGATTGTCTGCAACCCCATAGCGATTGTTTCCAAACACGAGCTTCAGATGATTGAACTTATGGTCCAGGTGGTCTTAGTCTTAAACAGTTACAGCTATATATTAATATATTTTTATCACACAGTTCAGAATAATGTTCTTTTCGATATTTACTTCCACACTAATCCTTGTGGCGTTCCTTTACAGTACCAAGTGTTAATGTGTTTGGTCTTCAGATCTTGTTTCTGGGTCAGCCTTTTGCGGTGCGGATACCAAAAATTACGGATCTACAAGAAAATACACGAAGTGGAGTATCTGGAATCTCAAAAAAATAGCTCTGCACAAAATTTCCTAAGAGAGCAAGATGTACCTGACGATGATGTACGAAGCCTATAAAACTTAGGAACGAAGTTTCTTGCGACTACATTCTTCAGATATCTTGTCGTGTTAAATATCTGATGTCCATAGAGAAAATCAGACTAATTAGAGTTGGGTCATACGATATTCTAATTAGCCTGGATGTGGTCTCTCCAATTACATTAATTTCTGTGGAAGGACACATTTTTCCTGAAATTATAAAGTTCTTCCGGTTTGCTATGACGACCACGTATTTCGTCTAGAGCTGAAAATTTTATGTAATGACCGACAATCCGTTCCCCTCTCGCTTTTATCAAAAGCCCCAGGCTCAAATGGCTCTGAGTACTATGCGACTTAACTTATGAGGTCATCAGTCGCCTAGAACTTAGAACTAATTAAACCTAACTAACCTAAGGACATCACACACA
Source organism: Schistocerca serialis cubense (assembly GCF_023864345.2). Taxonomy (NCBI): domain Eukaryota; kingdom Metazoa; phylum Arthropoda; class Insecta; order Orthoptera; family Acrididae; genus Schistocerca; species Schistocerca serialis. The sequence goes on along the minus strand of NC_064642.1, from coordinate 111,119,744 downwards.
TCCATGCCCGAGGCAGGATTCGAACCTGCGACCGGAGCGGTCGCTCGGCGCCAGACTGTAGCGCCTAGAACCGCACGGCCACTCCGGCCGGCAATAGCCCCAGTGTGGGCGGAAGCAACTGTATTGGTCAGTCCATCAGTACCATTTCCAACCACTGTACAGAACATCAACGGTACATGAAAAATCAGGAACCTGAGAAATCAGCAGTTTGTAAGCACTGCTTCACAAATAAACACAAAATACTGTTTGATTAAATAAGTTTGGTCCCAGACTTCTTTATACGAGTATTTATTCTTTACTGTTATTTCATTCCCATGATCCTATGTGGACGGGGGATTAGCTGCCAGTGGTACAAACATGCCGCATTTCAGCCAAGGGACATGTAGCATGCACAAAAAAGAAAAAAGTCCAATAAATTAGAAAGGGACATATTTACAAGTGATTTTAAAAATTTGTTCAAGTTTTATGTAAAAGAAACTTGAATACTAAACAGTAATACTAAAATATAAAAGGAATATATTTAAAAGATTTACAATTCATTGCAGAGAAAGTGTCATCTTAAAAATGAAGCGTAAGCTGTCACTGCGAGTTGAGAGTTGTAACGTTAAAGGTAAAGCGTTTAGTCGCGTAGGAGGATGTGTATACAGGGAAATCCACTGATCGTGACCGGGCCAAACATCACACGAAATAAGCGTCAAACGAAAAAAACTGCAAAGAACGAAACTTGTCTAGCTTGAAGGGGGAAACCAGATGGCATTATGGTTGGGCCGCTAGATGGCGCTGCCGTAGGTCAAACGGATATCAACTGCGTTTTTTTAAATAAGAACCCCCATTTTTTATTACATACTCGTGTAGTACGTGAAGAAATATGAATGTTTTAGTGGGACCACTTTTTCGCTTTGTAATAGATGGCGCTGTAATAGTCACAAACATATGACTCGCAATTTTAGACGAACAGTTGGTAACAGGTAGGTTTTTTAAATTAAAATACAGAACGTAGGTACGTTTGAAAATTTTATTTCCGTTGTTCCAATGTGTTATATGTACCTTTATGAATTTATCATTTCTGAGAACGCATGCTGTTTCAGCGTGGTTACCTGTAAATACCACATTAATGCAATAAATGCTCAAAATGATGTCCATCAACCTCAATGTATTTGGCAGTACGTGTAGCGACAATCCTCTCAACACCGAGTAGTTCGCCTTCCGTAATGTTCGCACGTGCATTGACAATGCGCTGACACATGTTGTCAGGCGTTGTCGGTGGATCACGATAGCAAATATCCTTCAACTGTGCCGGACATCCATCATTTTGGAAGTACATCGCCATTCTGTCATGCAGTGAAACATCTTGTAGTAACATCGGTAGAACATTACGTAGGAAATCAGCATACATTGCACCATTTAGATTGCTATCGATAAAATGGGGGCCAATTATCCTTCCTCCCATAATGCCGCACCCTACATAAACCCGCCAAGGTCACTGATGTTCCACTTGTCGCAGCCATCGTGGATTTTCCGTTGCCCAATAGTGCATATTATGCCGGTTTACGTTACCGTTGTTGGTGAATGACGCTTCGTCGCTAAATAGAACTTGTGCAAAAAATCTGTCATCGTCCCGTAATTTCTCTTGTGCCCAGTGGCAGAACTGTACTCGACTTTCAAAGTCGCCGCCATGCAATTCCTGGTTCATAGAAATATGGTACGGGTGCAATCGATGTTGATGTAGCATTCTCAACACCGACGTTTTTGAGATTCTCGAGTCTCGCGCAATTTGTCTCCTACTGATGTGCGGATTAGCCGCGACAGCAGCTAAAACACCTTCTTGGGCATCATCATTTGTTGCAGGTTGTGGTTAACGTTTCACATGTGCCTGAACACTTCCTGTTTCCTTAAATAACTTAACTATCCGGCCAATGGTCCGGACAATTGGATGATGTCGTCCAGGATACCGAGCAGCATACATAGCACACGCCTGTTGGGCATTTTAATCACAATAGCCATACATCAACACGATATCGACCTTTTCCGCAATTAGTAAACGGTCCATTTTAACACGGGTAATGTATCACGAAGCAAATACCGTCCGCACTGGCGGAATGTTACGTGATACCACGTCCTTATACGTTCGTGACTATTACAGCGCCATCTACCACAAAGCGAAAAAAGTGGTCCAACTAAAACATTCATATTTCTTTACGTAATACACGAATATGTAATAAAAATGGAGGTTCCTATTAAAAAATAAATAAAATTGCTGTTGATATCCGTTTGACCTTTGACAGCGCCATCTAGCGGGCCAACCACAGCGCCATCTGGTTTCCCCCTTTAAGCTAGACGAGTTTCGTTCTTTGTAGTTTTCTCGTTTCGTGCTTATTTCGTGAGATATTTGGCCCGGTCAGTATCAGTGGACCACCCTGTAAATGTATGGACTGATGGGTAGTATCGATGGAAGGAAGGCGTTTCTGGAGGTGGCAGTAAGGCCACAAGAAAAGGAAAGAAGCCTAGGCAAAGACGGGAAGGGGGAAAGGGGTAAGGAATGATGGGGATGGAAGCGAAAGGAACTTGATGAGGTGAGATGGGTGCGATGGAATTATAGGTGGTAGGATGTGTAATGCTGGGACTGATGTCATTGTCTGAGAGAGAAAGTCGGTTGAAATTCCTCTGGGAGTCAATGTGGAGTGTGAGCCGGTGTATGATTGGTAGGACGTCTTGGTACAGGCGCGGCAGCGTATTGGAAATTGGTTGGGAGATAACAGGAGTTTGAAGATGGTGTAAATGTTCCAGTGTGTGACTGAGGAGGGGAGGGAACTTCGTGAGATGAAAAGGGATCCTTGTGGGGCAAGCGTTATGGTGACCAAGGGCACAAGCTGCAACCTCACGACGGTTACGATGAGCGGGTCAAAGTAGGCGACTCTCGCGCGCTCCGTAGCAGTTACGCGGTATCAAGTGTAAGTGTAAATGTAAACCCATACCGTCAGGAGGTGCATCGAGAACTGTGGACCACTGGGTTCCTCGCCTGACCGCACCACGAAACCACGCCTCCATTCGGTCACTGCACCCAGATCGCTGAAACTCACCGCTTGGCGTATGCGTTTCAAGTTGTCAGAGAAAGAGGTTGACAAGTGAAGAACGAGGACCGCGAGGTGCCGGGCGTGGGGCGTGAACCAACCCAAGCGTGGTAATCACTGCCGGATTTGTTTGGTGTGAACACAAACAACGTGCGTTGTGTATCGTATCTACCGTGTGCTTGCGTCCTTCTGTTCTTTGTTACGCTGTGGTTTAGAAAATTCTGGTTTTCGAGAAAACATTTGTCTAGTAACAATCTTTTGCGTCAAGGCGTGCCGCTAAGCAACGAGGCACTGCAATTACTACAGAGAACTGGCCAGTCTTACGAGCAGGAGAAAGAATACCCAAGTACTAATGGACAGCCATCCGTTCCTGCCGATAAAGTGGAACGAACATGAAAAGTTCTTGGAATTAGTGCAAGAATTTTAGTTGGCGAGGGAGTATTATTGTAAAAGTTGAAAGATGTAGACGGGAGCCCTAACAGTTCAGAGCCGTCTGAATCAGATAATATACCGGGTGATCAAAAAGTCAGTATAAATTCGAAAACTTAATAAACCACGGAATAATGTAGATGTTGTTGTTGTTGTGGTCTTCAGTCCTGAGACTGGTCTGATGCAGCTCTCCATGCTACTCTATCCTGTGCAAGCTTCTTCATCTCCCAGGAATTACTGCAACCTACATCCTTCTGAATCTGTTTAGTGTATTCATCTCTTAGCCTATCTCTACGATTTTTACCCTCCACGCTGCCCTCCAACACTAAATTGGTGATCCCTCGATGTCTCAGAACATGTCCTACCAACCGATCCCTTCTTCTAGTCAAGTTGTGCCAAAAATTTCTCTTCTTTTCAATTCTATTCAATACCACCTCATTAGTTATGTGATCTACCCATCTAATCTTCAGCATTATTCTGTAGCACCGCATTTCGAAAGCTTCTATTCTCTTCTTGTCTAAACTATTGATCATGCATGTTTCACTTCCATACATGGCTACATTCCATACAAATACTTTCAAGACGACTTCCTGACACTTAAATCTATACTCGACGATCACAAATTTCTCTTCTTCAGAAACGCTTTCCTTGCCATTGCTAGTCTACATTTTATATCCTCTCTACTTCGACCATCATCAGTTATTTTGATCCCTAAATAGCAAAACTCATTTACTACTTTAAATGTGTCATTTCCTAATCTAATTCCCTCAGCATCGCCCGACTTAATTCGACTACATTCCATTATCCTCGTTTTGCTTTTGTTGATGTTCATCTTATATCCTCCCTTCAAGACACTGTCCATTCCGTTCAACTGCTCTTCCAAGTCCTTTGCTGTGTCTTACAGAATTACAATGTCGTCGTCGAACCTCAAGGTCTTAATTCCTTCTCCATGGATTTTAATACCTAGTCCGAATTTTTCTTTTGTTTCCTTTATTGCTTGCTCAATATACGGATTGAGTAGCATCGTGGTGAGGCTACAACCCTGTCTCACTCCCTTCCCAACCACTGCTTCCCTTTCATGTCCCTCGACTCTTATAACTGTCATCTGGTTTCTGTACAAATTGTAAATAGCCTTTCGCTCCATGTATTTTACCCCTGCCATCTTCAGAATTTGAAAGAGATTATTCCAGTCAACATTGTCAAAAGCTTTCTCCAAGTCTACAAATGCTAGAAACGTAGGTTTGCCTTTTCTTAATCTAGCTTCTAAGATAAGTCGTAGGGTCAGTATTGCCTCACGCGTTCCCATATTTCTACGGAATCCAAACTGATCTTCCCCGAGGTCGGCTTCTACCAGTTTTTCCATTCTTCTGTACAGAATTCACGTTAGTATTTTGCAGCCGTGACTTATTAAACTGACTGTTCGGTAATTTTCACATCTGTCAACGCCTGCTTTCTTTGGGATTGGAATTATTATATTCTTCTTTAAGTCTGAGGGTATTTCGCCTGTCTCATACATCTTGCTCGCGAGATGGTAGAGTTTTGTTAGGACTGGCGCTCCCAAGGTTGTCAGTAGTTCTAATGGAATGTTGTCTACTCCCGGGGCCATGTTTCAACTTAGGTCTTCCAGTGCTCTATCAAATTCTTCACGCAGTATCATATCTCCCATTTCATCTTCATCTACATCCTCTTCCATTTCCATAATATTGTCCTCAAGAACATCGCCCTTGTATAGTCCCTCTATATACTCCTTCCACCTTTCTGCGTTCCCTTCTTTGCTTAGAACTGGATTTCCATCTGAGCCCTTGATATTCACACAAGTGGTTCTCTTTTCTCCAAAGGTCTCTTTAATTTTCCCGTAGGCAGTAACTGTCTTACCCCTAGTGAGGTAAGCCTCTACATCCTTACATTTGCCCTCTAGCCATGCCTGCTTAGCCATTTTGCACTTCCTGTCAATCTCATTTTTGAGACGTTTGTATTCCTTTTTGCCTGCTTCATTTACTGCATTTTTATATTTTCTCCTTTCATCAATTAAATTCAGTATTTCTTCTGTCACCCAAGGATTTCTACTAGCCCTGGTATTTTTACCTACTTGATCCTCTGCTGCCTTCACCACTTCATCTCTCAAAGCTATCCATTCTTCTTCTACTGTGTATCTTTCCCCCATTCTTGTCAACTGTTCCTTTATGCTCTTCCTGAAACTCTCTACAACCTCTGGTTCTTTCAGTTTATCCAGGTCCCATCTCCTCAAATTCCCACCTTTTTGCAGTTTCTTCAGTTTTACTCTACAGTTTATAACCAATAGATTGTGGTCAGAGTCCACATCTGCCCCTGGAAATATCTTACAATTTAAAACCTGGTTCCTAAATCTCTGTCTTACCATTATATAGTCTATCTGATATCTTCTAGTATCTCCAGGGTTCTTCCATGTATACAACCTTCTTTCATGATTCTTGAACCAAGTTTTAGCTATGATTAAGTTATGCTCTGCGAAAAATTCTACCAGGCGGTTTCATCTTTCATTTCTTAGCCACAATCCATATTCACCTACTGTGTTTCCTTCTCTCCCTTTTCCTACTCTCGAATTCCAATCACCCATGACAATTAAATTTTCGTCTCCCTTCACTACCTGAATAATTTCTTTTCTCTCATCATACATTTCATCAATTTCTTCGTCATATTCAGAGCTAGTTGGCATATAAACTTGTACAACTGTTGTAGGCGTTCACTAAGCTGTTGGTAGTAGCTTACCCGCACTCCTATTTTTTTATTCATTATTAAACCTACTCCTGCATTACCCCTATTTGATTTTGTATTTATAGCCCTGTATTCACCTGACCAAAAGTCTTGTTCCTCCTGCCACCGAACTTCGCTAATTCCCACTATATCTAACTTTAACCTATCCATTTCCCTTTTTAAATTTTCTAGTCTACCTGCCCGATTAAGGGATCTGACATTCCACGCTCCGATCCGTAAAACGCCAGTTTTCTTTCTTCTGATAATGACGTCCTCCTGAGTAGTCCCCGCCCGGAGATCCGAATGGGGGACTATTTTACCTTCGGAATATTTTACCCAAGAGGACGCCATCATCATTTATCCATACAGTAAAGCTGCATGCCCTCGGTAAAAATTACGGCCGTAGTTTCCCCTTGCTTTCAGCCGTTTGCAGTACCAGCACAGCAAGGCCGTTTTGGTTAATGTTACAAGGCCAGATCAGTCAATCATCCAGACTGTTGCCCCTGCAACTACTGAAAAGGCTGCTGCCCCTCTTCAGGAACCACACGTTTGTCTGGCCTCTCAACAGATACCCCTCCGTTGCGGTTGCACCTACAGTACGGCTATCTGTGTCGCTGAGGCACGCAAGCCTCCCCACCAACGGCAAGGTCTATGGTTCATGGGGGGGATAATGTAGATAGATAATGTAGATAGAGAGGTAAAAATTGACACACATGCTTGGAATGACATGGGGTTTTATTAGAACAAAAAAAACAAAGTCCACAAAATGTCCGACAGATGTCGCTGGACAGCAAACTTGCTACCGTGATGGGTGAGAGGTACGTCCATATGTTACAGAATCGCATCATCCCCAGCCTGGATGATAAACACCTGCTGGAACGTACGATGCTTATGCAGGATGGCGCTCCACCCCATACTGCTACTTGCGTGAAAGATCTCTTGCGCGCGTCGTTTGGTGATGATCCAGTGCTCAGCCGCACTTTCGTCATGCTTGGCCTCCCAGGTCCCCGGACCTCAGTCCGTGCGATTATTGGCTTTGGGGTTACCTGAAGTCGCAAGTGTGTCGTGATCGACTGACATCTCTAGGGATGCTGAAAGACAACATCCGACGGCAATGCCTCACCATAACTCCGGACATGCTTTACAGTGCTGTTCACAACATTATTCCTCGACTACAGCTATTGTTGAGGAATGATGGTGGACATATTGAGCATTGCCTGTAAAGAACATCATCTTTGCTGTGTCTTACTTTGTTATGCTAATTACTGCTATTCTGATGAGATGAAGCGCCATCTGTCGGACATTTTTTGAAGTTTTGTATTTTTTTTGGTTCTAATAAAACCCCATGTCATTCCAAGCACGTGAGTCAATTTGTACCTCTCTATCTACATTGTTCCATGATTTATTCAGTTTTCAAATTTATACTGACTTTTTGACCATCGGGTGTTTTGCGCGACTCTTGGCAGGAAGAAAATGCAGCCTCAACCTGTTACCGACTTGGATTGCTTCAAGACTGATGCAATTTACTGGCATATTTGTGCTTACTACAGCAGGAAAGAGTATCACAAGGCAGCAAAGTTATAGTGTCGTTAAAAAAAGTACACATTTCGCGGGTGAGGAAACGTCACTAAAAGTTGTGCTGAAAAATACGGGTTTCTGTTAGAAAGCGATAGACGAACGCAAGGTCCTGTTAGGAAAGGTGCATATTGTTATGGCAAGTGATTTGTGTTTGTGATGACGGCCATGAAGGCGGTTTTTGTGCTGATTGTGATTACAGAAACGATGGGGAGCTCTATGGAATCGCGCCACTGACGCCGTAAAATGGTGAATGAAAAGCTACGATTACCGGTTATTTATTGTACTATAATAGCTATAAGACGTTGAGCGAGAAGTTACAGTTTCGGTTATTACTTATTTTGTAAACTATGTACGGTATTGTTATCAAGATATCGGTCATCATCGAATACTTATTTTCTGTATTTCTTTGCTCCGTTATCGAAAGCGTGTGCTTAGTTGTGATTACAAATTCGTTATTATGCGCTTGTTTATTTGCTGTTATTGTGGTAGCAAATCAAAAACGAATGCTTATGTATACTGTCATTGCTCAATAGGTTACATGTACGAGATTGAACGGAAAACGGTATCGTCTGCAATGTGTGTAGAGGCTGCTGTCGCAACATCGGTATTGCAGAGTAGCCAACCTAACTCGACTCAATGCGAACTGTCAAGTGCAATGTTTCGGCGTCGCAGGTATAGTGACTAGGAAACAGCACGTCTTTTCCTGAAGAGTGACTAAACCAACCCACGGACCACTGCAAACAGTTCCCTTCGGTGTGAGCTGGCCGATTCATGCACCGACTGCTTGTAGCTCACCACTTAAGCTCTCGTCAACGTGTCGGCAGAGGGGACTGCGTCACGCCGAAAAGTTAGGCTTCGTAGTAGGCAACAATTCTTCGAGTGCTAGTTTTTTTGTTTTAGTTCCGGCTCCTAGGAGTTAGTTGGCGGCTGTACCTCAGAACTGTATTTATCTGGAACCGTTGAAGAGGTGGCATTAATTCATTGTTATCTCTGTTGTTACCAGCAGTTTTTTGAAAACTAATAAAGAAGCTATTTATAAAATCAACCGGGGCTCTCTTCATTTGGTAACAAAAAGTCGTATTTTTCAGGAACGTAGCTTCCACGCTCTGGGATAGTGCTATGAGAGGCTGCAGCATTTAAAATGTGCGAGAACATCTGCATCCAGTTACAGTGAAGCGCCAAAGATACTGGTACAGGTGTGCGTATTCAAATACAGAGATATGTAAACAGCAGAATACGGCGTTGCGGTCAGCAACGCATATATAAGACGCG